>NC_042617.1:289888702-290250837 GCF_901001135.1 Rhinatrema bivittatum | reverse complement strand
TGCCATGGAGCAGTAAAAATTATGTGATGAAGAGCTGAACTGTGCTGTAGAGTGCTGGTTAATTCTATGTTTCTTAGTTGTGCTTCTGTCGCAGGAGAGAACGTTCCAGAAACGGAGCAGCTGAGTGACGATGAGAAGCTGGTTTTGGACACCTGTGATGAGACGCCTGTTAATGACAACAGCTCATCCATAGTCATTCGGATCTCTGAGGAGGAAAGGCAGAAGTATGAGGAGGAGATCCGGAAGATGTACAAGCAGCTGGATGACAAGGTGCAGTGACTGCTAGTCTGTTGGTGAATTGACTCCTTGATTGGCATAATAACTCATAGTCTATTGACACAATAACTTCTAGTCTATTGATGCAGTCGTCTGTATTTTAAATCTTACTGGGCCCATCCATTTGACTGGTAAAATAATTCCTCAGAGCGGTCACGTTTGTTTCATTGGCAAATGTTAATCAAAGTGTTTTATCAGTGAAGAAATTAAATGGCAGAGGAGACGGCTATGTGCCCCACAACAGTGTATCCTAGAACAAACCAAACAGGCAGTCGCAGCCTAATCTGCCCCTGACATGAGTCTCAAATCCACTCTTTTGCCAGCTAGTTCATTTGTCTCATGCCACATCACTGTCTTTATGCCAGACATAGAAGAAGGTGGTTCTTCTCTTTTTTCCCTTCTCCTCTGGATGAGTTGAATCTTTTAATTTCTCTCTTCTTCTGCAGGATGATGAGATCAACCAGCACAGCCAGCTGGTGGAGAAGCTCAAGCAGCAGATGTTGGACCAGGAAGAGGTAAAAATAACCCCAAAGTCTTATGCATTTGCACAGCATAGACTACAGCAGGAGGAAACTGGCAAAGGCTACCGGGGCATTTTCAAGCTAGGGACACTCTGCCCTCATACTGATATCACCCTGCATTGGTATAAGCCACCAAGGTGCGCTAAGAGTGATAGCTGGCATTTCAAGCCAAAAGAAGAAACAGTGATCATTAATGGCAGTGTACAGTAAAGCTCTATTATAGGGTTACCAGATGGCTCCACATGATGAGGGACAGACTGAGCCAGTGCTGCTTTTACCTCTAGTGCAACATGAACTTGTAGTTCAAGATTGTGTTAAAAAAATGAATTACAAGTCCATAGAAGCACTAGGAGCAAAATTAGGACTGGGTTAGCGTCTCCCTGATGAGCTGCAGCAATTTGGTGTCCCTGCCTTAATGTGAATGCATGTTTCTCATCAAATAAAGTTAGCGTATTCAAAATTTCACTTTAGTAGGAGGGAACGCCTTTCTCACTAATATGGGTTACATGTGATCAAAATGTAAATAACATTGGAATTAGAAAGACTTGGTTAGGGTGTATAAAACAAATGGGGACTAGGATAAGTGAGGCTGCCTACTAAGAAGTGGTACTAATGCGTAACAAGTAAGACTTGACAAAAGTAAACTGCCAGCTCTGTCTTATGATTACCAGCAACCCCCTGTTGTGTCCCAGCATTTATATGAAGAGAAGGTTGGAGATGGGCTGACTTGCAGGCTCCCATTTTTTTCAGGACAGGTTGATCCAAATCTGCTTTTTTTAAAATTCCACTGCCTGCATGAATGGACATTCTGATTTTACTAGCGAAAGGAATACTGCATCTCGAGGTGCACAGTGGATTATCCTGTCTGGGGAAAAAATAGAGCCAGCTGAACACCCTAGCTGGAGGAGACAAGAATAGTCTGCTTTAGTTTTTCTCCATATATTATAATTGCATTGAAACCATGCAGGTGTAATTACCTTTCTAGATGTGAATAAGGGCTTTACTAGCCAGCCCCATCTCAGAAACGTGGACTTCAATGGAGTGCTTTGCTCTCGTCTCTGTGGCAGCCAGTGACTGGGTGTTGCTTGTTTGACTCTGATTCCTAACCAGCTCCTGTTCTCCACACGGGGTGACAATGAGAAGGTGCAGATGGAGTTGGGCCGCCTGCAGTCTGAGAATGATTGTGCCAAAGAAGAGGTGAAAGAGGTACTACAGGCCCTGGAAGAACTGGCCGTAAACTATGACCAGAAAACCCAGGAAGTGGAGGATAAGAACCAGCAGAACAAGGTCCTGGCAGAGGAGATCTCCCAAAAAATGGTGAGTCCAGGCCCCAAGGCCTCTTAGAAAATGGGAAATCAGGGCCCCAAGGTTGCCCGAAAGATAAATGAGTCAGGCCCCAAAGTCTTTCTGAAGGCTGCACTAATTAGGGTTTCCTTGCAAGAGTATTCCTGAGGGCAGCTTGTACAGGGCAAGGCAGGCAAACTCATTATTCATACTGCCATCAGAAAGCCAGCCTAAATCACCCTGCACTCAAAGCAGTTGCTATCTCTCTGTGCCTCAATTTGCCCAGCTATAATTGAGCCATACAATGTTGATAATATGATGTGTTATTTGGTCGTCTCCACTATGGACGCGTTATGTGGTCCAGGACTAGAAATATGCAGTCAGACTGTTCAACCAATTGTGACTGAAGAATTACAATGTTAAAACACCTTGGGATACTGTTTAGGTGAAAGGTACCTTTTCTAAATACAAATTCCCCATAAATGCACAAAGCTGGGCATCTGTAAGCTGGCTGACATCCAGTGAGGATGGTACGCTGTGTAATGGATTCCTTCCCACAGGCCACAGTGCTGTCCCTGGAGACGGAGCTGCATCGGATGCAGGAGTTCAGTGCCCACCAGCGCAAGAGAATTGCAGAGGTGCTTAACGGCCTGATGAAGGACCTGAGCGAGTTCAGTGCCATTGTGGGCAATGGAGAGTTTAAACTGGTGAGTGGGGGTCTCCTCATGGAATCCCAGACTTTTCTGGTGTACATGCAGCACTACGTACTTTAATCCAGTAACAGACTGCGGTGGCAGCAGGGCCAGTGAGATTCCTTCCTTGCAGTGCCTGGGGAAAAACATTGAGAGACCGATATTCAGAAGCCATTTAGACGGATAACTGAAAATGTATCCGTCTAAATGGCAACGCAGCAATATATGAAGCCATATGTGGCTAAATTTTAGCTGCATAAAGAGTTATGCGGCTAAAAATTAGCCGCATATGTCAGGGGTGGTCCAGGGGCGAGTCATCGTTAGCCAATATTCGGAGTCAGCCGCTTAACCTCTGCGGCACACTCTGGCTTTAGCCCGCATTTTAATCGTGAGCTTGGGTACGTACGTCTGCTCTGAAAGTTCCTCATACGTACACACACAGGAAGTTACACTCGCTCCGGTGAAGGTGCAGCTTTTTGCATGTACATTTACTTGCATACTTTGGAAAATTGCAAGCGTGCGTGTAAATGCTTTCCTTGCCCCAACTCCATCCCCTGGAACGCCTACAGCAAGTGCAGGGAAAACCTACGCGCTTAGGGGCGGATTTTCAGAGCCCTGCTCGCGTAAATCCGCCCAAAACCGGGCGGATTTACGCGAGCAGGGCCCTGCGCGCCGGGAAGCCTATTTTACATAGGCCTCCCGGCGCGCGCAGAGCCCCGGGACTCGCGTACGTCCCGGGGTTCTCGGAGGGGGGCGTGTCGGGGGGCGGGGCCGGAGCGCGCGGCGTTGCGGGGGCGTGTCGACAGCGTTTTGGGGGCGGGTACGGGGCGTGGCTACGGCCCGGGGGCGTGGCCGCGCCCTCCGTACGCGCCCCCAGGTCGCGGCCCGGCGCGCAGCAGGCCCGCTGGCGCGCGGGGATTTACGTCTCCCTCCGGGAGGCGTAAATCCCCCGACAAAGGTAAGGGGGGGGTGTAGACAGGGCCGGGTGGGTGGGTTAGGTAGGGGAAGGGAGGGTAAGGTGAGGGGAGGGCAAAGGAAAGTTCCCTCCGAGGCCGCTCCGATTTCGGAGCGGCCTTGGAGGGAACGGGGGGAGGCAGCGCGGCTCGGCGCGCGCAGGCTATACAAAATCGATAGCCTTGCGCGCGCCGATCCAGGATTTTAGTGGATACGCGCGGCTCCGCGCGTATCTACTAAAATCCAGCGTACTTTTGCTTGAGTCTGATGCGCAAGCAAAAGTAGGCTGATCGCGCTTCTTTTAAAATCTACCCCTTAGTCGAGTCAAGTGCGCGCTTATCACCACAAGCGCTGCAAGAAGCCTTCAAAATCTCAAGGGTTTCCCCAACTTTCTTGACTGATGGATGGCGCCACTCTGATAATTTTGCATAGAGCACTTTATATATTGGTTTAGATAGGAGCCGTGGATTTGGATTGATGAGTTTTCATATGCAGTGTTGGAGTAAGTCAGCTCAACTAATATTTTTGTACAGGGGCATTGCTAGGTACTTCAAAGATCTGGGGCACAGGCCCCACCATCCCCATCCCCCACCCAGGGTTGACAACTTTTCTATACTAGGACTGGTCACTTGAGGACTGGGGAGAGGGGAGAAACACTGGACTCTCCCCACATTTGCATAAATTTGCCATCGCTGCCCATGAACCTGCCTTCTCTCTCTCATCCCTCTGTTCCTTCTATTCTAGCATCCCCAGCACAGTGGCAATGGGCAGCAGATCCAACAGAGCTATCAATGATGAGTGATGCACTCATGAATCTATTTGAAACGCCATAAGAATGAGGGAGCATCATCTGCATAGATGCTTGCATTCTATTCATTGTGTATGCACATGTGTATTATGGGTGTACTGCTCTTTTTTCCAAATATTTACAAAAATATTATGAGTGCATCAGTCATCCTCACCCCTCACTGATCTCACAGCTGGCTGAGGGACCCAACAAAGCACAGCACAGCACACAGCCACTTACGTACAGCCTTTGGGTTATGGTATTGTACAGATCTAAAATTGTGCTGTCTTTAAGTTGATTCTGCAATGGACAATGAATCTTCTGAAAAAAAAAAGTGAATTACAGTTACAATATAGTAAACTTTCCATACCAAAACAGTACTAAATGCCAGCACTCAATGTCAACCCTACCTATGAAAAGGCAACACTGCAAATATTACACTAAAATACCCGTACACCTCCTTTTTGGAAAATAAAGCAAGCCAGACTGCTATAGATTCCTACACAGAAACTACACTCTAGGAAAGTGATTCTCCCTCTAGTCCTTGAGACACACATAGCCAGTTTTCAGGATATCCACAATGAATATGTATGAGATAGTTTTGATTACAATGGAGGCAGTGCATGCAAAACTATGCTCTCTCTCATATACACACATGCTCCTTTGCATACTCTCTCTCTCTACCTGGAGCACACAGGCAAGCAATTGCAGCTTTCTCCTTGGCCTGTGCAGCGTCTCTGTTACACGCTTACACACACACACACACGTACACACACACACACACACATGCTTTCTGTCTCTCACATTCACAATTTACATACACACACATGGAGTCTATTTCACACACAAACACACATGATCTCTGTCACATGCACATACATGCTGATTCTCACATGCATGTACACACACACATGCTTTGTCTTGCAAATGCATGTGCGCACATGCACACATATGCTCTTTCACACACACAAACACATGCACTCTCACACATGCAAATACACACATGCTCTGTCTCACACACAAACACTGTCTCACATATACACACATGCTGTTTCTCACATGCATGTACACACATGCACACACTCTGTCTCTCAAATGCATATGGATGCAGACACACACACACACACGTACATTCTGTCTCTCATACATACACATGCTGCTCTCACATACACATGCTGTCTCTGACAGCACACACTTTCACACAAATACACTCTCTGTCTTTTACTCCCCAGAATGTGCAGGCAGCAGCAGCTTTCTTTCTTTAGTGACAGGACCTCACTGATGTAGCAGTTTCCTCTTTGGGCTCCACCAACATAGCAGCCTCTTTCTTTCCTCGAGGGTCCTGGCTGACGCTGATGCTGCCTTCCCTGTCCGCACAGGCTCGGCCAATGCTGATGCTGCTTCTGCTTCCTGCGTGGGCCAGGCCAGCACTGATGCTGCCTTCCCTGCCTGCACTGGCCTGGCCAATGCTAATGTTGTCTTCCCTGCCCGTGCGGGCCTGGCCGACGCTGCCTCCTCTTCCTACGCGAGCCCGGCCGATGCTGCTACATTCTGGAAGCAGGGGTGTCGTTAGCACCAGTGAGAGGTGCAGCTGAAACTCGGGGCACCGATGTTTGGACTTAGGCCACAGGCCCCATGTGCCTGGCGTTAATGATGCCCCTGTTTCTATAACAATGGCAGGGAATCTTTCTGAGCTTCGGTACCGTGATCTAGTATTACCAGGTTGGTGGATGTCTATATTAATGGGACTCCGTTCATTCTCCACTAGGAGTTATGGCATTGACTGCCAGACACTCGGCCTTGAGTGCCATCTTGGGCACCTTTTATTCCATGGTGCTGCCCATCACTGCCCTATACGTTTTCTAACTTTTGCCCTTGCATAAAAGCTGTCCAAGAACTGAAAGGGCCTCTTCTTGTGTCTTTCTCTGGGGATCAGCCCGTGGAGATCAGTGGAGCCATTGAAGAAGAATTCACCGTGGCCCGTCTCTATATCAGCAAGATCAAGTCAGAAGTGAAATCGGTGGTGAAGCGATGCCGGCAGCTGGAGAACTTACAGGTGGAGTGTCACCGAAAGATGGAGGTGACGGGGCGGGAGCTCTCCTCCTGCCAGCTGCTCATCTCACAGGTAAATAGCAATTGAATTCTTGAAGGTCACACATTGTCACAACTGGGGCTAGGCAAGGTACAAGGTTCAGGTCAAAGGCTGCTAGCCACAGGATATGAATTACAGATTATCTTCTCAATCAATGCAAGGTTTTGCAACCCCTTCCCCTTTTCCTGGAACTCACCTTCCCAGCCTTGGGGAGCACGGGGTCCACTCTGCCGAGGACAGGCAGATGCTCTCTAGAGCTGTAGGCTAGGGGCAGGTTTCCCTGCAAGGTCAAACTGGGCTGAGGACCTTGCAAAATAACCATAATGTCTGCTCCTCTCTTGAACTTCAAAAAATAAACATTTATTGAAAATTCAAAAAACGGTAACAGCAGGTATTATTTATGTTTAAATAATAGTTCCAGTTCACAGTCCATTGTATCAGCAAATGGATCATTTCTCCAAATAAACTCATAGTTGCCAAGAGCAGTTCTACTTCCAAATTCCTTCGCATTGCTAGGCTACTTCCAGAGACTCAAGGGCCAAGGTTCACCTCCCCTGTACCTTCTCACTTCCAGAGCCTCCAGGCCCCGGTTCACCTCCCCTGTACCTTCTCACTTCCAGAGACTCAAGGGCCAAGGTTCACCTCCCCTGTACCTTCTCACTTCCAGAGCCTCCAGGGCCCGGTTCACCTCCCCTGTACCTTCTCACTTCCAGAACCTCCAGGCCCCGATTCACCTCCCCTGTACCTTCTCACTTCCAGAACCTCCAGGCCCCGATTCACCTCCCCTGTACCTTCTCACTTCCAGAGACTCAAGGGCCAAGGTTCACCTCCCCTGTACCTTTTCACTTCCAGAGCCTCCAGGCCCTGGTTCACCTCCCCTGTACCTTCTCACTTCCAGAGCCTCCAGGCCCCGGTTCACCTCCCCTGTACCTTCTCACTTCCAGAGCCTCCAGGCCCCGGTTCACCTCCCCTGTACCTTCTCACTTCCAGAGCCTCCAGGCCCCGGTTCACCTCCCCTGTACCTTCTCACTTCCAGAGACTCAAGGGCCAAGGTTCACCTCCCCTGTACCTTCTCACTTCCAGAGCCTCCAGGGCCCGGTTCACCTCCCCTGTACCTTCTCACTTCCAGAGACTCAAGGGCCAAGGTTCACCTCCCCTGTACCTTCTCACTTCCAGAACCTCCAGGGCCCGGTTCACCTCCCCTGTACCTTCTCACTTCCAGAGACTCAAGGGCCAAGGTTCACCTCCCCACAGTCTCTGGTCACATTTCTCCACAAGGGCAGCCTTCATCCCAGGAGACTTTACCAAAGTCCCTCACTTACACAGCCCAAATTGGGGCAGGGGGTTGGGGGTGGAGTCCTCTCCTTTACACAGAAGTCACTCAAACTGCACTCTCACCTCTGAAGCAGTTCAAAATCTAGGCCTTATACTTCAGGAGTGGCTCCAGAGACAGTACAACCCCCAGTGCTTTGGGCCAGTGTCAGTCCAGAGCCCTGTGCTGAAATAAGCCACTGGTACCTTTTCCCCTGGGAAGGGAAGCCAGCCCCTCACCCCAGCACAGTTCCTTTGTACAACTCCCAAACTTCTTCTCTTTCTCCAAGCAGCAGCTCGACCCTCCACAGCACGTCTCGCTCTTTCCAGGTACACACACACCTGTTCACCTTTAGGGTTACTGGAAGCAACCAGGCGCTGGTTCTCTCTCTCTGCATTCTCCAGATGAACTCCTGAGGGAAGCAGCAGATGTAACATCACTTCCCTGGCTTGATTCCTCCAGGCTCTCAGATTCCCTTCATCAGAGAGCCAGCCCCTTCTACAGCGCAAGCACTCACTTTTATATCACTGCAACTCGCATAGGCATTGGCTAAGCATCATTCTAATCACTTGGTCGCTGGCACACAACTTCTGGGGCTGTCCTTGAACGAAAACCAGAACCTTCCCCATGCTAAGGAATGGTGTAAACTTGAACTTCTAAAGCAATCTCCCTCCCAGGGGCAAGGACTACTAAACTCTTCTCCCCTAGAAGCCACCCCCATTGTAGCCAGAGCAGTCCTATGGCACAATATATATCACAAATTTTAACCTCCTACAGTAGCCATGAGCCCTTGTAAAATACAGGACCAAACCTGTTGTCTAGTGGCACCCTACCATAGTTTATTTGTAACATACAAGGTAACAGTTTCTCATCACCTTCGTTAACTTGAACATATAACAGTGGATTCACAGTACTGACAGTACAATCAGGATTACTTATTTGGGTTCAGACAAGGTTACATCACAGATACTCCAGTTCAGACGTGGTTACGGATCTTCCGGAACTGGGATCCTCAGCACAGAATATAGCTCTCCAGCTTTTGGGTTGCCGGGAACACTGGGATATCCCCAGTGATCCCTTTTGACCCCTTAAGGACTAATCCATCCTCTGGGGCAGGGTTGTAGGTATGCAGGCTTCTCGGTTTGTTTGGCTGGAAATGTAAAGACCTGCCCTGTGGATCAGCGGCAGAGCACAAGTCCTCTTTCAGGGCAGACCCTGCTTCAAGACCAGATCTGGGGTTTTTTCCCCCCCCCCCTTACACACAGTGAGGGTGGTGGGTAGGAGAGCCAGACTGGCTAGATAGCTGTAGATCACTGGAGACAGAGTGAGGGTCTTGTTCCAATTTCTCCAAGACAAGCAGGACTCCAAGATGCAATGGCATAACATCATCTGGTAACCCTGGAACCATGAGGAAGCACTAAGTTTCTATTGAAAGTAAATGAGTCCAATATATACAGAGGTTTAGTAGCTGTATTGGTGCTGAACACCTCTGGTTCTGTTGATGGATAGTTTGCATTTTCTTGCAAGACCTTGCTGACGTTGACAGGCTGAGTGTCTCTGTTTCAGCACGAGGCTAAGATTCGGTCCCTGACAGAGTACATGCATTCTGTGGAGCTGAAGAAGCGGCAGCTGGAGGAGTCCTATGACAGTCTAAGTGAGGAACTGGCCAAGCTTCAGGCTCAAGGTACCGTGTTGCTGAGAAAACACATGTTTTCTTTTTTTTTTTTTTTCATAGAAGTCACCTTAAACACAACTTTCCTGAACATACCCAGATCAGTGCAGACCGGTGGGTTATTCATCCCTTCCAGCAGATGGAGTCAGAGAACAAAACTATGAGGCACTGCTACTTAACTGAGAGTGCCACCTGCAGGACCTCTGTATTTCTCTGATTCCAGCAGATGGTAGAGATGCACCCGCAGGATGTTAATTAGTTTAAAAAAAGAAAAGGAAACTAAAAGATTTGTTTGATTTACAGTAGTTTTAGGTTCCAGCTCACTGATGCTCCCTGAGGTGTTAGGCATCTTTGTGGGCCATCCCTCAGGTGGAGCTGGGCCACCTGGGGGGTTGGATATCTCTGACTGGATTTGCCCGCAGCATACCAGATGGTCCCATAGCTGGGGTCAAGGCACCCTTATCCTTCTTCCTCTGGACAGGGAAGTACCTGCTTAATAAAGTTTCTTTAAGTTCCTTGTTTAAAAAAAATAAAACAATAACATACAAGAAGCAGAAGAGCAGAGCTTAGAAGGAACTTCGGCGGGGAGGGCCTAGTCAGTGGGAGCTGGCGGCCAGGGCCTGGAGGTGCAGGACTGAGCAGCTGTCGCCTGGCTGTTAACCCGGAGCTCCAGGGGTTCGCGGTCGATTGCCGGGAGGGAACTGCAGTGCCTCGTTCCTTGTGAAGTCCTGTGCTCTGGTGGGGCCAACTGGACTCTGCCCGTGTTCCTGGGAACTCCCTGGTGGGGATTGCATCCGTTACCGTCGGCGGCTCGGTGGGCCTGAGTCCGGCGCACGTCACTGTGCAGGAGGCCTTGTGGGAGAGCATCACGGGGCTCGATCAGGAGACATGGCGCCAAAAGCTAAAATGGCTGCTTGCCATGTGTGTGGCGCAGCGGGTCTGAACTCGCTTTCCCTCTACCTGGTGTGCGTTTTGGGGCAGGAAGGCCCCTCGAGCCATGCAGGAAATCGCGGCAGAAGGTCAGCATTGTCTGTTCCCGTTGCCGCCAGGGAGGCAGTGCAGGAGACCGCAGGGATGGTCAGGCGATTCTACCTCCGCACTTTCCCCGGTCAGGCAGTATGCCTCAGAAGGGGAGGGTGAGGCGGCTGACAGTTCCCCGGGATCGGGGGATTTTTCCCCACATTTTATTCTCCTTCTCAATAAGGCCTACCTGGCTAGGAGAAGTGGAGGAAGAAGGTGGGCAGGGGATTGACCACTGGCCTCTGCGGCTAAAATGACTAAAGTGGCTTCCCGGGTGACTGGCGATATTCTTAAGCACCTGAGTTTGCACTGTGCGGCTGCAGAGGCTGGTCCCAGAGATGGTGAGGACTCGGATCAGTCCCAATTGGACCCCCTCGATGCAGGAGCTGACCTGGATGTGCTGCCGATCCATAATGCAGACGGGGCAAATGATGATCCTGATCCCGATGCATTCCCAGTCCCGGAGGGAGACGATCCGTGGGTAGTGTGTCTGTTTAAAAGGGATGAAATGTGCCTCCTCCTCATCCCGCAGGTGCTGTAGGAATTAGGAGTGAAGGTCACTCAGGAAGAGTCAGATAATGAGGGTGTTAACCCAGTCCTGGATGGGCTTAGGGGACCCACTAGCGCTTTTCTGTTGCCCAAGAAGATCCGAAAGCTGGTGAACTGGGAGTGGGACTCCCCGGATTCTGGCCTGAAGGTGGGCAGAGTGATGGCCAAGCTTTACCCCTTAATGGAGGACTCCCTGGAATTGCTGAGGATCCTGAAGGTGGACGCAGCCGTCTCGACAGTAACCAAGAAGATGACAATCCCAGTGGCCATGGCAGCGGCCCTGAAGGTTGTCCAGGATCGTTAGCTGGAGGTGAAACTCAAACAGATGTTTGAGGTCTCAGTGTTGAGTCTTCGGGCACCTGTCTGTGCCAGTTTAATGCAAAGGGCCTGACTATATTGGGTTCAGAAAGGGCCGACGCTGACGTCCACGGTGGATGGCAGCACATTGCAGGCCGTGCATCTGGAAGCAGGCATAGCCTACATGGCAGATGCTTTGTATGATTTGGTGCGTACGTCGGCGCGCTGCATGATCCCCTCAGTAGCGGCTCGAAGGCTGCTGTGGTTACGTTACTGGTCAGCTGATTTATCATCCAAGGTCCAGCTCTGTAATCTTCCCTTTAAGGGGAAGCTGTATTTGGAGAGGACCTGGATCAGTTGATGAGGGTCCTGGGGGAGTCCAAAAGGAATAGATTGCCGGAGGACAGGAAGCCCAATAAGAAGGTGTTTCCTTCTCAGGCTCATTTTCGGGATTCCCATTGGTTTCGTTCTGGCAAGTCCTCGTTTGTTTCCATCTCAAACAGGGCAGTGGACAACAACAGTCCTTTCGTGGAGTACGCAGGTCAGGCAGAGACAGCATCAGGCAGGGCATTGGGAGTGGAAAATCAGACCAGTGAAGACAGTGGGCCCCTCTCCTCTGTAGAAGCTGTAGGAGGCAGATTGTCCAGCTTCTACAAGGAATGGGAAAAGATTACCTCAGACTGTTGGGAGCTGGAGGTGATATGAGAGGGCTATGCTCTAGAGTTTTTTGTGCCTGCCTCAGGAGGCCTTTGTGGAGTAACACGTGGTTTCATGCATCAGACGGGAGGTAGTGTTGGGGATGCTGCAAAGACTGCTCGCCTAAAGGTCATTGTTCCCGTCCCTCTGGAGGAGCAAGGTCAGGGAAGGTATTCTGTTTATTTTGTGATGCCGAAAAAGGAGGGCTCCTTTCAGCCCAGTCTCAATTTGCAGAAGGTGAATCGGTTCCTTCTGGTTCTGCACTTTCGCATGGAGACGCTGCATACCGTGATGGCAGCGGTTCGCAAAGGAGAATTTCTCGCCTCCCTAGACCTGATGGAAGTGTACCTGAGCATCTCCATTCGGCAGGGACATCAGAAGTTTCTTCGCTTCAAAGTGTTGAGTCCACGTTTTCAGTTCAGAGCCCTCCCATTTGACTTGGTGATGGCACTCCGCACATTTACCAAGGTGATGGCGGTGGTGGTTGTGGCTCTTCGCCAGGAGGGACTTTTGGTCCATCCGTATCTGGACGATTGGTTGGTTCGAGTGAAGTCCAGGGAGGAATGCGAGAAATCCATCCGAAGAGTGATGTCCATGTTACAATCTCTCAGTTGGATTATCAATGTGCAGAAGAGTCAGTTGGAGCTGACTGAGTGGCTGGTTTACATAGGGGCCCACTTTGACTCTCAGCGAGGCAGGGTTTTCCTGGCAACGGACCAGGTGTCGAAGTTGCAGTCTCAGGTCAAGTGTCTTCTTCGTCTAGAGGTGCTCAAAGTGTGGGATTATTTACAGGTCCTGGCATCCATGGCATCCATGTTGGACTTGGTCCCATGGGCGTTCATGCACATGAGACCACTGCAACGCGTGCTGTTGTCCAGGTGGAGTCCCTGCTTGGAGGAGTTTCATCTTTCCTTGTCTCTGCTTCAGGAGTCCAGGTCCAGTCTCTAATGGTGGCTGTCTCGCCCAATTTAGAGAAAGGGATGGATCTGGAACCTCCAGACTGGGTGGTAGTCTCCACAGATGCAAGCCTCTCCAGCTGGGTAGCAGTGTGCTTGGGCCGGTCGGCCCAAGGTCTGTGGTGACCAGAGAAGAAGCTCTGGTCATTAATTGCCTCGAGACGAGGGCAGTCTGTCAAGCCCTGGAGGTTTTTCTGCCCCTGGTCTGGAGTCGCATGATTCGAGTGTAATCAGGCAACACGACGGCTGTGGCATACAACAATTGGCAGGACGGCATGAAGAGTCATGCAGTGGTGTTGGAGGCCCCGAGATTATTTGCCTGGGTGGAGCATCATCTTGAAGGCCTAGCCGCATTGCACGTAGTGGGAGTAGACAAAGTGCAGGCAGACTTCCTCAGCAGGCAGCAGTTGGATCCTGGGGAATGGGAGTTGTCCCAGAGGCATGGAACCACATCTTTGCAAGGTGGGGCACTCCCCAATTGGATCCTGATGGTGACGCAGCTCAACTCCAATATGGAGAGATTCATCAGTCGCCGAAAGGAACTCGGTTCGGCGGGCATCGATGCTCTGGTGTGTCCTTGGCCGACGGGAATTCTTCTGTATGTCTTTCCTCCTTGGCCCCTCATAGGTTGGGTCCTCAGGCACATAGAATCACATCCCGGGACCGTGGTTCTAGTGGCACTGGAGTAGCAGTGGAGATCGTAGTTCGCAGATCTGGTGCGACTTGCAGTGGAAGGTCCTCTCAGTCTGATTCATCTTCCTGACCTGTAGCGTCAGGGTCCCATATTTTCGGATCGGGAGGATTGCTTTTGTCTCACGGCTTGACTTTTGAGAGGTGGAGACTTTGATTGAAGAGTTACTCTGAACAGGTCATCTCCACTCTTCTTCAATCCAGAAGAATGGCAACCTCTATGGTGTATATTAAGGTCTGGAAACTGAAGTTTAGTGTCTTCAGCATTGTCTAGATCCTCTGGTGGAGGAGGTGTCACATGTGCTGGTTTTCCTGCAGCAGGAGTTGTCCAAGGGTTTGGCTTACAACTCACTTCGTGTAGAGGTGGCTGCCTTGGTGCACTTAGAGGCAGGTTTCAGGGTAGGATTCTGTCTGTTCATCCGGACGTGGTAATGTTCCTCAAAGGAGCTAAGCTGTTATGTCCTCCGGTGCAAAAGATCTGCCCGGATTGGAACCTGAACCTAGTAATTCGTGTCCTTTGCGGAACCCCCCTTTGAACCCTTGAGAAGGGCTATCCTGAAGGAATTGACTCTGAAAGCAGTGTTTTTGGTAGCTATTTGTTCAGCTCGAAGGTTTTCGGAACTTTAGGCTCTGTCATGTAGGGATCCATTTTTGCAGATTTCCGAGAATTGAATCTCATTGAGGACAGTGCCTTCCTTTGTTCCTAAGGTGGTATCTGCCTTTCATGTTAATCAGGCAGTAGATCTTCCTGGTTTTCCAGCGTGGTTGATTCTCCTTAGGATAGAGAATTACATCTTCTGGATGTGCGGCAGACACTGCTTCAGTATTTGGAGGTTACTAATGCTTTTCGTCGCTCAGATCATCTGTTTGTCCTCTTCAATGTACTGAAGAAAGGGGACAAAGCCTCTAAGGCTACCATGTCTCATTGGCTTAGGGAGGCCATTTGTTTGGCTTACATTTTAAGGGACGACAAATTCCTGTTGGCTTGCGGGTGCATTCCACTAAGGTGCAGGCTGCTTCCTGGGCTGAGTGTCAACTTCTGTCGCCACAGGAGATTGTAGGGCAGCAGTGTGGTCCTCAATTCATACCTTTACCAGGCATTATCATCTGGATGTCAGGGTGCAGGATGATTAGTCCTTCGGGGAGAGTGTCCTGTGCGCAGGTCTATCAAGGGCCTGCCTGGTTTAGGGGTGCTTGGGTATATCCCACTGGTCTGGACTGATCTGGGTATGCTCAGGAAAGGAAAATTGGTTCTTACCTGCTAATTTTTGTTTCTATAATACCACAGATCAGTCCAGAGGCCCTCCCGTTTGATGTTGAAAGACTGATTTTCTGCCACATTTTGCTGCTTAGTACAGAATGTTTCTGTTTAATAAAGAATTTTTCTCTTAGAGGGCAGTTATGGGATTCCCTTCCTTGTCTTGTTTGGTTCAGGTTTATAGTTCAGGGGAATCTAACCTTTAGTTCCCTATGTCTGCGTGAAGGGGTTTCTAAAGTATCTTGGCTTGGGTACAGATCAATACTGAGGTCCTGCAGGTGGCACTCTCAGTTAAGTAGCAGTGCTTCAAAGTTTTGTTCTCTGACTCCATCTGCTGGAAGGATTGAATAACCCACTGGTCTGGACTGATCTGTGGTATTACAGAAATGAAAATTAGCAGGTAAGAACCAATTTTCCTATTTCATACATTATATCAGTTATAACAGGAATATAACACATGCTTTAATAACATGAGATGAGAAGAGAGGACAGTGAATTATCATTATTCTTATCACTGCTGCTGACTGCTGTGTCTTGATCTTTCCAGAAACAGTGCATGAAGTGGTTATGAAAGACAAAGAGCAGGATATGCAAGAGGCTGAAGAGATGAAGGTGAGGTGGGAAAGAGAGCCAGTGGAAGGGAAGGGGAAGATGGGAGCAGGAGAAGGTGGTTGAGATGAAAGGTGGGATGAGGATAGATGGGGGAAAGACAGTGGGGAATGGAGCATAACATGAAGGAAGCTGATGCGGTAAAAGGTATGAGGGAGAAATCTGGGGTTGAAATCAGGAGATTGCAGAATGTTAGTGAAGGTGAGGAGGGGACGGGTGAGACAGAAGATCTTATCTTAAAAAGGATAAGGACAGAATAGAAGCAGTCCAGAAAAAGGTGACCAAAATGGTGTGGGGTCAATATGGAAAGCCATATAAGATGAGACTGAAAGGCCTTATGTATGCCCTGGAAGAGAGAAGAGACAAGGGAAATATGATACATACTTTCAAGATCCTAAAAGGAATTAATGATGCACAAAAATCAAAACTCTTCCGATGGAAAGGAAGCTATAAAACTAGGGGTCATGAAATTCCAAGGAGGTCGATTTAGGAACAATGCCAAGAAATATTTCTTCATGGAAAGGGTGGTGAATGCACAGAATGCCCTCTCAGAAGAGGAGGTGACGAGAAGAATGGTAATGGATTTAAAAAGGGCATGGGACAAACACAGAGGATCTCTAATGGCTAGAGAATGGAATGAAGAAATGGGGTAACTTTCCTATTGCACCTAAAGTTTACATTTTTGCTTGGGGATAGTCTGCAGGGAGTGACAGTTGCTACTAATCTAAAGAAAAAAAATCTTGCTGGGCAGACTGGATGGACCATTGTGGTCTTTATCTACCGTAATTCACGATCTCACTATGAGGGGGAGGGAGGGGAACAGGACATGAGGTGGTTGATAGAGTGCACATGAGGATGTGGATGCATGGGGAGGCAGTTATAGGGGAGAGAGAATAAGGCATACTGGTAGCAATGAGATGAAAGTGAAGAGGGACAGAAGAGACAGCGGAGGGAAGAGGAGGGGAGCAGGGCATGCTGGAAGCTGGTGAAATGAAAGGAAGGTGAGGGTGGACTGGGAGAGGAAAGGAGAGCACGGCACAGAGGCAGTGTACATTTCATCAGGGCTCATTTCATGTCCCATAGAAGGCGCTGGAGCTGCAAATGGAGAGTCACCGGGAGGCGCATCACAAGCAGCTGGCCCGTCTGCGGGATGAGATCAACGAGAAGCAGAAGATCATTGATGAGCTGAAGGAGTAAGTACTCGCCCAGGACTCTGAACAGCGATAACTTCCCAGCCCCAACCTCTGCTGCCTTGCAGTTGAGACTTGGATTTCTCTATGATGGTTTCTTCTGAAAATCAGAGAGATTGCAAAGAGATTGGGGTGAAAAGGCTGCTTTAGACTTGCTTGGTCTCACTAAGGGCGACAAATTCTAGCAGCTAGATCAGCCCTGGAGAAAACTGCAGTATCTTTTATTGGACCACCATAAGAATTATCCAGAGATGGAGAAGCACCTGAGCTTTTCCCACCACACACGCCACTTCTTCGGGTGTATTAGATATTTCGATAATGCTCAGTAAGGCTGGGGGCACTTCTTGCAGTACAGAAGGTCCTTGTATAACAATGCACAGTTTCTTATTGATAAGAGTCAGGTAGGAAGCTTTAAGGAGAGTGACTGTATATGATTGTAAAGAGTAAGGAGAGTGGTTGCACATAATGGTATCCTGATGAAAGCCAGATGGGACGTAATGAGAGAGGCCATGCATGATGGACCCCTGAAGAGAGATGGCTAAAAAGCAGTTACTGTTGCTTTTAAGAATGTGAATTTTTGATAGGATTTTTAGTCTCTGTAAATATGATTCCCTGTACGTATACAGATCAGTCCAGACTCCTGGGTTTTGCCTCCCCTCCAGCAGATGGAGACAGAGAAAGTTTTACTAACACTGCCATATAACCTAGCATGCCACCTACAGTCCCTCAGTATTTCTCTGTCTCCAGCAGATGGTAAATGTGCAAAACCTGCAGTCATACTTAAAAAAAAAAGAAGGAACAGGATAAGCTGGTGAATTCCTCCCAGGAGGTT
Organism: Rhinatrema bivittatum; assembly: GCF_901001135.1. Classification (NCBI taxonomy): domain Eukaryota; kingdom Metazoa; phylum Chordata; class Amphibia; order Gymnophiona; family Rhinatrematidae; genus Rhinatrema; species Rhinatrema bivittatum. The sequence continues at coordinate 290,233,150 of NC_042617.1, read as the reverse complement.
GGTAGGTCCTGGTAGGGCCACCCCTCCTGGTTTTGAAGTGGATGAGCAGGGGGTTGGGGACCCATGTTTGCTCGGTCCTTAGTCGCCAGAGGTTGAAAGCTGGTAGAACCAGTTCCCTCTCCTTCAGAAGGGACTACAGAGTCTGTGGCTTCTCTTCAGTACAGGGAAGTGATGTCTGTTTAATTTTGTTTGTTGTTAAAGTAAAAAAAAAAAAAAGAAAACTGAAGAGAAGAGTGAAAGGTGCTGCCGTTGGGCGGCAGAGCGGGGCTGACACCAGTTGCAACTCAGCTTCGCAGGCTCTTGTAAGTTTTTTTCCCTCAGGTGATGGTCTCCCGCGGTTGGAGAATGAAGCGTCTATAGTTGTGCACAGTGCGGGGAGTAGCGCGAGTGGTTTTCCTTAAGTGTCCTCTTGGAGGGAGAGGGCAGTTCGTGGTTCTGATCAGCAGCGTGGTCTCACAGGCTTCTGCCTGCACCGTGGGAAGCATTGGATCTGTTCCCAGGCAGCACGGGAATGGCAGCCATCTTGGCCTCATTCGTGACTGCTACTGAGACTGCGGAGGGACGGAGGGGAGGGGAATTTCCCTCCACCGCTGTCTCCAGTCGATCCCAACCCCGAGGAGGCCTGGGGGCCCCGGGGGGGTCAGGCAGGGATGGAAGATGGCCTCCTAGGGGGAGGATTCACATGGTTCTTCCTCTTTGTCAGTGGATTTTGTACTTTTATTGCACAAGGCGTATTCGGTCTGGAGAGCTGCAGGGCGGCAGAGCTCAGGCCTCAGACTGCCTCTGGTCCATGGGCCAAGAAGAGATCCAGGGTTTCAAGGGCTCTGGGGGCTACCAGGGTTTGGCAAGCCTTTAGGGGGCCCTCGCAGAACTCCGCGATGGATGATCTTTCGGAGGGTTCTGAGGTCGGGGTACCAGCAGGATCGGATCCTCCACAAGTGGATCCTCCCTAGTGATCTTTCATCTGTGGATATTTCATCATTTAGGAGCATTACCTTTTAAGAGAAAGTGCTTTTTGGAGAAGATTTGAAGGATCTGATAAAGCATCTGGGAGAGAATAATGTTCACAAGTTACCTGAAGACAGGCCTAAAGGGGTGAGGAATTCCTCTTCTGGATGCTTTAGGGATGCGAGGGAACAGGCATTTTAGCCAAGGACGGCCTTTGACGGGATTCAGAGGCAAGCCTCGGGGAGGCAGCAGTCTTGGAACCCATCTTTTTGAGGTTGAGACCTGAATAGGGATAGCTCTGGCCAGGTAGGCACTGGAGCCAAAACAGCACAATGAAGCGAGGCTGGTCCACTCCTCCGTACCGGTTATAGGGTTTCAGTTGACTCTTTTATGAGGAGTGGGCCAAAATCACTACGGACCAGTGGGTCTTAAGTGTGATAAGGCAAGGTTATGCTTTAGAATTTGCTTGTCTGGTAAAGGACCTGTTCATGGTCTCCCCTTGCACCTCCATGGAAGGGAGTCGGGTGGTACAACAGATCCTTGACTGTTTACAGATGTTTGGAGCTGCTATTCCTGTTCCTGTGGAAGAACGAGGGATAGGACGTTACTCCATTTATTTTGTGGTTCCAAAGAAGGAAGGGTTTTTTCATCCAATTCTAGATTTGAAGAAAGTAAATGTGGCTTTCAAGGTTCCTGCTTTTGTATGGAAGCTCTCTGCTCAGTCATTGCTAGAGATGTGAATCGTGTGATCGATCGTCTTAACGATCGATTTTGGCTGGGGGGGAGGGAATCTGATCGTCGCAGTTTTGTTTTTTAAAAAAATCGTTTAAATCGTAAATTGGGGGAGGGCGGGAAAACCGGCACACTAAAACAACCCTAAAACCCACCCCGACCCTTTAAAATAAATCCCCCACCCTCCCGAACCTCCCCAAAATGTTTTAAATTACCTGGGGTCCAGTGGGGGGGTCCCGGTGTGATCTTCCACTCTCGGGCCACGGCTGCGTTAATAGAAATGGCGCCGGCGCTACCTTTGCCCTGTCATGGCAAAGGTAGCGCCGGCGCCATTTTGGTTCCTGTCCCCTGACGTCACGAGCGCAGGAGATCGCTCCCGGATCCCCGCTGGACCCCCAGGGACTTTTGGCCAGCTTGGGAGGGCCTCCTGACCACCACAAGACTTGCCAAAAGTCCAGCAGGGATCATATGACAGGGCAAAGGTAGCGCCGGCGCCATTTCTATTAACGCAGCCGTGGCCCGAGAGTGGAAGATCACACCGGGACCCCCCACTGGACCCCAGGTAATTTAAAACATTTTTGGGGGGGTTCGGGAAGGTGGGGGATTTATTTTAAAGGGTCGGGGTGGGTTTTAGGGTTGTTTTAGTGTGCCGGTTTTCCCACCCCCCCCCCCCCCCCCCGATTTACGATTTTTGACGATAAATCGGGGGAATATCTATTGTATCACGCCTAACGATTTTTTATGATTTAAAATATATCGGACGATATTTTAAATTGTCAAAAAACGATTCACATCCCTAGTCATTGCAGTGATGCGCAAGTGGGAGTTCTTGGCGACCCTGGATCTGACCGAGGCGTACTTGCACATAGGAATCCGGCCTGACCATCAGAGATTTCTACGGTTCAAAATGTTTGGCATGCATTTTCAATTTTGCGCCCTGCCGTTTGGGCTGGCAATGACTTCATGGACTTTCACCAAGGTGATGGTGGTAGTGGCAGCAGCCCTCAGGAAGGAGGGGTTGCTGGTGCACCCATATCTGGACGACTGGGTCATTCAGGCAAAGTCGGAGGCCCACTGCAGTCAAGCGGTGGCTCTGGTGCTGCAGCGCTTGCAATCACTCGGATAGATAGTGAATTGGCCCAAGAGTCATCCTGTGCCGTCTCAAGTGTTGAAGTTCCTGGGAGTGCGCTTTGATTACAACCTGGGGAAGGTTTTTCTTACAGAGGAGTGCATTGTCAAGTTGCAGTCAAGTTTGCAGATTGTTGGGGAACTAGGTGCCCAGAGTCTGGGATTACTTGCAGGTTCTTGGCTCCATGGCGTCCACATGGGAACTCGTGCTTGGGCGTTTGCTCATATGAGACCTCTGCAGGCAGTGTTATTTTCCCGGTGGGATCCGTGGTCGGAGCAGTTTCAGCTTTCACTGCCGCTTACAGAGCTAGCCAGATTGAGTATCTCATGGTGGCTTGGTCGGGTCCACTTGTGTTGAGGGGTGGACTTGTATGTTACAGAGTGCACAGTGGTTACCACCGACGCCAGCCTCTCCGGTCGGGGAGCTGTCTGCCAAGATCAGTTGGTGCAAGGCCAGTGGTCAGTCGAAGAAGTGGCATGTTCTATCAATTGGTTAGCGATGAGAGTGGTGCGATTGGCGCTGAGTGCATTTCTTCCTCTCTTGCGCAGCCGTCCATTCAGAATCTTGTCCGTCATTGTGACAAGGGTGACTTATATCAACTGGCAGGGTGGTACCTAGAGTCGAACGGTGGCTCAGGAAGCTCGGGAGCTAATCCACTGCGCAGAGCAGCATCTGGCATTGATAGCGGCTTCTCACATAGCTGGGACTGACAATGTGCAAGTGGATTTTCTCAGCCATCAACAGCTGGACCCCGGAGAATGGGAGCTGGGAATGTAAGCAATGACTCTCATTTCTTGCAGGTGGGGCAAGCCCTGTATGGATTTAATGGTAACTTTGTGAAATGCTAAGGTGCCCTGCTTCAAAGGGAGTGCGGAGCAGAGGGAGTTGACGTCTTGGGTCTTCCTTGGCTGCAGGACTTTCTGCTGTATGTGTTTCCGCCATAGCCGCTGGTGGGCAAGATTTTGCGAAGTGTGGAGGTTCACCCGGGGCACATGATTCTGGTGGCTCTGGAGTGGCTTGGAGGCCTTGGTTTACAGATCTGATCAATTTAGCGGTAGACGGCCCGTTGAGGCTTGCTCATCTGTCAAAGCTTCTGCACCAATGTCCCATATTTTCAGATCAGGCGGCTCGCTTCTATCGCGCAGCTTGGCTTTTTAGAGGAAACACTTGAGAGAGAAAGGTTACTCTGAGGATATTATCTCTACTCTTTTGCAGACTAGAAAGTCTTCCACCTCCTTGGCGTGTGTGAGGGTCTGGAGAGTTTTTCAGGATTGGTGCACGGAGTCGGGGGTTGTCCCTCTGCAAGCTTCCATCGCAGATATTCTTGCAAAGAGGTTTGGTGAAGGGTTTGTCCTTTAACTCCCTCAGAGTTCCAGTGGCAGCTTTGGGCTGTCTTCGAGGCTAGGTGCACAGAGCGTCTCTGGCTGCACATCCGGATGTTGTGCATTCTCTCCAAGGAGCGAAGCATTTGCACCCTCTGGTTCAGAAGCTGTATCCCTCCTGGAGCCTTAACATAGTCCTGAAAGGCATGTGTACGACACTGTTTGAGCCTCTTTAAAGGACCTCTATAAAAGATCTCACTTTAAAGGTGGTTTTCTTGGTGACAATTTGTTCCGCTACATGGATCTTGGAGCTTTAAGCCTTGTCATGTAGAGATCCTTTCTTGAGGATTTCGGATTCAGGGGTCTCCTTGCGGATGGTTCCAGCCTTTCTGCCGATGGCAGTATCATCTTTTACACTTAAGTCTGTCAGTGGAGCTCCTGGCTTTCCCAAATTTGGAGGCTACAGTGACTTATGCGAGAGTTGCAGCTTTTGGATGTCCAGCGCGCATTGTTGCAGTATCTTAAAGTTACTAACAGCTTCTGGTTGTCAGATCACCTTTTTGTGCTGTGGCGTGGTGCAAAAAAAGGGGCATAAGGTGTTAAAAGACACAATTGCTTGGTGGAATGTCAGCAAGTGTCACCGCAAGAATTTGCAGGGTGGCTACTTGGAAATCTTTACACTTTTACCAGGCATGTCTGCTGCGAGGCAGGGCCACAAAGGGAACGGCAATGGTGTTTCCACCGTGCCACGACATTAAGGACCACCGAGAGGGGGCAGCGCGGGAGGCACTCCCTCCGCAATGCGGAGAGGCCCACGCTTGCTCCCGAGACAGTGGCAGGAGGTGAGGAAGGCCGGCCACGGGTAACACTCACCCTATTTAGGGAAGCTTTGGTACATCACAGGAGTATGGGTACGTACAGGGAATGGAAAATTTGGTTCTTACCTGCTAATGTTTGTTCCTGTAGTACCACAGATCAGTCCAGAGTCCCGTCTGGTAGACGTAGGGCGTTCAGGAGAATCCACTGCTCATTCAGGGGATATTAATTCATGGTTGGTATTAGTGTTTCTACTATCTTGGCTTTAGTACAGGTCAATACTGAGGGACTGCAGGTGGCACGCTAGGCTATATGGCAGTGTCAGTAAAACTTTCTCTGTGTTCATCTTCTGGAGGGGAGGCAAAACCCAGGAGTCTAGACTGATCTGTACTACTACAGGAACGAAAATTAGCAGGTAAGAACCAATTTTCCTATAGCTTTGAGGTTGGTACTGCCCAATGGATGTTTTTATTGATTTTATAATTTTATCAGGTATATTAGGATTTGATTTGTGCCACTATTTAATCTGTTATATTTTATGGTCTGTAACTTTAAGTCATCTAGATCCTTTGATTGAATGGGGTATCATAAATCCTGGAACTAAATAAATAAAGCATGGTCCTAGATGATGGCTTCCTGATGAGAGTCAGATAGAAGGAATTGAGGAGAGACTTCCCTTATCACTTCTACTCTCTGTTTCGCTTCCTGCAGCCTGAACCAGAAACTGCAGCTGGAGCTGGAGAAGCTCCGTGCAGACTATGAGAAGCTGAAAAATGAAGAGCAGGAGAAGAGTTTCAAACTACAGGAGCTGACGTAAGTCCTGCATTACATGGGTCATGGTGGGGATAGAACTTGACCCTGTGCATTCCTGGGGCCATGCACAGCTTTTTCCCCCAGCCTGCTATAGAGTCTTGTGCTGTAAACAGCACAGAGGCATCATGCATATTCAGCGCATAAGCCCACATGGCCAATATATACCATAAATTAGAAAATGGGAACTTAACAGCAGCTTATCTAAGGCCAGATGCAGCCGGTACAGACTGGTTGGAAAAGCCCACTGAGCCTTGATTAAAACAAAATAAGGCAAACTAATATTTAAAAACTCTGGGAGGCAATTTTCAGTAGTGTGCATAAGTCAGCATATATGTGCATAACTCAGCGTGTCTAAAGTTAAGGCTGTAATTTTTCTAAACTGTGTGACGGCAGTAGGACAGTTTATAAAAACATGCATATTTCCACCATGAAAGGATATGTGTAAGTGTTGGTACGCACACATTTTTTTATAATGCAGGGATTCGCACAGTTTGTGCATGTATTTTATAAAAGTACGCACATATATTTTTCCCAGGAAATAATTATAACCTGTGCATGTAATAACCCTCAGCTTATGAGCAGAGGCAGTATTTAATTACTTCTATGCGTACCGTGCTTATGAAAATATTTACTTGTGTGCGTACTTCTCTTCACCATTTCACCAACACCTCTACCACTTCACGCTGATCCCCCCACAAATGAATCCAGACCTCTGTCCAAAAACTGCAGGCAAAAGACAAGTGTGATTTCATTTCCGCAACTCCAATAGCGGGGGTATAAGTGTACATGCAAGTTGAGCATACACCACTTACAAAATGTTTGTGTGCATGCTTCTGCAAGCCGCCACGGAATGCCTTCTTTTTTACTTGCATAGAAGTATGTGTAAAATGGCAAGTACGCATGTACATCCAATTGCAAGGGCTATGTTCAAGCGTATATATCCCAGTTTTACTTGCATAGCCCTGACGTACATCTTTCAAAATTGTCCCCTTGATATTATGTTGATTCCACATTCTAACAGTGATAAAACTATTGGCTGTGGGAATAATCAGGTGGTTGCGCTTGCGGTATTGCTAGCTGCTTTTCCTTTTTACAAAAGTCCTGATACAGTCTGTCAGTGTCATTTTGGACATAGCAGCGATAAGCCTGGGGCCCAAGGGGGCGTGCCAGTCGCCACTAGCGCACCAGGGATTCTTCAAAGGGGGAGGGTCTTGAGGGAAGAGAGGCATTTTTGGCCAGTTAGGGATGGGGCAGGGCTTGAAGGTAGGCACTTAAACATTAAAAACACTTGTTTTTCACTTAGGCCGCCTTAAGGAGCGGCTGGAGGGTGTGAATCCAGAGGTCTCTGGAGATGGCTGGGGGTTTTACTGAGAATAGGAAGGGACATAAGAACATAAGAACAGGCCATACTGGGTCAGAACAAGGGTCCATCAAGCCCAGCATCCTGTTTCCAACAGTGGCCAATCCAGGCCATAAGAACCTGGCAAGTACCCAAAAACTAAGTCTATTCCATGTAACCATTGCTAATGGCAGTGGCTATTCTCTAAGTGAACTTAATAGCAGGTAATGGACTTCTCCAAGAACTTATCCAATCCTTTTTTAAACACAGCTATACTAACTGCACTAACCACATCCTCTGGCAACAAATTCCAGAGTTTAATTGTGCGTTGAGTTAAAAAGAACTTTCTCCGATTAGTTTTAAATGTGCCCCATGCTAACTTCATGGAGTGCCCCCTAGTCTTTCTACTATCCGAAAGAGTAAATAACCGATTCACATCTACCCGTTCTAGACCTCTCATGATTTTAAACATCTCTATCATATCCCTCCTCAGCCGCCTCTTCTCCAAGCTGAAAAGTCCTAACCTCTTTAGTCTTTCCTCATAGGGGAGTTGTTCCATTCTCCTTATCATTTTGGTAGCCCTTCTCTGTACCCCTCCATACAGTGAGGGCTGATTGGTCCCTTTAAAACATAGTGGTCCCAGAAGCACAAAGACACATGTTGGAGCTCCTGGGGAAAATTAGCTACGGCTCAGGAGTTGTTGCTAACTTTGAATCAATTAACACAGCTTGCAAGTTTTCAGGTGTTGCATTATTTAATATACATGTTTTTGGTTAGTAATGAGTTAATTAGTATGCATTTGCATGCTCATTAGGTCATTACCATACTTGTGGTGCCAGGGAGGGTGCAAGGGGAAATATTGTGTGGTATTTGAAATACCATGTGTTGTGCTATTTATTGCTTGGTAAATGCTTAACGCTGCTTAGTAAATGACCCCCCTTAGGCACATAATTTTTAGTTGAAAATTCTAAATAAAAGCACCTTAAAATGAGGCCTCTAAATTTAGGGATGCAATTAATTTGCCAAAATTTAGTGGCCTAATTTAGGTGCTTAGTGCTGAAAATCACTGCTAGGTGCCTTTATTTCTCGATCCTAACTCTGCCCTTGTAGCTGCCCACTTTTTTAGGAACCTAAATTTAATAACTAGGCCTTACTCAATTTACAAAGTGGCTGATTTAAGCTCCTAACTCCCTAATTTAGGCACCAAAACCCTTTGAAAATTGATCTCATAGAAAGGGAGCATTCTCTGTGTAATAAATGGAAACAGCATGGACTGGGAGCTCAACAATGGCTGGGCCTAGTTTGGAGTGTTTACAGGGCTGGCAGGAAGTGATGTCATTTCTAATATGACTGGGTTTTCTTTTCCCATATCACAGATTTCTCCACGAAAGACACGAGCAATCCAAGCAGGATCTTAAAGGCCTGGAGGAGACAGTGGTAGGTATCTTCTAAGGGAGCCGCAAGGGCTGCACAGCATAGGCGCAGCTTCTCACCTATGACTCTTACTGCAATTGGGGAAGGAAGGAACCATTGCTTTCTCATGGATGTTGGCTTTCATTCACTCCCAGGCTTGTCTCAGTGGGTTATCTCAGGTTGGGGGTAAGTTCAAGAATAAGGGCTAAGTGTTCCATCTTGTTATCAGGTCCCAAAAAGCAAAGTATGGCAATTGTTTGCAGTCCTGAGCCTTCCAAATAGTGAACAAGAACAGTACCAGCAAGGCCAGGAACAGATCTGGGGTTTTCTGTTTCCTAATTAGATGTTATCAGACTTGAGGGGGGGGGGGTCTCATTATGCCTTCCTATCTGTCTAGCCTTTCTTTTACTCTTCTCATTCGGCTCTCTTCATCGTTATCATCATGCTCAGCCTTTTGTTTTTCTGAATCTCATCAGGTATCCACCCTACATGGTCTCTTTCTACACCTCTCATTAGGGAGCTATCATGCATGGGCCTTTCTCGTTACTCCTTCTCTTCTGTCTCTCAGGAGAAAGTCTTTCTTCTTCCGTCTTTCTATTCAACCCATCAGGGAGACACTACAAAAAAACCTTAAGCATTTTCCTTCTTGCCTGTGTCATCCCTTCCCGTATGTTGGCTTACGTACAACAGAGACCCGTATCTGTGAAGAGATGAGGGTGCATTTTTCTCCTTTTGCTTACAATGTTGTGCACAGACCAGGGATTGTGGATGCTGCATCAGGTGACATGTCTCGCCACTGTATAGGAGGCTATTTTAACAGCAGCTTTTTTTCCTCTCTCATGCAGGCCCGAGAACTCCAGACCCTCCACAACCTTCGGAAGCTTTTTGTTCAAGACGTCACGAGTCGAGTTAAGAAAGTAAGCAGGGCTGTTGGTTGTGCCACTATCTATTTGGCCTGTTCCATATTGGCACAGCTCCAGGAATTGAAAGAAGCTTCTCTTCCTGAGCTAGAGGTTGGGAGGATGGAATGGGGACAGGCCATGGAACCAGCTTCAAGATTGACATCTTTTAACCAGTATTGCAGAAGCGGGGAAACATGGTATCTGGGTGCACCAACCTACTAATTATATCACTGTGTTTTTCTCATAAACTGTGTATAAAATAGTCTTGCTGAGGGCTCTGAACAGTCACACTTAGGGCCTGATGAACCACAAGCAGAGAACCATTGCCCCAGAGACAAATATAAGCGGCACATATAATGTAAGAGGCTTGGGAGGTTAACTTTTCCCAAGTATAATTTGCCTGAATCAGATCAGAGACGGCCCAAGAGCCTCAACCCGCAGTGACAGGACTAGAGTCAAGCAAATAAATTTTAAAAGGTGCACACGTGCGCCCATAAACACATGTATTGGGCATGCAAGCAAAAATATGCTCAGTTTTATATCATGCGTGCAAGTACATGCTTACTCATTTGAGAGAGAGCGAGAGAGAGCCTCTTTTAAAGAGACAATCTGACTCTCTAAATATCCCACTGTAAGAGGGGCACTTTCAACTCAGGGTGGGTTTTGGGGGGAGGCAGTGTTACAAGGGTCTACAGACCCTTGTGCCCTAGGTAGACCAATGTAACACCGCCCCCATCAACCCACTCTGAGTTAAAAGTGCCCCTCTCTCGCTCTTCCTGTCCCCAGGATCTCTCTGGCCCAAAATCTCCAGACTTGTGCCTCATCAGGACCAGTAGTAAAGTTACACAGGTAACATGGCAAAATTCAGGATTTACACACCTACATTTTGGGCCCCATTCCAGAATGCCCATTCCCCATCCCTTTTTTGCCTCCTTATTCTTGACACGGGCACAGGTATGTACAAGCGTGTTTCCCCAGCTTTTTAAAATTCGTGCTGCTCATGCGCGGCCCACATTAATATGTATGGGGACGTTTTTGCACGAGCAACACTTTTAAAATCTACCTGAAAGTGAGAATGTAGCATTTTGACTCCAATTTACCCATGGCCTGAGGCACTGCCAGAAGTGAAGACTGGGAGCATGAAATGATGTTGCAATGCAGGCCCAGAGCAATAACAACAATGAAAGAGCTGTCAGTGTTTCTTGTCTGCCCCGTGACTACCATGTCCCATCCCCTTCCTGCAGGGCCGGCGCTTCCATTAGGCGAACTTCGGCGGTCGCCTAGGGCGCCGAGCCGTAGGGGGTGCCGAAGAGCAGCCACGTGGTGCCACAAGCGGGGCCTATCCTGCTCGCGGCAAAGAGTAATAGAGACTGTGTGCTTCTGAGAAGCACACAGTCGGTGCTGAAAGAGGTAGGGGGCGCGACCTGGGAGGGGGCGCGACCGGGGGGCGGCAGCGCACGGGTCGCCTAGGGCGCCCAATACCCTTGCACTGGCCCTGCCTTCCTGGAATTGCAGCGAATGACATTCCTCTGTGGCAAGTGCAGGAATCAGCTGCAGCAGTACAATGGCAATAAACATTAATGGTGGAGGCCACAACTGGATAAGGTGGCAGTGGAGCTGTTGCTGGTGTTGCTATGCCGCCACTGTCCTTCTCTGTCTTCTGTTCTGCATCCAGGAATTTTTGCCTTACACTGGGAAAGCAAGTCAAATGCTGCTGCTACCCTTTCCCTGAGCATCAGGTGTATGTGCCTGCTGCCAAAGAATGTCTGAGCCAGCTGGTTGGCTGGCACTGCACTATTGTTTTTAAAACTTGAAGGCTGGCTGTACTGATCTCCTGCATCCCAAAATTAGCAAAGCAGGTTCATGAATTTTGAAAGCACTTGCACAGGCTAGCTGGTCAGCTTCCCCAAATAAGATATCCACATTGCTCATGGAGACAAATGAATTCAGGTGCATTCAAGCTGGGTGAAATCTAGGTGCTGCAATGTTACCCAATTCCAGGCAATTTGTCCTCAGTGGATACAAATTGGCCCAAGATAATCAGAGGAGCGATCCATTCAGTCATGATTTTAGAACTGTTGCAATGTATTCTGCATTTGTTCTGACTGTTTTTTCTTCTCCCTCCTATCTTCTTGGAGCAGAGTTCAGAGGTGGAACCCGAGGACAGTGGGGGGATCCACTCCCAGAAACAGAAGATTTCTTTTCTTGAGAACAACCTGGAGCAGCTTACAAAGGTTCACAAACAGGTAAGCCTGATAATGGGAGGAAGGGAGCTTGGAGCAAAGCAATTTGGGAAATATCTAGCTTACCACAGAACAAGGCTCAGTCAGCAGGGCTTAGGTTGGGAAAGTGAAACTCTAAAATCATATTAAATAACTGACTTTTCCACAGATATACATGCATTTTTAATTTATGTTGTTTTATTAATTACATGGCATGGTATCCCACAGTAAATTAGATAGTGTATTGAACAATACAAGAAAAATGTATTAAAGAGCACTCATAGATGCGGTTTGCAAACAAACTCAGAGTATACAACTCTTATAGTATCATTTATACCGCTAACATTTTAATCGTAGCCCCCAAAAAAATTATATCAATTTTTCAAAAAATCTTTCTTTAAACCTTTGTGCATGTTAAATCCAGACCTAATCCAAAACTCTAAATTTCTATCCTCAAAACAATGTTATGGGTTTTTTCCTTAAAAATTTCAATCTTAAAGCCATGACACAAACAGCGCTTTCAAAATAATCTCATTTCTGAAAGCACCAACATCACAGCATGCTGTCAAAATGTGTATATCTCAAATAGTAAAGTAGTTATTTAGTTACCTGTCTCAGGTATAGAACTATTCATCTTCAAAAATCCAAAAGTATTGTGCGGAAAATGAAACAGACACAGCTGTGTCTCGGTGTCACCACATGCCTGCTGTCAAGGCTTCTCCCCGTCTCTTGTTATTTTGTAAAATGGAAACTTCACCTGAATAAAGCTACCAGAGAATATGATGTGTCAGAACACAGGATCGGTTCCAACCAATCAGGATAAACATAAAGCAGAATCAGAATTAAAAAATAATTCCACAAACAGGTTCTTAAAAAATGGTTTCTCACTCTATATTATTAGCCTGTGCGGTTGCACAGCTTCTTTTTCTGATAAAAATATGCTGGTGTGGCCACCTCTGCAATGAATTTTTATTTGATCAATGACAAACCAGATAAGATCCTCAAAATGATGGTTGAACTTCATACAATCAGACACTAGCGGAGCTGCCATTTTGCCAGTGGCTGTGTAACCGTCTCTAATCTCAGAAAGGAGGCCCAGACAACTGATCCGTAAAGATAGACTTTTATTGCCAGCAAGATGCAGCTAAGGCAAAGGCTTAGTACAACTGCATGCCACGCCCCTTTGAGAGCTGGCTCTTATACATTCTTCATTTCTTATCTGTTACACATGCGTTCTACAAACTGCTGAACAAGCATTTACTAGCGTGGTTTTCTAGTAGGTGTAGCTTATAATCAGACTATTGTTTCGTCATTTAATTGACGGGTTAGACATTTTATAGCGGTGATCGTATTAATACAATACAAATTATTAAAATTTCAAAATGGTGGTGCGTTCCACTGAATGTCAGTACGTAAGCACGTAATTGCGTAGTGCATGTCATTGCGTTTCAAATGTTAATACATTCAATATGGCTGTGCATTTCACTGCTGGCGTGGTTAATCAGAGATCTTCAGTTATCTCGTTCATCGGTAGTCCATAAAATTGAACTCCTTCATTCCCCCCTTTGATACTTCAACTTCATTTAGAAGGCGCAAGTATCACCTTCATCTGTGAGGTAGCTGAAAGGACAAACAATAATTAGTACCATAATACTGAGTACTGGCCCTAAATTGTTAGCTAGGTCGATGATTTCTTCACCGGTTTGAGACGGATGGGCCCTATTGGCTTCACCCCCCTTTGTAGCCGGACTTACACTAGCAAACATGGTGGCCGTACATGTTAGTTACATTTCACATTAAAGATTAGTGTCATAGTATACAGAGGATTCATCTTCTGAGTCCGACGAATCGTAGGAAGGAAGTGATGAGATTGAGGCGTACTGATTTAACATCATGATTTGGGCAGCTGCACGTCTATCAGCAATCTTCTCCATCATGGTTGACAGGCTCCTGAGTAAGAGAGGGAAGCATAGAGGAAGGAGAGGAGGTAGTTGTTCATAAGCTCGTCGTCCACATACAAAGTAATATCCATCTGGGGCTATGAATGAAGTCGTTTGTTGTCCAGCTGCTTTCCAAGTAGCATTTAAAGTAGACTCTGTCCAGAATGGGGTAGGTATGGTCTGATTTTCTGTTTGCCACCAAGAATGATTGTTATTGGTAACAGTGAGGACTCCTGTGCATGGTGAATTTCCGACAGGTACCGTGTACAATTTGGAGACTTGCCGTGATAAACATTGTCTTCCAATGACATCAGTCTGAAGAGCCCATTCATAGGGATTGTGGTTTCGTTTATATGTCGTGGAGGTGTTCATAGCGTCTAGGTCATCCTGGAAAATCTCTTTGGCTTCCCATGGCCATTGTTCTCCAATATTGGTACCACCACAAACGAAACAGTTTTGTACTTTCAGAGACAATGCTATATTTTCGGCTAGGTTTATAAACATATTTTTGGCTTGATTCGAGATGGCATGCTTCTTAAGTTCCTCGTTGAGTTGGGAGATTTCATCAAAGAAGGATTGATATCCCACCACGGTGGTTTGGTGAATGATGGGAAGCGGTTTTTCACGTCGCTGAGTGATGGTAAGGTAGGTCATGGGATCTCCTCCTGTTCCATCAATTCCAAAGCCCCAGGTATCTTGCCAAGGGGATCCTTCGGTCCTGACTGGCCATTCCAAGGTGATAATGTTCCCAGTTCCTTTACTTAGTCTGCCCACTCCAGGGCAGCCAGGGTATCCTCCTCCAGTGTAATCACACACCAAATTCCAACCAGAAAGCTCTTTATCACCGGCACATGGCAGCCAACGGGAAGGATTGCTAGAGCGATCATAAGGACAAAGATATTTGTGATTGAAAGTGTAGGCTTTCTTCCATGCTTGAGATCCGCAGTGCACCGCACTTGGATGCCTGCCGATGGCGGTGCATGCATCAAAGGTAAGGAAGACACTGGATGACCCCCCTATCAGGACTTTAGTTGAATTGATGTAGTATAATATTCCTTTTCCCTCCGGTATAATATCAGAAGTATAGGCTTTTGGCAGTCCAGTGGTAAGCGTTATATTATAATACTTGGGCGTAGTAGGTGAATGACAGATGAGTTTGTTGTTTATAGTACATCGATGAAAAGACTGATGTCCCTGGGTAGTATTTAAGGCACAAGCAGGTTTCTTTACACATGACGGTGGTGGTTGAGATTGATGAATGATTGTGACTACCAGCTGGTATCCTTCTTCAGTTGTGGTGCGAACTTGTTTGATACATTCTGTGCAATTCTGGCTGAGTGAAGTGTGGGAGGATGCTGGTACGGTAGCTAGAATTATTAAGAACCATTGGATTCTCTGATAATGGCGTAGATGAGACATAGTTGAGCAGAAATGATGACGTAGAGGATATTGATGAGCCATTTCCAATCGCTGATAGAAGGGCATATAACAGTCAGGGCGGTAACTAGGAGAGCACTGATGGCCCACTTCCAGAGTATTGAAATCATGTGCTATAATGCCTGTGAAGGGGGAGAGAAATAAACAGGTTATTAATGTTCTTAGAACGACATTAATCTGTTACTGCATGTTAGCTCTTGCTGTATTTCTGGTGAATTTCAAGGTGTTGTCACCAGTCCTGGAGACTTGCCAGGTGTTTGAGGCTGGTTTGACGCGGGTCCAGTGGATCCAGGTAGGGCATCCAGATACCTTGACAGCTGTGGGTGTTGTTAACAGTACAGTGAACGGTCCCTTCCATCGAGGTTTAAGGAAATCAGACTCATCCCACTCCTTGACCCACACAGAATCTTCCACTTGGAATTGATGTATAGGATTGATTAAGATCAGTGGCTCTGTCTCACAGGTATATTTTCGGATTGCTTCTACGGTATCATATAGTCCTTTTACCTGTTTGCTGAGCGCCATTTCCCCTTGAACCTGTAAGGATTCAGGGAATGAGGGCAACGGTGGTGGTCTTGCATACATCATTTCATACGGAGTTAGTCCTGATTGTCGTGGAGTACATCTAATGTGGAGCAGTGCTAATGGTAACATTTTGGGCCACTTGGTTCTTGTTTCCTGACATAGTTTGGCTAATTGACTTTTCAAAGTTCGGTTAGCCCGTTCAACGGTTCCACTGCTTTGGGGTCTCCAGGTGCAATGTAGGTGCCATTTGAGGCCAAGAATTTTAGTGAGGTGCTGAGTTACCTCGCTGGTGAAAGCTGGACCATTGTCTGAATTGATCTGTCTTGGTAGTCCATATCGTGGTAAAATCTGATTCAGGAGTAGAGAAACAACCTCCTTTGCGGTTTCTGTTCGCGTCGGTACAGCTTCGATCCATCCAGTGTAAGTACATACTGCTACCAGCATAGCTTTGTAACTTAAAGCAGGAGTCATGTGGGTGAAATCAATTTGACAGACTTGAAATGGTATAGTTCCTCGGAGGACATGTCCAGGGGCGGGGCCCGGTCCGTTTCGAGGATTGTTCTTTGCACATGTAATACACTGATTAATTGCATGCTTAGTCAATTGAGTGATTCGGTTAATGTAATACGTTTTTGCCAGTAACTTTGCTAATGAATCACGTCCAAGGTGTGTATTGTTGTGTGCTTCTTTTACTATTGTCCAAGCAATTGTTTCGGGTATCCATATTCGTCCTTCTGGTATAGTCCACCATCCATTTTGTTGATGGAAATTCTCAGACTGGGCCCAATCATTTTCTTCTATTGAGTAGGTAGGTATTTCAGTTGGAAACTGCAAAAGGGGGCATATGGTCATTTCAGCTTGATATAAGTCCTGGGCCCCAGCTTTGGCAGCAGAGTCAGCTTTCTGGTTTCCCCGAGCAATAGGATCAGACTTTCCAGTATGGGCTTTGCAGTGCATTACGGCTACTTTATGTGGTAACCATACTGATTTTAATAGTTCATGAATTTCTGGCGCATTTGTCAATTGTTTTCCTTCGGCAGTGAGAAATCCTCTTTCTTTGTACAGGGCTCCATGTACTTGAATAGTTAGAAAGGCATATTTAGAGTCTGTATAGATATTTACAGTTTTTCCTTCAGCCAACTGTAAAGCTCGAGTAAGGGCAATCAGCTCAGCTTTTTGTGCAGACGTTCCTGGGGGCAAGGGTCCAGCCTCAATAATCTCGTCTTCAGTGACTACTGCGTAACCAGCCACTCGTATCCCATTCATGACCTGACTACTTCCATCTGTAAACAACGTCCATGCGCCTTGCCAGGGTTGATCTCTTAAGTCAGGTCGACTGGAGTGTACTGTAGCCATCACTTCGTCACAATTATGGTTGACTGCCTCAGGGGCTGGCAGTAAGGTGGCAGGATTCAAGTTTTTGCTGTCTTGTATTTGGATCTCAGGTGTTTCACACAGTAAGGCTTGATACTTGACGAGACGTGAATTTGTCATCCATTTTGGTCCATGAGTTTCAAGTAATCCTTGGATAGTATGAGGAGTTGTCACTTGCAGAGTTTGTCCAAATGTTAATTTAACGGCTTCAGGTATTAATAAGCATGCGGCGGCAATGCTTCGAAGGCAACCGGGCCATCCTTTTGCAACATTGTCCATTCCTTTTGACAGATATGCAACAGGTCGTTCCCAGGATCCAAAAGTTTGAGTCAATACCCCTATGGCCATGCCTTTTTTCTCATCTATGAACAGATGAAATGGTTTCATTACATCAGGTAGTCCTAAAGCAGGGGGTGAAATCAAGGCTTCCTTCAGTTGATGCAAATTTGCTAGTTCATGTCCCTCCCACTGAAAAAGCTGAGATTCTGCTTCCTTTCCACGCAACTTGTCATACAATGGTTGGGCAATAATAGCATAATTAGCAATCCAAAGTCGACAGTATCCAGTAGCTCCTAGGAATGTCCGAAGTTCTTTTTTGCAGGTAGGTATAGGTTGATTTCTGATTGAACTTGTACGGGAGAACCCAAGGCACCGTGTGCCTTCACGAATTCGAAAGCCCAGGTATTCTACTTCCAATTCACAGATTTGTGCTTTCTTTTTGCTTGCCCGGTATCCTTTCGAGTACAAAGTCTGTAATAAACAGAGAGTTGCTTCTGCGCATTCAAGGTATGTGTCCCTGAATAATAGTAAATCATCAACATATTGTATTACTGGCCCATGTAGTTTCTGGTAGGTTTTCAAATCTTTGGCCAGCTGTTCCCCAAAAAGCGTGGGTGAATGCTTGAATCCTTGGGGTAAACGAGTCCATGTATACTGCTGTTTAATTCCAGTATGGGCATTCTCCCACGTGAAGGCAAAGATTTTCTGACATTCCTCTGCCACAGGAACAGAGAAGAAAGCATCTTTAAGGTCGATGACACTGTACCATTTGGACTTTGGAGTGACTTGAGCTAGGATTGAGTACGGATTAGGTACAAGGGCCACCAGATCCGCCACTTGGCTATTTACTTTCCGTAGATCTTGTACAGGTCGGTAATCATTGGTTCCTGGTTTCTTGACTGGTAACAAAGGAGTGTTCCAAGCAGATCAGACTCGTCGCAGGATGCCTAGGTCAAATAGTCTTTGCAGATGTATTTGTATTCCCTGCCTGGCCATGTAAGGAATGGGGTATTGGGTTTGATTTACGACCTGTGCATTCTCTTTTAGCTCTATCCAAATGGGATCAGCCTCGGTTGCTAGTCCTCCGGGATTATTTTCAGACCATACCAAGGGTACACTGTCCATTAAGTACCTCCGTTTTGCATTAAGGGGGGTATTTTCCTCATACCGATGGTCAATGATTTTCCTGATGACGGGGAGGTGTAATCTCCATTCTTCTTGGAGAGGGCATATCAGGGAAACTGGATTATCAGCAAAGGAAGCTTTAATCTCACCATTTGTTTCAAACTGTAGGGTTGCTCTTAATTTGCAAAGGAGGTCTCTACCAATTAATGGAACTGGGCATCCAGGAACGTAGAGGAATCGGTGGGACACTAACTGTCCCCCCACTCGAACCTGCCGGTTCTGGAGGAAAGGGGCTGCTAGCGGTTTCCCAGAAGCCCCCACTATAGAGATACTTTGTGATGTGGGACTGGTTATTGCAGTAGTCATGACTGATCGTTGTGCTCCAGAATCCAGTAATCCTTTAAAAGTTTTAGCTCCAACCTTTATTTCTACTAATGGGTCAGAGGGAAAGGCTCCCCCATCTAGTCATGAGTTTCGCCCGATATCACTAGACTCATCTGACAGCTCATCCAGCGCCATTTGCCACTCAGCTTCTTGTGATTTGGAAGGTTTAGATCCTTTCCCTTCCTCCTCTTCTCGCGGAATCTCCGGGCACTCAGCCTTCCAATGTCCTTTTTGCTTACAGTATGCACATTGATTAACCCCTAGAGGCGCTCTTCCTCCTCTGAGCGATCCACCTCTAGCTGATCTCCCTCTGGGCAATGCCCTGAACGGCGGTTTTCCTCTTCCTCTCTGACCGGGGTATCCTCGATACTTTCTGGTATGCTCTCCGAAATTAGTTTCTTCCATGGCTGCGGCTAACAAGTTAACACTTTCTCTCATCCTTCTACTACTTTCTTTTTTCTCCTTTTTTTCGGTTTCCAGCTCTCGATTTCCATAAACTTTATCTGCCATGATTTTGAGCTGGCTGATGTTCATTCCCTCAAATCCCTCTGTTTTCTGGAGCTTCCGGCGTATATCGGGGAATGACTGTCCTACGAAACTCATGACTATTATAGGGTGGTTTTTTTGATCTTCGGGATCAAAAGGGCTGTATTTACGATATGCGTCCATTAATCGTTCTAAGAAATCTCCTGGGGTCTCGTCCCTTTTCTGCACTACATCTTGGATTCTGGTCATATTCATAACTTTTCTTTTTCCCTTTCTCAAGGCCTCCAGGAAAGCCCTTTGATAGGCAGCGATGCGGTCTCGTCCGTTCGAAGTCTGGCAATCCCAATGAGGGTCTTCAAGCGGGGCTAGTTCCCTTATGGCTGCATCGGGATCACCGTCTGACCCGGCTCCGTTTCTCGCTGCTTCCTCCATGTTTTGCTGTATTTGCCGTCGTTGTTCAGTAGTAAATAAGAAAGAAGCCAGATGACGGATGTCAGCCCAATTGGGATTGTGTGAGGAAAAAATTCCGTTTAAGAAGTCGATCATTTGATCTGGCTTTTCAGCGTAGGAAGGGCCAAGTTGCTTCCAGTTAAAAAGATCACTTGATGAGAACGGGACATAAGTGTATAGTCGTATAGTTTGCATAGTTTGGAAAGCATTTTCCTCTGTTGGGGCCACGGGTACGACAGTTGCGGTTTCTCTGATTGGGAGATGTAGACTAGCAGCTTGCGTCTTACTGCGAGTGCCGGCTGAGACGGACGGTCCTGGCTCGTCCTCTGTTTTGGCTGGTTCTAGTTCTCTTTTTGTTTCATGTGACGTACTAGGAAAGGGTTCAGATAACTCATAAGCCGGAGTCGGTGGCAGACTATGCAACGGCGGATAGATGGGAACATAGGGTGGTGGCGCTAAGGTTTCCGGCTCTTCAGCTAATATGGCCTCCGCTGCAAGCGGGGGTTTAATTTTTTTTTCTGTAGTTTCCTCGTCATTTTGGACTACCAATATGGCCGCCTCTGATGACGTTGCGGCGTCTGCGCTCAATATGGCCGACTTCTCTTTTCTCTTCCGGTTTGGGGACTTCCGGCTGCCCGCCTTCTGCATATGCGCCACCATGATAAGGGCGGCTCCCTCCACTAACTTTTTTGCCCAAGACGGCGGGTCTAGAATAACTGCGATCCAGGCATTGATATATGGAATATCATCGGGGAAACCTAGCTGGCCCTCTTTTGTAACTATAATTCGAACCCTGGAGGCTGTAGAAAAATCAAAAGTTCCTTTCGGGGGCCAACTAACACACAGACTCGGCCATCGATAGGCACAACGCTGAATCATTCCAGGTTTAGTACAGACATGTTTGTCGAACACTTCGCCAAAGTGCTCCGTCATGGCTTTTAGCGGCGTGGAACCTCCCCCACCCATTTAGAATAGAGGTACAGACAAAGAAGGGAAGGGATAGCAGATAGGTAAGGGGTCCGTATCTGCCAGACACAAAAGGATCTCACTCGCCTCGACTAGAACGCGGTCGCCCGGCCTAGAACTGCGAGGCCATTCATTCTCTTTCACACAACAAGAAACCTATTCCCAAGAATTCCTACCAATTTTCCAAGAATTTTCCAAAAATTTCCAAAATGCCAATTCCAATTTCAATTCGCGTGGTCTTCAGGGCGGGATTCCTACTAACCACTGTGCGGGGTTTGATCAACGCCCCCTCGATCCATCTTTCAGGATCGGCTAGTAATTTAGCTTTATCTTGTCTCTAATTCAAGTTCCCACTAATTCTCATTCATGTGAGAATAAAATTATACTTGCCTGAAACGTTCTCTCGATCGCGAAGAAAGCCTTCTTCCCGAATCACCTGCCCAGAGGTCTCAAGAGGTTTCTCGCGGAATGGTCCTCTCAGAAACCTGATTGCTGAACTCAGCGGTGGCCACTCACCAGGTAAGTCTGGGGGATCGCTCCGCTACCAAACTACCGGACCAACTGGGGGGCTAAAATAGCGTTCCCGGTACCTCCTGGCTGGCTCGCCAAATGTAACCGTCTTTAATCTCAGAAAGGAGGCCCAGACAACTGATCCGTAAAGATAGACTTTTATTGCCAGCAAGATGCAGCTAAGGCAAAGGCTTAGTACAACTGCATGCCACGCCCCTTTGAGAGCTGGCTCTTATACATTCTTCATTTCTTATCTGTTACACATGCGTTCTACAAACTGCTGAACAAGCATTTACTAGCGTGGTTTTCTAGTAGGTGTAGCTTATAATCAGACTATTGTTTCGTCATTTAATTGACGGGTTAGACATTTTATAGCGGTGATCGTATTAATACAATACAAATTATTAGAATTTCAAAATGGTGGTGCGTTCCACTGAATGTCAGTACGTAAGTACGTAATTGCGTAGTGCATGTCATTGCGTTTCAAATGTTAATACATTCAATATGGCTGTGCGTTTCACTGCTGGCGTGGTTAATCAGAGATCTTCAGTTATCTCGTTCATCGGTAGTCCATAAAATTGAACTCCTTCAGCTGTACCACTTTGACGTTCAATTAATCGTGTTTTTATCATATGCTGAGTTTTCCCCACTTATAATACAAAACAAGGTCATTGGACGATATAAATGATATTTTGAGACAAGAAAGAAGTGTGTCTCGGCACACATTTGTGCATAGTTTAGGAAATACAAACGCATTTATCTCTTGTACAAAACTGTACATTAAGCATTTTCCACGTTTCTTGTTACCCAATATATAATTGATTCCAAATGATAAGAATTAAACAACATGAGTCAGCTTGTATCAGTGGCATGCGGTCAGGGCCTTCAAGGGATTCACTGAATCCTTGGTTCTAATTGAATTTTTTTTTTTAGCAGTGTCATCTCCTCTTCCTGGGGTGGAAAACTCTGCTCTTTTTACCAGGTGGAGCTGCGGGCGAATGGAAGCTGACAAAACATGCAGGGGCCAATAGCAAGGAGCCAAGCAGCAGGAAGCAGCATGGGGTGGAGCCAATAGGAACAGTATTTCCAGGCCTGTCATCAGTGATGTCAGCATGGAGGTACAACACAGGGTAGAAGGTGGAACTGTACTTCCATCTGAAGCAGAGGTCCCAAGTGCTTTGCTGACTGCACCTTGCAGAGCAGAAGGCACTGGCAGGGCTTCCCTTCAGGCCATGCTGGCTCTGTCATGTGGCTCATGCAGAGCATAGCGCTGAGGCAAAAAAAGATGCAGCACCACAGCAACAGCAAGTTCAGCATAAGGATATCCCATGTCCCTATGGAGCATTGGTCTCTTAAAGAGACACAAACAGAAGATCAGGCTGCTCACTGCTAGGGAAGAGAGGGAAAGGGATATTCAAAGTGAGATTGCTGGGAATTTGGGGGAAGGGAGAAAAGATTTTGCAAGTGAGAGTGCTGGGGACTCTGGCGGGGCTGAGAGTAAAAGAGTTCTGAAGACGGTGCTGAGAGTGAATGAGAATTCTGGAGGGCTGAGAGTGAGTGAGTGAGAATTCTGGGGACTGTGGGGGGTGAAGGGATAGGGAGTTGATAGTGAGAATGCTAGGGAGCTGAGGGATTGAGAGAGGGGACATGGTGGGGCTTGGAGGGTGAACTATAGGTGCTGTTTCTGTAGTAGAGAATGGGAAATGAAAATAATTTGATTTTCTCTGTTATTTTGAGAAACTTGCCTCTTTAAATATTTCTATATGGTATATAGGAGGAAATGCATTTCTGATTTTATTTCTCCGGTGTTGCATTTCAGGCAGAATCTGGCTTCTTGAGGTTTCCAGGAAGTTTATCCATGTTTCTAATTTGTGGTCACTCATTCTCTATTTGATGAGAGTCTGTCCGTGTTTTGCATGTGGCACTTAGATGAGGTATTCTGCTAGCCTGTTTCTGTGTTCCAATCTGCATCTCCTAGTGGGAGGGTCTTGATGTAGTAGAGTGAGTAGGGAGTAGGGCAGTGATTCTCAAACATTTATGACTATTGTTTCCCTTTCAAGAGTTTTTTAGATGTCTTGTGAATGTCTAGGATTACAAATATTCAAAATTCACAACCAATATAGCCCTTATTCTGTGGCTGCTCCCACCCATACATACACACCAGCATTTCACCTGGCTCCCCCTGCTTGACAGATTTCCTTCCTCTCTCTTTTATCTCCTTCCTCAGGGGGTTGGAGGGGAGAGGGTGCGGGCAGAGAGGGAAGGGAAGATGATTATGCTGGGGGCAGGGGAAGGGGAAGGAGCAGGGAAGGGGTGAGAAGTGAGGTAATTATGCCAGGGGGGTTGAGAAGAGAAGATGATTGTACCATGAGATGAATTTACCGAATCCCCTACTGTGAATGTCACCACACGCCACTGGCTCGTATCAACCTCTTTTACCTTATGTCCACGAAAATAAGCTACATGGGGAGGATCTTTACAAATGGAATGCAGCTAACTATAAAATATGCCATTGCTGATGAATGAACTTTTTAATACCAGTTGTATTAGAAAAAAACAGGAAGAATTCTTGCCAGCCCAGCAGAATCTCGACTCATATTGTGATGTTGCAAAAGTTGAACTCTATCGGAAATCAAAGCTTTTTTAAAAGCCTTGCAAACTGTCTATCTCTAATAACCTCAGTCCAAAAAATGTGCCTGCATATCAGTTGCTCACGTTCTATATTCATCGACAGAGGAACATAGTCTTCTCAGGCAAAAAAAAAAAAATTGACTACCGGGAAGCACTTGTTTAAAAGACATAGGATTGTAATGTAAAAGATTATTACAATCTGTCTTCTTCCTATAAATTGTGGTTTCAAAACCAGTATCAACATATTTAATCAAAATGTCTAAAAAAAGCAATTTCCTTTTTATCCCTATGCAAGGTAAAATGTAAATTTGGATCACATTGATTAATCCACTGATCTACGAGTGCCCCTCAATACATTTTTCAGTTTACTTTCTATTTTTTTCCCCACAGTTTGTTATCACTGTATTTTTTGTAGGTGGAATTTTCAGGTTGGTCCCTTGGGGTAAAAATGTTTCATTTTGTACAATACACATTAAGTATACACTCTATATGCAGCATAATTCCAGTAATGCTATAGTGTAGTCAGCACTCTAGTAGCTGGATTGATCCAGTCCGAAGAAAGGACCTCTGTGTGGTCTTGTAAACTCATGTACCATATGCTAAGCTGCTACAATGTACCACAGTCAACAAAAAGGATAGTGTACTAGGATAGTGTACTAAATAACTGCAACACAGGTAAGCCCTGAGCAATTTAACTTATGTTCTTAACTGCATTGTAATTATAGCCTAAGTACATTATATTAAGCGCCAGATTTGTTTCAGGGAAAAAAAAGGATAAAAGCCGGCAAGTACCTTAATTGTGGATTAGGCACAGTTTGAACTTATGACACCAATTTTTCGTACTTTAAGGGGAAATGATCCATTAGACATCCTTAATAGCTTACCAGGACAGGCTCTTAGGACATGCCAGCGAAAATGTTAGGCATTCTTACTGTGAAGGTTCTGCGGAAAGCTTAGTTTAGGATTTGGGCTTTGTCTGTTTAAAGTGCAACCGCTACGCAATTCTCTCCCCTTAAAAATAAGAATGGGATTGAACTATTTGAGATTCAAGAACAAATTACAAACTTTTTCTTTTCTAAAAAAGTAACGGTGCCAAGTAGCTGCTACCTCTAGACTGGGAGTAGTAAGAGCTATTAATAGTAATTCATGCTATTACCCAGCTGTTATATTTGGCCTAACTGGTAGCTTGGATTTGGTGTACGAATTATGCTGGGTATATTTGTTTATTGGGCGGTGTGGCTGGGGTTCTCGAGATTGCTTTTTTTTTTTAAATAAAACTCTGTGCCCTTGGGATGGCCTGACCTAGGATTTGAGATTATCCCGTAGATAGTATTAGGCTGTATATAATTTGATGCTTGTGCATTTTATTGTATTTTTTATGTTGCCGTACACACTTTGGATGGCCTTGCAGGGAACGGCCTAGAAATTAAATAAATAAATAAGTAGAAGTAAGTTAGTTTGCTTGCACCATTTTGGAATAGTACGTTTCTTGCCCAAGAGATTTAAAGGTAAATTTTAGAACAACCGCGCAGGCGTCTTGCGCACATGGTTCCCAGTGCACGCCCATGGATGCGCTGATTTTATAACATGCGCGTGCCAGCTCACACATTGTAAAATCTGCTACCCGTGCGCACATGTGCGGCCCGATTTTATATCGGCGCACTTATGTGCGCGCATTTGCGCACATAGGTGCACCCTCAACACTGCGTGCACATGTGCATGCATTCAGCCTATTTTATAACATGCGCGCATATAAGCATGAATGTTATAAAATAGCTGCGTCCTTGGGCACGAGCCACCATACGCGCGCACATGTGCACCCACGCGCCTGTTTTAAAGTTACCGTCTTAGTGAATTAGGTACTTCGTTGCATAAGTTATCTGGCTAAAGCCAAACATCGCTACTTAGACGAATAACTTATCTGGCTAAGTAGCACCGCTGTGATCCTCCCGTTGCCTGCCCACATCTTATCCAGCTTAATAGATAGCTGGATAAGTGACTTATCTGGCTTTCTAGCAGCCGCTGAGTATAACCGGATATTCAAGGCTGCTACATAGCCGGATAAGTCCTACTTATCCAGATATCTAGCATTTGCATATCCACTTCCTATAACTTTAGGAGGGGAAAGCAATATTATAGAAAAAGACAGAAACAACAAGACAGAAACATTTTTAATCATATCATTAGAATATTTCTGAACTTGTGAAACCTAATTTTTACCTCCCTTCCTCTCTGTATTTATTCTTTTTTTATTTTTCTGGTACCTCTGTTTTGATTTTGTTAAGGGAAAGGGATTCCTCCTCAATTCTGCCTTTTGTATCCCCTCATTCTCACCCTCCTCCCTCCCCCTGCTGCCTTTCATATAGCTGGATGACTGGGTTTCAAAGGTACGAAAGATAATAAAATCAGTAATAATTTTTTGAAAGACTTTTTGCTCTCTAAGGGGGGAAACTGTTTACAAAGCTTATTGCAAGTCTGCTATATTAAAGTTGTCTTTTCGTGTTTATAAAATGCCCATTCCCCACCGAGTAACAAATAAAGGAAATGACAACTTGTTATTAATGGGCCATTTGCTATTTAAGTGTTTTTTTGGATATAGAGAATTATTTGCAGCCATAAGCATAGTCAGTTTCTCTTTCAACTAAATGTTCCATTGTGCCTGGATATTTAAAAAAAAAAAATTAAAAAAAAAATTAAATCTGAAAATTGATGGAGGAAATTGATACACATAGAACAGCCAAGCGAGTCAGTCTCTGGAGAAAGTCTTGGATCCGTTCCTAGAATTTGAACTTACATTACAGTGCGCGATGGTATTTCTAGTCCCTGGTTGATCCATTTTGAAATTGGCACTGGGAGTATCATAATGGGTCATTATAGTCTCCCACCAGAAACCAATCACTTGGCAGCTCTGTTTGATGTGGTCTTTGTTAAAGTTGATCCTTATGGATAGGGTTAGCAGAGGTGGCTCCATATCATCCTGGACAGGCTGAGCCAGACCTAGTTTTACCTCACTGCATCTATAAACTTATAATTTTCACCCCCTACTGAAACTGGAATTACAATTCCATAGATTTAATGGGAGAAAAACCAGGGCTATCTTAGGCTTAGGAAAAGAGCATCCTCATTCAAACCAATAACCAAGTAGCCATATTCTATGTGAACAAAAAAGACGCACAGGGTCATGGACACTTTGCCACAACGTGATAAAAATATGGGAATAGGCATTCAAACAGAAAGTTGTTTTACAAATGACCTATCTTCCAAGGATCTCCAACATATTAGCAAATCGCCTCAACAGAGATTTTTGACCACATGAATGGTCTCTTCAGTAGTCAACAGCTGATAGACTATTCATTCTATGGAGGTCTCCCAGCAATTGATCTATTTGCATCAAAGCAAACCAGAATACTGGAAAAATTGTGCTCCATTTTTCCAGGTGAAAAATTAGCTCCAGACTTTTTTTCCATTTGATTGGAATGTAGATCTGATATATGCTTTTCCACAGATTCCACTGATAAACAGAACGTTGCAAAAAGTTCTCAATGGTTGGACCCATCTGATCTTCATAGCTCCAGCATACCTAGACAAGTTTGGGTCATATATCTGTCCAGCACTCCTCCTATTCATCTTGCATCAAATCCATCCTTAATAATTCAAGAAGAAGTCTGTTTTATCTGAACCTTCCCTCACACAACTTGATGGTTCGGTTGTAGAGCACACAGTAATTGCCTTTACCCAAAAAGATTGAGGATATTCTAGTGTCTGTGAGAAAAACATCAACTAGAAGAGCTTACGGGTGTCAACAGAATACCTTGGATCTGTTCACATGTGAACCCAAAGAGTTACTGAAATATTTACTCATTCTATCTGATTCAGGTCTCAGCATCTCATCAGTGAGAGTACATCTCAGTGCCAGAGCAAGATACCATGCTCAAATCGTGGACAAGCCTAACTCAATTCATCTGTTAGTTTCCAAGTTCATGAAAGACTTATGGCTTTACTAAACCTCCAGTCCTAAAACCATCCTTTCCCTGGGATCTAAATGTGGTTCTGCTGAAGCCACCATAGGAACACATGGAGTTCACTTTTCTCAAGTTCTTAATGTAGAAAGTAATATTCCTGGTAGCATTAACTTCAGTCAGAATAGTCAGGGAGCTTCAGACTTTAGTTCATTATTTGCCTTATACACAATTCTTCCACAATAGAGTGGTGCTCTGCACTCACCCAAAGTTTCTACCAAAGGTAGTATCTGCTTTTCATAATAATCAAGCCATCATGTTGCCTTCGTCCTTCCCAAGGTGACATGTACATGAAGGTGAGAAAGCTTTTAGACTGTAAAAGGGGCTTGGCTTACTATAAGAGAAGAACTCATTCCATTAGCAGGCTTCTCAACTATTTGCCTCATATAATCCTGACATGGGGCAGGCAGGCTGGGCTAGAATTTTCTTCAGTAGGAATAGGGCCAGACTCGGGGGCAGGGCTGGACTGGGTCTTCTGCCTATACCAGGCACCTCCCTCACAGATTGAGCCCTTGGGTTTTGGTGGCCGGTGGGACTTATCTGGAAGCATGGCTAGTGCTGGATCATGGTACAGGCTGGGAGCTGGAACATAAAAAGGCTGTGAGCTGGAACATGATACAGGCTGGGAGCTAGAACAAACCACAGGCTGTGAGCTGGATACAACTGAAATCAAGGGCAGATTTGGATACCATACAAGGGACTGGACTGGACAGGACTGGGTAAGGACTTGACTAGACAAGTTCTGGACAAGGACAGAACTAGACAAGTTCTGGACAAGGACAGGACTAAGCAAGGACTCTGGACAAGGACAAGACAGGCAAGAATTGGACTAAAATAGGCAACAGGAAACAAGAAAGCCTAAACAGTGCACAAAAATGGCTAGGCGAACCTAGAAGGCCTGAAGGCCACAAGGTAGGACAGGAAAGCCCAAGAGGGCACTGAGCAAGGTCAGAAGGTCTGGAAGAGCTTAAAGCAAGGCAGGCAGGGCCGGAATGCCACAGAGCAAGGCTAGAGGCTAAGGTAGACCACAAGGCAAGGCAAGAGGCTACAAGACAAGGCAGGGGGCCAAGATAAGCCACAAGGCAAGGCAGGAGGCCAAGTTAGGCCGCAAGGCAGGGATGATGGCCGAGCTAGGCCACAGAGCAAGGCAGAAGACCGAGATAGGCCACAAGGCAAGGCAGAATAGTAAAGCAAGAACGGCCAGATTAAGGAGCCAAGGTGACTTACTGAAGAGGAACCAAGGGAATGGACAGAAGGCCTGGAGCCGCTGCCCCATGGGATCAGCAATAAGGTGGCTAGAGCGGCTGGAGCAAGGCTGATGACCTCTGCTGGCGGGGGTGGGGGCTCTGTAGCAAGCCAAGTCGTGACAGATCCGAACAGATTGGGCAAAGCAGTAGCCAAACATACATTATTCAAATGGCTAGTAGACTGTATCATACACTGCTATACGCTAGTAAGTCTACAAATTGCGAACACCATCAAAGCTCATCAAGTTAGAGCCATGGCTGCATCAGTGGCTCATCTGTGAGCTGCGCCTCTTGAATATATCTGCAAAGTTGCAACTTGGTCATCAGTACTCACCTTTCTGTCTCATTATTGTTTGGACAGTCTCTCAAAGAGTGACAGTAAATTCAGAGTAGCAGTTTTGCTTAGCCTGTTCACCCAGTAGGCCACTCTCAGTGGGTTACTTTTTTCAGTAAATGTTCTGCTGCAGTCCTCCGCTTGGGATTCCCCAAATGTAATGGCTAATTCAGTCCTTTATCGACAGTGTTTTCCATAGATAGCAGGATGAATTAGGCATACTTAATACCTTCCCACTTCCCTGGATAATCAACTATCTAGCTAGAATTAGCTGTCAAATCGATTGGGCTCATGAAGAAGTGCCCAAATGGGAATTCCCACACATGCTCAATAGAGCAAAAGCTCTACAAGCTAAGAGAGAGAGGTCTGTGCGGTGCCGCCGGATGACATCACCCCCACATGTAATGTCTAATTCATCCTGCCATCTACAGAGAACACCATTTACATTAAGCAAACTTGCTTTATTTTATAGGTGCCTTGTTGGTCACATATTTATTGGTTTTCTGTTTTTCTAGTTAAGATGAATGAATTGAAGTTTTTAACCCCTAATGCAAACATCTATACCGAAACATGGCCATTTTCAGTTTTTATTGAAATGTATTTTATGTATGTTGTTTTTTTAATTCACCTTTGTTTCATTATAAATTTGTACCACATTTTAATTTATTATTATATTGTATCGTAATACAGCTCATAAGAACATAAGAAAATGTCATACTGGGTCAGACCAAGGGTCCATCAAGCCCAGCATCCTGTTTCCAACAGTGGCCAATCCAGGTCATAGGAACCTGGCAAGTACCCAAAAACTAAGTCTATTCCATGTAACCATTGCTAATGGCAGTGGCTATTCTCTAAGTGAACTTAATAGCAGGTAATGGACTTCTCCTCCAAGAACTTATCCAATCCTTTTTTAAACACAGCTATACTAACTGCACTGACCACATCCCCTGGTAACAAATTCCAGAGTTTAATTGTGCGTTGAGTAAAAAAGAACTTCCTCCGATTAGTTTTAAATGTGCCCCATGCTAACTTCATGGAGTGCCCCCTAGTCTTTCTACTATCTGAAAGAGTAAATAACCGATTCACATCTACCCGTTCTAGACCTCTCATGATTTTAAACACCTCTATCATATCCCCCCTCAGTCGTCTCTTCTCTAAGCTGAAAAGTCCTAACCTCTTTAGTCTTTCCTCGTAGGGAAGCTGTTCCATTCCCCTTATCATTTTGGTAGCCCTTCTCTGTACCTTCTCCATCGCAATTATATCTTTTTTGAGATGCGGTGACCAGAATTGGTTACAGTATTCAAGGTGCGGTCTCACCATGGAGCGATACAGAGGCATTATGACATTTTCCATTTTATTCATCATTCCCTTTCTAATAATTCCCAACATTCTGTTTGCTTTTTTGACTGCCGCAGCACACTGAACCGACGATTTCAATGTGTTATCCACTATGACACCTAGATCTCTTTCTTGGGTTGTAGCACCTAATATGGAACCTAACATTGTGTAATTATAGCATGGGTTATTTTTCCCTATATGCATTACCTTGCACTTATCCACATTAAATTTCATCTGCCATTTGGATGCCCAATTTTCCAGCCTCACAAGGTCTTCCTGCAATTTATCACAATCTGCTTGTGCTTTAACTACTCTGAACAATTTTGTGTCATCTGCAAATTTGATTATCTCACTCGTCGTATTTCTTTCCAGATCATTTATAAATATATTGAAAAGTAAGGGTCCCAATACAGATCCCTGAGGCACTCCACTGTCCACTCCCTTCCACTGAGAAAATTGTCCATTTAATCCTACTCTCTGTTTCCTGTCTTTTAGCCAGTTTGCAATCCACGAAAGGACATCGCCACCTATCCCATGACTTTTTACTTTTCCTAGAAGCCTCTCATGAGGAACTTTGTCAAACGCCTTCTGAAAATCCAAGTATACTATATCTACTGGTTCACCTTTATCCACATGTTTATTAACTCCTTCAAAAAAGTGAAGCAGATTTGTGAGGCAAGACTTGCCTTGGGTAAAGCCATGCTGACTTTGGTCCATTAAACCATGTCTTTCTATATGTTCTATGATTTTGATGTTTAGAACACTTTCCACTATTTTTCCTGGCACTGAAGTGAGGCTAACCGGTCTGTAGTTTCCCGGATCACCCCTGGAGCCCTTTTTAAATATTGGGGTTACATTTGCTATCCTCCAGTCTTCAGGTACAATGGATGATTTTAATGATAAGTTACAAATTTTTACTAATAGGTCTGAAATTTCATTTTTTAGTTCCTTCAGAACTCTGGGGTGTATACCATCCAGTCCAGGTGATTTACTACTCTTCAGTTTGTCAATCAGGCCTACCACATCTTCTAGGTTCACCATGATTTGATTCAGTCCATCTGAATCTTTACCCATGAAAACCTTCTCCATTACGGGTACCTCCCCAACATCCTCTTCAGTAAACACCGAAGCAAAGAAACCATTTAATCTTTCCGCGATGGCCTTATCTTCTCTAAGTGCCCCTTTAACCCCTCGATCATCTAACGGTCCAACTGACTCCCTCACAGGCTTTCTGCTTTGGATATATTTAAAAAAGTTTTTACTGTGAGTTTTTGCCTCTACTGCCAACTTCTTTTCAAATTCTCTCTTAGCCTGTCTTATCAATGTTTTACATTTAACTTGCCAATGTTTATGCTTTATCCTATTTTCTTCTGTTGGATCCTTCTTCCAATTTTTGAATGAAGATCTTTTGGCTAGAATAGCTTCTTTCACCTCCCCTTTTAACCATGCCGGTAATCGTTTTGCCTTTTTTCCACCTTTCTTAATGTGTGGAATACATCTGGACTGTGCTTCTAGGATGGTATTTTTTAACAATGACCATGCCTCTTGGACATTTTTTACTTTTGTAGCTGCTCCTTTCAGTTTTTTTCTAACAATTTTTCTCATTTTATCAGAGTTTCCCTTTTGAAAGTTTAGCACGAGAGCTGTGGATTTGCACAGTGTTCCTCTTCCAGTCATTAAATCAAATTTGATCATATTATGATCACTATTGCCAAGCGGCCCCACCACCGTTACCTCTCTCACCAAGTCCTGTGCTCCACTGAGAATTAGATCTAAAATTGCTCCCTCTCTTGTCGGTTCCTGAACCAATTGCTCCATAAAGCTATCATTTATTCCATCCAGGAACGTTATCTCTCTAGCGTGACCCGATGATATATTTACCCAGTCAATATTGGGGTAATTGAAGTCTCCCATTATTACTGCACTACCAATTTGGTTAGCTTCCCTAATTTCTCTTACCATTTCACTGTCCGTCTCACCATCTTGACCAGGTGGGCGGTAGTATACCCCTATCACTATAGTCTTCCCCGACACACAAGGGATTTCTACCCATAAAGATTCAATTTTGTATTTAGTTTCATGCAGGATGTTTATCCTGTTGGACTCTATGCCATCCCGGACATAAAGCGCCACACCTCCTCCCGGGTGCTCCTCTCTGTCACTGCGATATAATTTGTACCCCGGTTTAGCACTGTCCCATTGGTTATCCTCTTTCCACCATGTCTCTGAGACACCAATTAAGTCTATGTCATCATTTACTGCTATACATTCTAATTCTCCCATCTTACTTCTTAGACTTCTGGCATTAGCATACAAACATTTCAAAGTTTGTTTTTTGTTTGTATTATCATTCTGCTTTTTAATTGATAGGGATAAGTTTGAATTTTTTAGCTCATATCTATATCCTTTTGGTCCCCACTCCTTTGTTCTTCTCTGCAATATATTTACTACAATTCAGAGCAGAAGTGTCTCTGGAAGCTCTCTTGCTACAGCCAAACAGCAACTCAAGTATGCATAAGACAGGCATGAAGGGACTATAGTGACAGAGGGAGGGAGATGACCACAGATCAAGTAAGATCTGTGGCAGCACAGCAGGCAGGTACAAATAGGAAGACTGTGTGGTCAAAGTGGTTGTTATCTGCCATCATCTATATTTTATTAAAGAGACAGAGCCATTACTTGTATTGGCCCTATACTCTGGAATCTATTTCCTAGTCTGCCTTAGCATGATGGGGAACTCCCTATATACAGGGGTTCTTGTCAGCGTTGTACAGCTAAGTGTTTCTAGCAATTTTTTGGACATTATTAACCGTTGTTGCTTACCAGACTTCAGTTAGGACATTATCAACATGGTATATAAAAAGTTGTAAGTGATAAAATAAGCAATACTTAAATTGTATGTGCATTTCACCAAAAAACAAAAAAGAGGACTATATATAGTCAGCCTACACACGATTGGTATTAGCTGACTTGGTGGCAGTCCTATATCTATTTTTATAGTATTAAGAGATATTTCTACTTCTACATGTAAGAAATATATGACCAAGATCTTTTTTTTGTCTTTTGTCAGTATGATGGGGGCCAGCTAGGGAGGGTAAGTGCCACAGGAATAGGGGGGATGGGATGTCAATGATAACATTTACATGGGCAGCCATGCTCCCTGGCGATGGTCCTGGTTAAGATACACATTTATACCAGCCAAAGCAGTTACAAATGATACGTTTATTACAGGTAAGTTTTCTTTGCTCTTTCTACATGTAAGTAAGTGACTTGTTAGAAGCATTTATTAATTCAAAACTGTTTCTTTTGCTCAGCAATTCCTACATTTAAAGGACAAACAACTCCTTACCCAGAATTACCATACTGGGTCTAACCTAAGATCCATCAAGCTCAGTATCTTGTTTCCAACACTGGCCAATCCAGGCAAGATGCCAAACAATAAATACATCCCATGCTGCTATCACACAATGATAAATGGTGGCTATTCCCAGGGAGGATAACTTTCAAAACTGCTCACATGTGCCCATGTATACTTGTATATGGGCTCACGCAAATTTAGTACTGTATTTTATAACCTGAATGTTATGGGAGTCTCTGTTTAGTGGGCCGACCTGCTGGAGACTGGGAAAGATGGTCACTGTCTCTAATGAATAGCAGGCTGGGAGGCAGATGTTCAGGCAGGACGTAGATGCTCTTCACCCTGGAAGCTGGTACTTCTCCGGGGGGAGCCCGTAGGAGCCCAACCGCTGGGACTTAGGTGGCTTCACCCTGGAAGCTGAAGCCCCCCTGAGAGGAGCCCATAGGGGCCCGGCCGCTGGGACTTAGGTGGGTTGTGGATCAGGACAGGTAACTGGAACCAGACTAGGATAGTAGCAATACTGTAACTGGGCTCGGGTTCTGGAACCAGGCAGGAACTGTAGCAGGATTCGGGTACTGGAACCAGGCAGGAACTGTAGCAGGCAGGCTGGATCCAAGCAGGTACTATAGCAGGCAGGCAGGAACCAGGCAGGTACTGTAGCAGGCAGGAACCAAGCAGGTACTGTAGCAGGAACGGAGTGATGAAGCAAAGTGAGTCACTCCGGGGCACAGCGCAACAGGAAACCGGGAGGCTAACCCATTGCAAGGCAAAGACTGGATGGCCACGGCCGGCTTATCAAGGCTGTGGCGTCTGACGTCAGGAGTTGGGCGGAGTTGGGCGTCCATGAGAGACCTCACAGCGAAGTTACGCCTGCCTCCGGGCAGTAGTAACTTACGCGCGCCAGCTGTCTGCTGTCGCGGCAGGCCCTAACACAGGCCACTATGTCGGGGCACTCGGCCACGCCCCCGGACCGACCACACGCCCCCGAGCCGACACCACACCCCCTGGCCACACCCCGACCGCCCCTTTTTGCAAGCCCCGGGACTTACGTGCGTCCTGGGGCTTGTGCGCGCCGCCGAGCCTATGCAAATTAGGCTCGGCGCGTGCAGGGTTTTTTTTAAGGGTTAAGTGCATAACTTATGCGCGTAACCCTTTTAAAATCCAGCCCTAAGTGCACTAACCACATCCTCTGGCAACAAATTCCAGAGCTTTATTGTGTGTTGAGTGAAAAAGAGTTTTCTATAATTAGTCTTACACGTGCTACTTGCTAACTTCATGGAATGCCCCCTAGTTCTTCTATTATTCGAAAGTGTAAATAACCGATTCACATCTACTCATTCAAGACCTTTCATGATCTTAAAGACCTCTATCATATCCCCCTCAGCCGTCTCTTCTCCAAGCTGAACAGCCCTAACCTCTTCAACCTTTCCTCATAAGGGAGCTGTTCCATCCCCTTTATCATTTTGGTTGCCCTTCTCTGTACCTTCTCCATTGCAACTATATCTTTTTTGAGATGCGGCGACCAGAATTGTACACAGAATTCAAGGTGCGGTCTCACCATGGAGCGATATAGCGGCATTACGACATTTTCCATTTTATTAACCATTCCCTTCCTAATAATTCCTAACATTCTGTTTGCATTTTTGACTGTGGCAGCACACTAAGCCGACGATTTTAAAGTATTATCCACTATGATGCCTAGATCTTTTTCCTGGGTGGTAGCTCCTAATATGGAACCTAACATTGTGTAACTACAGCAAGGGTTATTTTTCCCTATATGCAACAACTTGCACTTGTCCACGTTAAATTTCATCTGCAAAGTCCTCCTGTAATGTACCTCAATCAGCTTGTGATTTAACTACTCTGAATAATTTTGTATCATCCGCAAATTTGATAACCTCACTCATCGTATTCCTTTCCAGATCATTTATATATATATTGAAAAGCACCGGTCCAGTAAACAGCTCCCTGAGACACTCCACTGTTTACCCTTTTCCTATGAGAAAATTGACCATTTAATCCTACTCTCTGTTTCCTGTCTTTTAACCAGTTTGTTATCCACGAAAGGACATCACCTCCTATCCCATGACTTTTTAGTTTTCTTAGAAGCCTCTCATAGGGGACTTTGTCAAACGCCTTCAGAAAATCCAAATACACTACATCTACCGGTTCACCTTTATCCACATGTTTATTAACCCCTTCAAAAAAATGAAGCAGATTTGTTAGGCAAGACTTCCCTTGGGTAACTCCATGTTGACTGTGTTCCATTAAACCATGTCTTTCTATATGCTCTACGATTTTGATCTTGAGAATAGTTTCCACTATTTTTCCCGGCACTGGACTATAGTTACTCAGATCGCCCCTGGAGCCTTTTTTAAATATTGGGGTTACATTGGCCACCCTCCAGTCTTCAGGTACAATGGATGATTTTAATGATAGGTTACAAATTTGAACTAATGGATCAGAAATTTCATTTTTTAGTTCCTTCAGTACCCTAGGATGCATACCATCTGGTCCAGGTGATTTGCTACTCTTTAGTTTGTCAATCTAGCCTACTACATCTTCCAGGTTCACAGTGATTTCATTCAGTTTGTCTGACTCATCACCCCTGAAAACCATCTCCGGAATTGGTATCTCCTCAACATCCTCATTAGTAAACATGGAAGCAAAGAATTCATTTAGTCTTTCTGCAATGGCCTTATCTTCCCTAAGAGCCCCTTTAACCCCTCGGTCATCTAATGGTCCAACCGACTTCCTCACAGGTTTCTTGCTTTGGATATATTTTAAAAAAGTTTTTATTATGAGTTTTTTCCTCTATGGCCAACTTAATTTCAAATTCTCGCTTCGCCTGTCATATCACTGTTTTATACTTAACTTGACAATGCTTATGTTTTATCCTATTTTCTTCAGATGGATCCTTCTTCCAATTTTTGAAGGATGTTTTTTGGCTAATATAGCCTCTTTCACCTCACCTTTTAACCATGACGTAATCGTTTTGCCTTCCTTCCACCTTTTATTAATGTGTGGAATACATATGGACTGCGCCTCTAGGATTGTATTTTTAAACAATATCTATGCCTGTTGAACACTTTTAACCTTTGCAGCTGCACCTTTCGGTTTTTTTCTAACTATTTTCCTCATTTTATCAAAGTTTCCCTTTTGAAAGTTTAGTGTTAGAGCTGCAGATTTACTTATTGTCCCCCTTCCAGTTATTAGTTTAAATTTGATCATGTTATGATCACTGTTGCCAAGCGGCCCCACCACCGTTACCTCTCTCACCAAATCATGCGTTCCACTAAGAATTAAATCTAAAAACGCTCCCTCTCTTGTTGGTTCCTGAACCAATTGCTCCATGAAGCAGTCATTTATTACATCCAGGAACTTTATGTCTCTAGCAAGTCCTGATGTTACATTTACCCAGTCAATATTGGGGTAATTGAAATCTCCCATTATTATTGCACTGCCAACTTAGTTAGCTTCCCTGATTTCTCTTAGGATTTCATCATCTGTCTGACTATTTTGTCCAGGTGGATGGTAGTATACTCCTATCACTATACTCTTACCCAACAAACTTGGGATTTCTATCCATATCCATATAGATTCTACTGAGCATTTAGTCTCTTGTATGATCTTTATCCTATTGGACTCTATACCCTTCCGGACATAAAGTGCCACACCCCCACCAAGTTGATCCTCCCTATCATTACGATATAATTTCTATCCTGATATAGTACTGTCCCATTGGTTATCCTCCTTCCACCAAGTCTCTGTGATGCCAATTATGTCAATTTCATTTGCTGCTATATACTCTCTCCCATCTTACTTCTTAGACTTCTGGCATTAGCGTACAGACATTTCAAAGTGTGTTTTTTGTTTGTATTAACAATCTGCTTTTTAGTTGTTAGGGATAATTCAGAAATCATTAGGTTCAGTGATTTTTTACATATAGGCACATGGACTATGTTTGCTTTTATTGGAAGCTCTCTGTTGGGATGCCCTAACTCTCCTGTTTCATTAGTATCCTTCAAGGATACATTTCTCCGAACCATGCACTGCTGAGTGACTGTTGGCTTTCCCCCTTGTTTTAGTTTAAAAGCTGCTCTATCTCCTTTTTGAAAGTTAGTGCCAGCAGCTTGGTTCCACTCTGGTTAAGGTGGAGCCCATTCTTTCGGAAAAGACTCCCCCTTCCCCAAAAGTTTCTCCAGTTCCTTACAAAACTGAATCCCTCTTCCCTGCACCATCGTCTCATCCATGCATTGAAACTCTGGAGCTCTGCCTGCCTCTGAGGAGCAGACCTTGCCTTAAATACAGGAGACCAGGAAGGAGTCCTAGAGAGGAGCCA
This sequence comes from Rhinatrema bivittatum, assembly GCF_901001135.1. Taxonomy (NCBI): domain Eukaryota; kingdom Metazoa; phylum Chordata; class Amphibia; order Gymnophiona; family Rhinatrematidae; genus Rhinatrema; species Rhinatrema bivittatum. The sequence continues at coordinate 290,194,769 of NC_042617.1, read as the reverse complement.
TGACCATTTCCTGTCATGGTCCCTTTAAATTGCCCTAGCAGCCGCGCGCGCGGCTCTAGGAGACCCGGCGTGGACGGAGCCAGCAGAGAGGAAGCGGTGTCCATCTTGGAAGCGGCCACAGTTGCGAAGAAGACATCAGTGGTGGCTGCCGGTTCCCGCGGGCGTCCCAAGGACAGCCCGACGCCGCAGGTGAGTTACCGGCCCCGGTCGCGGACCACCGCGGCCAGTGGCCATAACAGTTATCACTGAACGCAAGGTCTCCATCCAGAATAGGGAACTTTGAGGGCAGCATTCACCTTCTTCAAATCAGGATGGGCCGAAATGTGCCCTCCTTCTTCGGGACTACAAAATAGATGGAGAAGCGACCCATGTGAAGTTCCTTGGAGGGGACAGGAAATCACCGCTCCCAAGCTCTGGAGATGCATTAGGGTTTCTCGCACCGCCAACTGCTTGCTGGACTGCAGGGGGAAACAAGATAAAGATCGCGAAAGGGCCAAGCAAAATCTAACATGTAGCCGTTTCTTATCTCATTGAGAACCCACTGGTCCTGCGTAATCTTGGCCCACTCACGGTAAAATTGCGTTAATCGACCTCCTATAATAGGAACGATGGAGTGGGCTGGCCTCGCCTCATTGCGAGGACTTGCCGCTGGCAGCCGAGCCCCCTGCGGCTCCTCGGAAAGGCCTGCGGACTCCTCGAAAGGACTGCTCCCAAGTCTGACAACAAGAAAAAAAAATGTCTCTGAGCACCAGGGGTAGGTCTTACCGGTCTGGATCTCCTGTCCGACCGATACTGAGACCTAGCCTGAAAAAGCTTTTGACTTTAGGTCTATTCTCGGGTAAACGGAGCGGCTTGTTATCTCTGAGAGATTGAATCAGCTGCTCGAGGTCTTCACAAAACAAAAAATCGACCTTTGAAAGGCAAGGAACCTAACTGCACCTTAGGTTCTGCCGACCAATTACACTACCAAAGTAGCCTTCTAGCTGCCACAGCCGAAGAGGTACGTGCTAAACCGTAAAGAGCATCCACTCTGAAAGCAACCGCCGCTTCAATGCGCTCAGCAGTGTCTGCCTGTTCTCCAGCCTTGGGAAGGTGCTCCTGCAGCTGCTGCACCCAGCGGAGGCACGCACACTGCATAAAGCTTGAACAGATTGCCACATGCAACCCTAACGCCAAGACTTCAAAAGCCCGCTTGAGGTGCACCTCTAACTTACAATCTTGCATATCCTTCAGGGCCGTGGAACCCACTACTGGAATAGTGGTCCTCTTAGTAACCGCAGACACCACTGCATCAATCTTAGGCAGCACAAAAACTTCTAAATACTCCTCCGGGAGGGAATAAAGCTTCCCCATGGTACGAGCTACCTTCAGGCCAGCATCAGGCGTCCCCTATTCCGTGGCAATCAACTTGCAAACCAACTTATGGAATGGGAAAGAAACTGGAGGACTTCACATCCCATCCAAGACTAGGTTCTCACCTTCTAAGTCCGCATAACCCTGGGGTATCTTAACCCCCAGCACTTGAAAAGCCACAGGGAGTAAGACCTCTAGTTCCTCCCTTTTGAATAAGCGGACCTCCTTCAGGTCCTCTGCCCCTGGAGAAAGGCACCCCGAGCCGTCCCCAAGACCTGCATCCCCCGGCAAGTCCTGGTCAGGCACCCCCCCCAGATAAACTGGGAGCCGGACCAGCAGAGCCATGTCTGGGATGCAAGATGGATGACGAGGCCTTAACTGTTGAGGCTGGACCAGAACCAGCCCTGGCAGCTACCCCGGGGCATGCCTAAAAGGACCTAGTCACCGGGACTGCCCTCGAGGGCTGCTGACCCACCAAACAAAAAGGCATCATACATTAGGAGAATGAATTCTGGAGAGAACACTCTCCCTGCTCCCGACCCTTCGGGGTCAGAAACAAGAGGAACAGGCAAAATGGCAGCTTCCTCCTCCCCTGGCCCCTCCCGATCAAAAATCAAGTCAGATCGGGCTAGACACAAACTTGGAGGACCCTCCTCCACTGCCCCTGATGGCGTGGGAACAGCCGCCACGAAACCCAAGATGGCCACCATTCCCGCGCCGCCAGAAGAAGAAGCAGCACCTAGGACAGGGCCTCGAGCTAAAATAGCATTGCAATCCCCGGAGCCGTGACGCCGCTTCGAGGTTGGAGGAGCCCCCGACAAGCCCTCCCCGTCCTCCATACACTCCTCACAGAGACCGCCCCTATTGAGCCGTGATCTCACTGAGCTGCAGGCCCCACATGCAGAACCACGCGCCATGAGGGGAAGGGGAAAAAGCACAGAGCCGACTAAACACCAAAAAACTAAAGCCAACACCCCCCCCCCCCCCGAATTGGGCCGACCTTACTGGCACAGGAGGAGGAAGTCACCCGCTGAGCTGCTGCCTTCATCTAAACCTGTCCTGCTTTTTTTTTTTCCCCCCAAACAAAAGGAACTGGGACCTAAAATACAGGGGGTCACAGAACCCGAGTGTAAGAAAACAAAAATCCCCCAGTGAGCCTTGCAGCTGCCAAAGGGGCTTCGTGAGGGGAAGGATCTGGACAACCAGATGTACACCCTCCGGGCGCATAGACGGGCACACAAAAGAGTGATAACCCCGACCCATCCACCTCAACTGGACGGGGTAGGACCTAACAGGCCAAAAAAGGAGACCCCCGGGAGGAAGGCTCAAAATTACACAGTCTTAGAAAAAAGGGTAGAACTGCAGGTATCACAGCCTTTGCCATTTGCTGGAGACAGAGAAATACTGAGGAACTGCAGGTGGCACTGGGGCTTATAAGGCAGAGTCAATAAAACTTTCTCTGTCTCCATCTGCTGGCTCGGCTGCATAAACATAGGAGTCTGGACTGATCTGTGGTACTACAGGAACGAAAATTAGCAGGTAAGAACCAATTTTCCTTTTCAGAACTACACGGCGTGATTCATCTCCCAGTAAGTTAGGAAAAAACATTGATCTAGTTTATCTAGTTTTCTATCCATTTCACCTTTGAAAACCACGTTAATTGTAGGGTTAGTTTTTATTGACAAGGATTTTGTTTTGAAAACCTTTCTACAACAAAAGATTAATAGTTTTTGTCTGCCAAAATTGCCTCGTTCCCTAATGTGTCTATCCCTACCAAGGTTGCCAACTGTTGAGATTTTCTCCGGACAGTATGGATGTTAGAGGGTCTTTCCTGAAATCAGAAAGAGGGTCAAAATGTCTGGAAAATGTCCAGATTTTAGCCCGCAGGTCCTTCTATGGTGCCATCCAGTGTATCCTCTACCATGCTCACCATCTTATTTTTCAGTGGAGCTCGGCATTTCTAGCCCAGCACCACGGTGTCTTATCTAAATACTTCCCCAGCCACACAATCTCTATTATAGAGAACAGTTCAAACATCAGCTGGTTGAATTGTGCAGGGCTCTGTAACTCGCATGGTTGAATCAGCTGACCTTTGAATTGAGCCCACAAGATGAGCCAGAGTGTGGGAACAGCAGTAGCCAGGCCCTCCGGGCCAAAGAGAGGAAACAGCAAAGCAGTGGCCGGACCCTCCGGGCCAAAGAAAGAAGGCAGCAAAGCGTGGCCGGGCCCTTCCAGCCGAAGATAAGAATCATAGAAGCGGGGGCTGGGATCTCCTGGCAGAAGAGAGAAGCAGAGCGATCGTAGATGGGCCCTCCCAATTGACGAGGAGACAGAACATCAGAAATGATGAGCCTGTGCGGCCAAAGAGAGGAGAAGTGTCAACCGCACAAGCAGAAAAAAGGTGTCCCAGTGCCAGGAAGCTGCAGCTGCTCTGCTTGCACACTCTGGGGAAAGATAGTGAATATGTGGGAAGGGAGAAAGAATGTATGTATTGGTGGGGGAGAGAGAGCGCGCATATTTTTATATATGGGGGAGGGGGAGACAGTATATTTATGTATGAATAGAGTGGGAGAAATAGATTGCATGTTTGTGTGTGTGTATGGGGTGGGAGAGAGATTGCATGTGTATGTGTGTTTGTGACGGGTGGGAGAGAGCACGTGTATGTGTGTGTGTGCGTATGTGGGGTGGGAAAGAGAGCACACATTTGTGTGTGTCTGTGTGGCGTGGAACTAGCCCATGTGTGTATACGGGGTAGAAAAGAGAGTGCATGTGTGTTTATGTGTGTATATGGGGTGGGTGAGCGAGAGCTCATGTGTGTGTATATGGGGCGGGAGAGCGCATGTGTATATGAGCTGGGAGAGCATGTGTGTATGTATGGGTGGGAGACAGTGCGTATGTGTGGGGGGGATGGGCGAGAGCGTGTGTGAGTATGGGATGGGAGAGAGCGTGTGTGGGGGCGAGAGAAGGAGAGTACATGTATGTGTTTGTATGGGGTGGGAGAGAGGATTCATGTATGTGTTTGTATGGGGTGGGAGAGAGAGTGCATGTGTGTGTGGATATGAGGTGGGAGAAAGAGAAAGCTCGTGTGTGCTGTGGGAGAGAGAGAGCACATGTGTGTATGGGGTGGGAGAGTGGGCATTTGTATGTGTGCATGTGTATGGAGTGGGAGAGAGCTAGCTCGTGTGTGTGTAGGATAGGAGAGAGAGCAGGATTAAGGTTGAGGAGGTGGTAAAAAAAGGGTACTTGGATGCTGAGTAGGGGTAAAAGATAAAAGAAAGGGGCAGGAAGTAGGGGAGGGCATGAAGACAGAGGAGGCAAGAGTGCTGATGAGAGGATTAGAGACAGGAAATAGGTGAGAATTGGAAATAGGGACTAGGAAATGGGGGAATAGAAGATTGGGAAAGAATGAGAAAGCAGGGAAGGGAAGTGGCCTTGCTCCTACAGAAGGTGATGGGAATGGAATAGCTGGTGAGGAGGAGACAGAACTGAATAAAGATTGAGGAATAAAAGCTGATGAGAAAGAAGGAGGGGTGAAATCTAGCTATGAGTGGCTAGAGGCGGAGGAATGGGGATGAACATGAAAGATCAATTTCAGAGATAAATGTCAAGGAGGAAATGAAAAAGACGAGATAAGAGAAGAAATAAAAATATAAGGAGACATTGGACAAGATCGTAGGAGAAGCAGAAAGGAGAAACTGGGATCAATACAATTTGGAAAATAAGATTTCCAGACAACAAAGGCAGAAAAATCATTTTATTTATAGTTTGTTGATTGGAATATGTCTGTTTTGGAGATAAATAACTCTTATCCTTTCATTTTGCTCAGCAGAGGAGGAAATGCATTTCTGTTTCGAATTCTCCAGAATTGCACTGCATGTGGAGTCTGGCTTCTCAGAATTTCAGTTTCAGTTTTTATCTCAATATTTCTAATTTCTGGTCACTTATTCTGTATTTGGTGATGGTCTGTCTATGTTCTGCATGTGTGGCTGAGGCAAGGTATACTTCCAGTATGTAGTTTTTGTGTAAGAATTAATAGCAGTCTGCTTTCTTCTGTTTTTCCTAGTAGGAGGTATATTGGTGCTCTAGGGCTCACTGCAATATTTGCAGTGCCACCTTTTCATATGCATGGCAATTGCTGTTTGTGTTCTGGGTATTAGTGATATTTGAGGATGGCAGGTTTGCAACATAAGTGCAGAGTGCGTTTTGTAGGGCTTTATATTGCTTCATAGAGTGCCTGGTACAGGATAGAGTTTGCGTAACTGCTACTGAAATGATGCCTAAATTTGACTATTAACCATTTGAAAAAGAATATTAATGGGTAACATCCGCCTCCTGCTCTGCACATTTTTGGGGTGTTTCTATGGATACAGAATATTTGCAGAACTGGAGGTGCTGGATTTCTATAGGGGTTCTATTCTATTCTGTATAGGTTGGGGGTTAATGATGATGACTCTCATATGAGGATTGATTTAATGCTATTGAATAATTGGTCTTAATCTCTCTGTCGTTTACTGTATTAATGGTGGGGTAGAAATAACATTCATGCGTGAATGTGGAAGTACATTGTCAGCAAAACCTTTGCTCGGCACCTCCAAGTGTTCGGAATTTTCATGACTGAAAGTTGCAACCCTAACCCCTTCACAGGACTGTAGGAAACACATTTGGAACTTACAGTCTGAAATTGTGAAGGTTAAAGATGGTTTTTCTTTATATTCTCTGGTCAGATGTAAACTAGTCTACAAAGATGTTGTTTATGCAGCAACAGATGTTGTTTGGACTGCAGCAAATTTGGTAGATTTTGTGAAAATGCATTCTGGTTTGACCATTCAGGACAGTTATCTGATGCAAGATTCTTCCTCTCTATTGCTCCTCCAAGTGCCTTTGTTTAAATAATATGCAAAGTTTTGGTGACTATTTTGTTTGTTTTCCTTTGTACTAACATAGGATGCTTCCTTTTCTTTGTTGTTTACATTTATATATTTATTAATAATTACACCAGGGTGTTTTTGGATCCTGATTTCTTATTTTTGTGACCTTACTTGCTGAGATAAAGAGAATATCTTTTTTTTCCAAATGCAGGATATTAAATTTATGAGAATTTGCTTTACTTGCTTTTGGAAGACGTGTTTCCTATTTACTTATGTTTGCAAATTTAATAAATATAATTTCTAAAAATGCCTTCGCTTTTATCCATCATTTGTATCTCAATGGGGGAATTGATTTTGGAAAACTCATTCCACCACACAGTTCAATACAGTAAAGTGCGGCCGCGGTTACCCTGCTCCTAACCGGCTTTCTACTCACTTTTCGGCCGCGTTAGTCCAACCCGCAATACACTATCCCCTTTAACCTACTCCTACCGCGTCCTAAAATCCCCGGGCAACCCCTTCCGCACGCGGCATGTATATTGCATGTAAACGATCGAATTAGCTATTCCCTACCATCCAGTAACGCACGCCTCGACTATCGCTATTTTACCCTGCCGTTTTGCCGCGCGTTTAACCTGCTAACTTACCGCCTACCCTTACCCCTGCGTTAGAGGCAGGGGTAAGGGTAGGCGGCAAACTTTCCCCCAGCCCCCACTCACCTGCCCTGGCCGCGTCAATGGGTGCTGGTCTCCGGGGCAGCCGCCGTCCTCTCCCCTCCTCCTGAAGCAAAAAAAAGCGAAAAAAAAAAGTTGCAAGAGAGTGAGGGAAGAGAGGACGGGCAATCCTACGCTCGGGATTGTCAGCCCTCTCCCTTCCTCCCGAAGCAAGCAAACAAAGCAGAAAAAAACGAAAAAAAAAAAAAGTAGCAAGAGAGCGAGGGGAGCAGCAGCCCCCCTCCGGACATCAGAGAGGACGACCGCGGCTCTCCTCCCCTGCCTCCAGCTGCCCGCGATGATGGACGCCAAAAAGAGAGAGAGGGGAGAGGATGGGCAATGCTACGCTCGGGACTGCCAGTCCTCTCTCCCCTCCTCCCGAGGCAGGCACGAAAAGCAGCCTTGCTCCGGGAGGAGGGGAGAGAGGACTGGCAGTGTAAAGCGATGAAGTGACTTACTTTTTGCAGCCCCCTCCGGACATCGGCGAGGACGACCCCCTCTCCTGCCTCCAGCTGCCCGCGAAGATAGACGCCTCCACGGGCGAAAGTGGCCCCTGTTCGTGCAATTGGGCCGCTCAAGGCATGACGTCACGACTTTTGGCGTCACGGCATGCGATGTCATGTCTTGAGCGGCCCAATTGCACGAACAGGGGACACTTTCGCCCGTGCAGGCTTCCATCTTCGCGGGTAGCCGGAGGCAGGAGAGGGGAGCCGCGGTCGTCCTCGCCGATGTCCAGAGGGGGGCTGCAAAAAGTAAGTTGCTTCGTAGCTTTACACTGCCAGTCCCCCCTCCCCTCCTCCTGGAGCAAGGCTGCTTTTCGCGCTCTGCTTCGGGAGGAGGGGAGGGGGGACTGGCAATCCTGAGCGTAGGATTGTCCGTCCTCGCTCCCCTCGCTCCTGCTACTTTTTTTTTCGCTTTACACTGCCAGCCCTGTCTCCCCTCCTCCCGGAGCAAGGCTGCTTTTCGTGCCTTGCTTCGGGAGGAGGGGAGAGGGCTGACAATCCCGAGCGTCGGAGAACTGGCCACTTCCTGGTACCTGTCATTTCAAATGACATTTGAAATGACAGATACCAGCGTGTCCGTGAAGCGTTAGGCCCGCGCACCCAGGTTACTGTATAGGCGCTCTATACAGTAAAATGGGTTGCGCGGGCCTAACGCTTCACGGACGCTTCTTAGACGCAGCTTGCATTTGCAATCTATTTACATACAGGATCGAGCGGTAGGTGAGCTGCACTGTGCGTGCGGCAACCGCGAGTGCGCTGGGCACTAACGCAGCTCTTCCTACCGTTCGGTACTGGATTGACCTGTGTGTGACTAACAGATGTATAACTATGGTCTTAGATGTAGAAATGCAAACCTTTGAAAATATATCCCAAGGTGTCTACCAAGAGCTGATCTGGAGTGACCTCTGTTTTGTTACGTTCTTACATTTCTGCCTGTGGTTCTTTCTCTCTTCCCTCTGCTCTGTCACCATGCTTTGCTCTTCTTAAAGCATCACCAGCACTGCCAACTCAGTCACTGTCCATTCCAGTGCACTTTTACCAGGACTGGGGTGACCAAATGATCCATGTCATCTGCACAGGTTGAGTCGGTCCTGGTTTTTTAGCTGTGGATTTGTCGTGCTGCTTTTCTTGGAGAAATTAGAACTACAAGTCAGTAGATGGTAGGGATGTGCAGAGGGATGGCATACGTTGCATTCGGTATTCGTATTCGTCGGGGGGCAGATACGTTGCATTCGGCAAGGGGGGCCCCCGATACGTTCATTCTTATTCGTTTCCCAACTAAAATTGAATTAAATAAAACCCCCCACCCTCCTGACCCCTCCCCCCCAAGACTTACCAAAACTCCCTGGTGGTCCAGCGGGGGGTCCGGGAGCCATTTCCTGTACTCACGCCGTTGGCTGCCGGTATTCAAAATGGCGCCGATAGCCTTTGCCCTATGTCACAGGGGCTACCGGTGTCATTGGTCGGCTCCTGTGACATAGTGAGGGCAAAGGCTATCGGCGCCATTTTGAATACTGGCAGCCGACGGCCCGAGTGCAGGAGATGGCTCCCGGACCCCCCGCTGGATCACCAAAGAGTTTTGGTAAGTCTTGGGGGGTCAGGAGGGTGGGGGGTTTGGTTAAATTCGCTCCTTTAGACAGCCAAATAATTCGGTGAAGATTCGTTGTATTCGTGGGGAATCGCGATACGTTTCGCTTCCCCACGAATACAACGAATATGGCCCTATACCTTGCGGATTACCAATACGTTGGAAACGAATGCACACCCCTAGTAGATGCACTGGAGTTAAAACCAGGACCTGGTAAGCAGAACCAGGACTGCCTTGAGGTCTTTCACATGTCTTCCTCTGTCGTGCAGTGCATGTTCTATATATATTTTTTTGGGGGGAGGGGAGGAGGAAAGATTTGAATACTTGTGTGTATTTGAAGTTTGACTGCACAAATGCTAAAATATGTAGGTCTTAAAGTCCCGGCTTGGAACTCAGACTTTAACACTGGACTTAAAACACTTTCCAGATATCTAAACTCTGACTTACAATTTAGCTCTTATGGTTCCTTCCAGGTTGATTTCTCTCTGATATTACTAAAAGTTTGTTTTGGTCACCTTAAGTTACTCTTATGGAAGTATATTGATGTATATTAGAGAGCTGAGACAGGGTTGCCAGCTGATTTCCATTTTTCAGGCTAAGCTGATCCAGTGCTGGTTTTACTCCATGGCCTGTATGAACTTGTAGTCCTGCATTTCTTAAGAAAAATGGAAGTACAGAATCCTTGTATGTAATACTGGGGGGAAGGGTTTGAAACCAGCACTAGATCAGCTTGTCCTGAGTATGTGGGTCCACTTGGTACCCTGGTCCAATCTGGAACTTTTCTTTTCCCTGCCAGAATCTTAATGTAAAGGCACAGAGGAAGACAAGGAAAGGAAGGGGGCGAGACCATTTCCTTACTTACCCTTACCCTGTAGAAAGGCACCTGCTTCGCCACCTCGCCTTTATTGGCTGATACTGTGATTGTGTGAGGAGCTGGTTTGTTTACAGTATTGCACTCTGATCCTTTGAGGATTTGTTTGCAGGTGGTCACATGCAGAAAAAGGCAGCTTGTATCTGGCATGGCCAATTCAACTCTTCAGTTTGGCAATGTAAATACAGGACATGCCAGCCCCCAAAGTGTACAGTGCCTGCTAGGCTTTCATGTCTCACTTAATAATCAAACTACTGGTGTGGTGGTCTCAGCTATGCTTAAGCCAGCCTGGCTGATCCAACTCAAGCTGTGTTTCTTTTTTCTTTATGTCATTTCTTTTTTCATCAACATGGTCATTATTGTCCTTGATCATCAACAGTAAATATTCCAGGGTCCTTGTCTTTCAGAGTGCAAGAGAAGGACCACAACTTGATTTTCCAGAGCCAGTTCAGTTATGGAGAATCATAGATGAACTCAGCTGCACCAGCAAAATGAGCAAAAAATAGGCGAAACAGAGAAACATGACTGCAGGAAAAGACGATGTGGCCTATCTAGTCTGCCCATCCACACCAATTGCTCAGCTCTACAATCCCTACCACTCCCTCGGAGATCCCCTGAGATTGTTCCATGCTTTCTTGAATTCAGATATTCCCATTGAGTAAAGTTACCAACTGACTTCAGTTCTTTAGATTCAACTAATGAGTTATTGGAGTGAAGGCAATAAGGACTGAGAAGCCACAAATATAGATGGGATTGGGAGTTAAAAGTGAAGAATAGATTCACCTGTTCGTGATGACCTGGAGTCATCTGGGTCCTTTCCCTGCACTAATGACATTATTTTATTTATTTATTTGGGTGTTTTATATACCATTGTTCCAAAGTAAGATCACAAGCAGTTTACAAAATCATCTTTCAGTTTCTGGATCAACATTCCTATTCAGTTTCAATATTCTAATTCTATGTCAAAATAACAGCAAATACATTTTCTAGTTCAAATTTATACATAATCTAGTTCATCTCAACAGCAAATATGTGTTCTGGGTCGATACATCAGTGACAAGTACATGGTAACTAGGGTGCTTTGAAGTTGGATTATAACCTATGATTTCTATTTTATTATAGTCAGTATACACTTAACGTCGCTCAAAACTTATTGCTCAGTTTGTTAGCATAATTTAATGTTCAGACAGTGATGTTATCGGCAAATTGGATTTTTATGTTAGTTTGTATGCGTTTCTAAAGAGCCGTGTTTCCCCATGTGTACAGATGCAACACCTGTTGCCCCATGTGTACAGGTCAGTGGGACAGTTCATCAGGCGAACACCTGAACTGCCCCATGCTGTAGTTAATTAGGGGTGGGATGCTCTATTTCAGTAAGATCTTATGAAAATGTTGCTCTTTTTGACCCATGCTGAGGCAGAGAGATGACCCATGCGCATGATTGCTTTGGCCGGTGTGTATCATGCCTTCCGTGGGGCTTGATTTACTTAAGCTTTTTCCCCATAAACACAGAATGGGAGAAAAGCTTTAATAAATCAGATTCTGGGCGTGGCTTCGTCTACTTTTTTTTTGTTAAGCATGGCACTCTGTCCATTAATTTTTTTGAAATTATGTTTTGTTGTTGTTGGCAAACAGTTGGTTCGTGACAATGCAGATCTTCGCTGTGAGCTTCCTAAACTGGAAAAGCGTCTTCGGGCTACAGCTGAGAGAGTTAAGGCCCTGGAGGGTGCACTGAAGGAGGCCAAAGAGGGGGCCATGAAAGACAAGAGGCGCTACCAGCAGGAGGTGGACCGCATCAAGGAGGCCGTGCGCTACAAAAACTCATCCAGGCGCATGCACTCGGCACAGATTGGTAAGAGGGCAGCTGCTGGCAGCACAAGTGCTGGAATGCTGATGCTGCCTAATAAAAAAAAATGCAGCCACCGCTGCATTGGAGGGTCATTACCAAAATGACTGTTTGATCTCCTTTCATTGGCAGCTAAACCGATCCGACCTGGCCATTATCCAGCATCCTCTCCCACCAATCCCTATGGAGTCCGCCACCCAGAATCCTTCAGCTACACAAACAGCCTCTTCCAAAACTACCAAAATATGTGCATGCAACGCTCTTCCAGTTCATCTTCTGACTCCTAGTAAGTAGCTGCTGTATGTGTATGGCTTTTCTTTCACTGACCGTCACTTCCTAACTATTCAGCAAAGGATCTTCTTATATTAAAAGCCAGTAACAAGCATAATGGTCACGGATATTGTGACATCCCTGTTGCTGCTGCCTGCTACCCTGAGTGGATGATTTCTCTAAAGCAGTGGTTCTCAACAGGTGTGTCGCGAGGTCCTGGGAGGTGAGCTGCAGGGCCAGCAGATGGCTGCCTCCTTATCAGCCCGGGTGGGAGTTGGTTGACTTCTCTTACATTGGGCCTGATGAGAGGCTCCTCTCACTTCCTTCTCTTCTTTCTGGCCCAGTGGGAGGCTGTTTCCTCCTTCACCCAGATCAGAGCGAGACATTGCCAGCTCCGACTGTTCTAGGTCTGATGGGACGCAAACTTTATCTCCCCCTGCTGAGTCTGGGAGTGATGCTGCTGATGAGCTCTTCACGCTGTGGAGGGTGGGGGAACGGAGGTTGGAGATGCTGGGAAGATGAAGGTGGAGCAGAGACGGAGTGTGGGGACTGCTGAGCAGGAAGGGGTGGGAAACATGGGGGTTGGGGTAGCTGGGCAGGCAGGGAGATGGGATGAAGGGGGTAGGGAGAGTCAAGTAGGAGAGAGAGGGAAAACAGGGAAGAGGATATGGGACATCAGGAATGCTGGGCAGGGATATGAGTGTGAGCGGATGATTGAAAGGGAGCAAATGGGGAAAAGTGAAGGATGATAGAGGCATGGAGGGGAGTGATGGGTTGCAAGAGGCATAATATGTCAGTTTTTGAAATGTGCATTTCTTCTATCTTTGTACTTTGCTTAGTGTAGGAGGAGATAGATGTATTTCTGTTTCTAGCTCTCCAGTTTTGCACTGCATGCAGAGTGGCTTTTTTAGGTTTCCATTCCAGTTTTTGTCTCCACATTTGTAATTTGTGGTATTTTATTCTGTATTTGTCGGGTCAGACTGAGGTGAGGTATTTTACTTGTATCAATCTTCTTTGTTGTGTTTTCTCATTCTCAATAGGACATGCATTGGTGCTGCACTGCTGTCTTTTCATAGGAAGGGCTAGTGCTGTTGAGTTCTTGGAATTAATGTTGTGGTATAGAAGGTTTGCTTCACATCTGCTGAGTGATTTTTTTTCAGGTTTTGTATTTTACAATGTGCTTGGTAGTAAAGGAGTTTGTGTTTCTGTTACTGAGATAGCACCAGAATCATAATATCTTTTTTATATAGCGAGTTGTAATTTGAAATATTTTTTATTTATTTAGATTTTTATATTCTGCTTTTCGGCACTTTAAAGTCTACATCAAAGCGGATTACATTCAGGTACTATAGGCATTTTCCTATCCCCACAGGGCTTACAATCGAATTTTGTACCTGAGGCAGTGGAGGATAAAGTGAATCCTGGTTCAGCTCTGCATCTATTGGGGTGGATTTACACGTGTCGGGCCTATTTTCAAAAGGCCCGGCGACACGCATAAAGCCCCGGGACATGCGTTTGTCCCGGGGCTTTTCTGAATGGGCGGGCAAGGGGCGAGACTGGGGCAGGACGGGGGCGGGGCAGACGGTCCGGGGGGCATGGTGGGGCAGACCGGGTGCGTGGCAGGGCGGTCTGGGGGCGGTTCAGGAGGCATGGCCGAGGACTCCGGCACAGGGGGATCACGTGCCAGTACGGGGTTTTTTTTTCTTTAGGGCTGCGGGGTGGGACAGGGAGGGGAAGGTGGGGGGAGGGAACGGGGAAAGCCAGCGGGACTCCCCGAGGCCTTGGTGCGCGCAATTTGCACTAGTGTGCACAACCCTTGTGCGCGCCAACCCCTGATTTTATAACATGCACGCGGCTGCGCACGCGTGTTATAAAATCGGGCATATATTTGTGCACATGTTTTAAAATCTGCCCCATTGTTTGGGGATGGGGGGGGTGCAGGTTCCTGTGGATCAGGGGTCAGGAACCTATGGCTCGTGAGCCAGATGTGGCTCTTTTGATGGCTGCATCTGGCTCGCAGACAAATCTTTAATAAAAAAGTAAAAATCTAACAAAACCCCCCCCCACCCTCCTGACACCCCCCAAGACCTCCAAAATTAATTTACTACAACACCCCCCCCCCAAGACCTGCCAAAAGTCCCTGGTGGTCCAGTGGGGGTCCAGGAGCGGTCCGGGAGCAGTCTCCTGGACTTGGGCTGTCGGCTGCCAGTAGTCAAAATGGCACCGACGGCCCTTTGCCCTCACTATGTCACTGGGGTCGACCAATGGCGGCGGTAGCCCCTGTGACATAGTAAGGGCAAAGGGCCGTCGGCGCCATTTTGACTACTGGCAGCCGACAGCCCTTTGCCCTTACTATGTCACAGGGGCTACCGCCGCCATTGGTCAACCCCAGTAACATAGTGAGGGCAAAGGGCCGTCGGCGCCATTTTGACTACTGGCAGCCGACAGCCCAAGTCCAGGAGACCGCTCCCAAACCGCCAGGGACTTTTGGCAGGTCTTGGGGGGGGGGTTGTAGTAAATTAATTTTGGAGGTCTTGGGGGGTGTCAGGAGGGTGGGGGTTTTTGTTAGATTTTTACTTTTTTATTAAAGATTTGTCTGCGAGCCCTGGACCCCCGCTGGACCACCAGGGACTTTTGGCAGGTCTTGGGGGGGGTGGGGGTCAGGAGGGGGGTTGTAGTAAATTAATTTGGCAGGTCTTGGGGGGCGTCAGGAGAGTAGGGGGTTGTAGTGAATTAATTTGGTAGGTCTTGGGGGGGGGGGGGGGTCAGGAAGGTGGGGAGTTGTAGTTAGTATGGCTCTCACGGAATTACATTTTTAAAATATGTGGCGTTCATGGCTCTCTCAGCCAAAAAGGTTCCCGACCCCTGCTGTGGATACTGAGTATTTGTTTGCATTTAGCCCCGTGATGGTCAAGTGTTCAGTGTGTCGCGCCTCTAAGCATTATCTGCCAGGTGTGCCCCAATAGAAAAAAGGTTGAGAACCACTGCTCTAGAGTGTAACCTCATTATTGTTTAGGAAATAATTAAGCAACAAATAGAGCTTCAGTCTGTGAATTCCATGCAGAAAGTATACTTGTGCTTTTCTTTACCTTACAGTTTGAGCAATGCATGTTCTACCAAGGGGACCCACTCCCCTGGAGGCACCCTGGCTGCATACCCGAAGCTCAGCATGGATAACGGTAAGAGAATAACCTGGAAAGATAAAAAGAGAAAGTGTGTGTGTGTGACTTGCACCAGCCCGCACTGCAAGTAGTAGATAGAAGAATGGAACTAGGGGCTCCAGATTCATGGTTGTAGGCTCTAATTCCAATCTTGCACTACTAGACAAATTAAAAAATGTTCTTTATTCTAAGTGTTAGCTACTTTGATGGAATTATGTACTCATTTGAGTTGAAAAGTAGCATGGGATCCACGAGTTACAATCCACTTTTGGTTAATAAGGACTAGATTCTGTAAAAATAAAGGTGAACAAAAAAAAGAGCTGCTGCCTTTTTATTGGACTAACTTAATACATTTGTGGCTAGCTTCATCATGAAAGCTAATCAAAACATGTATCAAGTTATTCTAGTAAAGAGGTAGTACCTACGCCTTGATTGTTCACCATTATTTTATGATTCTAGTTCTTAGTAACCAAGAGGGGATTGTAAATAACCTGCAGGCCAGAGAACATAAGGGGAACAGTGACCCCAGCATAGTAGAAAGAGCAAAAGTTAAAACCATGATATTACACTTTCAAAGGGCCCAACTTTAAGATTGTGCATAATTGGTTGACTAGGTTAAGCTAGGGCTAAGAGTTTATTGGTAAAGGAATTGGGAGATATTTAAGAAGATTTTACACATGTGTCAAAAAGTGTGTAGACTACTAAAGGGAAACAAATACAAGAATAAAAACCAAGAAATCAAGAACAAATATCAGAAAAGAGCACATTTTAAATAAAGAGGAAGGGACAGAGACTTACTAAACTTGACCAAAGGTGCTATTATTTCTTTTGTGGATGACGTGGGAAACATTATTACTGCAGATAAGGAGAAAATAATAATACTAAATAACACTTTTTCTTCATTTTTTTTTATAGTGGAAAGGTCACTAGAGAGATCAATAAGGGCACTAGATCCTAACATTAAAGAGTTTGCATAACCCAGGAATGGATAAAAAGAAAAGTGGATGAAGTAAAAATAAATAAGGTGCCAGGACCAGATGAAATTCATCCAAGGCTACTGTGGGAACTAAGTGAAGCAATTACTAAATCATTATACTAAGAAGAGGCAGGTTCCTCAGAACTAATGAGGAGCACATATAGTACCCCTGCTCATAAAGGGATCTGAAGCAGAACCAGGCAGCTCTAGACTGGTTAGCCTAATATCAGTTAGGGAAAAAACTGGGAGTTATCATAAAAAAGGAGCTTGTTGCACACTGGCTGGGGAATGATTGGCAAGAAGTAGGATGGGATCAGAAACAACAGATCCTGCTAAAGCTAGTTTACAGGTTTTTTGAGACTGCAACCACCAACTTGATAAGAGAAACATGATTGCTATAGTTTATCTGAATTCACTAAAACTTTTCGATATGGAATCACATGAAAGACTGCTTTTCAGATTAAGAAAGATGAGGTTTAGGACTAATATTTGCAACTGGATTAGAGAAACTAGCTGAAGAGATAGAATTAAGGGTCATAAATAATGGCACATATTCTAACTGGTACAAGATGACAAGTGCGCAGTTTGTGGCTCCTGGCCAAGGATTGTCACTACTACAGCTGAGTAAGCTGGGAGGGGGATATGAAAATAGGGGGGAGGGGGGGAAAAGCCTGGAAGGTCCCCGGTTTGATCCCCGAGTTGGATTTTCTGCTCACCGGGTTGGCTGGGGATTCTGTGAAGGCAGTGTTTCCAACCCTGGGTGGGAAGAGTCATGTTCTTTGCTTAAGTCTAACACAAAGTAACCAGATTCAGGGCCCATTATTACAGGGTTCCAGAGGGAACCCTGGTGTATGGTCTCTGGTATAGGATTGCTGCTGTTTGACTAGGTAAGTATGTTGGGGATGAGGATACAAACCACAGGAAAAAAAATCCCTAGGTAGTTGTGAATGAAGGCTCCTGGTGCCCAGTCCCATCTCAGGTTCCAAATGAGCTGGAAATACAAAGGAGCAGGAGGAAACTGTCAAGTCAAAAGAAAAACAGGAGGATATAACCCCAAGAAGTTGTGGCTCATGGTTCTGACTGAGCTGGAAGCCCAGTGGAACAGGGCAGTTTCTCCTTTTTTCTGCAAAAGGGAGGTAGATGCATGGACTGCTTTCCCAGTGGAGATGGTGGAGTACCAGACAATAACAGAATTCAAGGAAGTCTGGTACAAGCACAGAGGATCCTCAGTTGCAAAGAAGTGAAGAGAAAGCCAAAGCTCAGCTGGAGTCTATGGCATTGCACCAGGAAGTACATTGGATGGGCTAGATGAGCCTTACAGTCCTTATCTGCCATCATATTCTTTGTTTCTCTGTGATAAATTTGGGGCAAAAAACCGCACAGACAGGTGTATTATACTGTGAATAGGGCATTCCTCATTATCCAGCCAGACCAGTCCAGATGCATGGGTTATGCCTCCCAACTGACAAATGGAGACAGAGATTAACAGATTTGCTGATGTCACCTCTTATAGGCTTCCATGTTGACCTCAGCCTGCCAGTATTCTCTGTCTCCAGCAATGGCAGGCGAGCATCCTGTGCTGTGGCCCATTTAGGGCGGATGAAGAAGGCTGGCAAACAGCTCCTGAGATGAACATCCTGTATTCCCTCCCTCCCTCCATCCCTCAGTTGAGCACGGCCCTAGACCAAGTGGCTTCCAGATTTTGATACCTGGACTTCAGACTTAGTCTGCAGTGAGCCTTCCCCCCCCACCCCCTGCTTTCTTTTCTGCGGGTTCTCCTGCCTCTTTTTTATGTTCTCCTCCTGAAAAAAAAAGGAAACTTCTTTTGCTTTCCTTTTCTTTATTGTCTCCCTTCCTGAACCTCTTTGTTTGCCTAAAGGGAAAAGAAGAAAGAAGCAAACAGAAAGCAGATGTCAGTCAGCAGCAGTTTTATTTTGGAGTTGAGATGAGTGAGACTCTTGTCATTTGGCTCCGTTTTGGTATCTGGGTACAGGTCAGGAAGGGAGAGCAATGTCGGCTCCCCTTCAGCACTGGAAGAAGCCGTGCTGTGTGCATCTGGAACACGCTGACAGATAGGGGTGGAGAGGAGGAAGTTCTCTCTGCCGTGTGTGCAGATAGGACAAGGGGCAGTGGTGTCTCTACTCAGAAGTATTTGGGGTGGTGACGGGTGGGGCAAGCCAGAGGGACATTTACACACATTGTCGTTGTCCCCCCATCATTAAATTGGCTATAAAACATAACAGAAAAGAAATAATCCCAAGGTCCTTCTGGGCAAATTTTAAAAAACCCAGATGGTTTTAATCTCCCAGTAAAGCAACAATTAAGTTAAGATTATTTGCTAGCCTCATTCAACCAGTTCTTCTCCATGGATATAAGAGGGAAGTCTAAAGTGTATATAAGAAGGGACAATCTCAATATAAATCCTGCACCTCCAATTCTGTAACACAGTCTGCATCCACAGAAATTCTCCCAACCATGGACCTAGGATATTGACCCTTACAGTTCATCATACAAAACCCCCCGAACTTTCAAATTCTTTTGTCACCTCAGTAATGGCAGCACAAGCACCTTCCACTCCCAGTCACTTTGTGCAGTAACACAAAACTCTAACCAAAAGACACTTAGAACCTGTGTAGCAATCTTGTCATACTGACACGGCACTAACGCCAAGGATTCCAATAGTAAGAACTATACCTATGAAGAATCTGTACTGGAAATATTCCACCAGGCCCAGGGCCAGATTTAGGCATAGGCAACATAGGCAAGTGCCTAGGGTGTCAAAGATTGAAGGCTTCCAAAAACTAGGACTCCTCCTTCTGCTTTTTGATTTTCAGAGGCAAAAAATCTCTACCCTCAGTCTTCTGCCTAATCTTAAATCTGGGCCTGCCCAGGCTCTAAAACACAAATACACCTATTAGGAATACAGAACAAGTCAGACTGCTATAGGTCCCTCCTCAGAAACTACACGCTAGCAGAATACCTGACCTCGGACACACAAGCAGAACACAAATAGACCATCACCAAATAGAATAAACATATCACTGAAACGCTAGCTGAACTACACTGGCTGCCAATTGAATACAGGGTAAAATATATGTATATATATTTATGTACATTTGCACTATACATAAACTAATCCACGACGAAAAAGCTGAATGGCTAAACACAGCACTCCGCGTCCATGTCCCACACAGAAACCTGAGATCTGCCAACAAAGCCCTCCTAACCATCCCCTCAGTCAAAACTGCAAAACTAACACAAGTCAGAGAAAGAGCACTATCGCTGGCCGGACCTATACTATGGAACACCATGCCCATAGAGGTAAGACTACAGAGAGATTTCAAAACTTTCAAAAAGAGCTTAAAGACATGGCTCTTTAGAGAAGCATTTTCACAAAGCGAGCGAAAAGGAGAAAAATGCTGAAAGCTGTACACACAAAATCTTTATACAGCACTAGCACAATTTATGTATGTACGTCATGGTTTGTTTACTACACCTCTTAATTGAATGTATAATCTAACCGTCTTTATTGTAGTCACAGGTCAGATTAGACAACACTGAACATATAGCCATTATTGTGAAACTATGTTACCGAGCTTATCAGGAACCTCCATTACTAATAAGAGGAACAGATGCATGTACAATTTACTATATGTGCCTCTATGAAAACCGTTGTGACGGTAATATACTGAATGACGGTATAGAAAAGATTTTAAATAAATAAACCGACCATAAGGTATAAATAGAAACGTGCAGACAAAAGCTGAACTGGAAACCACAACAAGCCAGACTCCGTAAGCAGTGCAACAATGTAAAAATAGAAACATCACCATTTATCATAAATCAGACAATAAAATCAAGAAATATAAAACATCAACCATACTAAAAAAAAGAATAAATATTTCAAGACATCTGATGATTGGAATAACATCCAATAATTAAAAACTCATATTCAAATTTTGAAAAATGTACTAAAGACCATTAAAATAATAAATCTAATAGGATAAAAAAAAATCCTCTGCTCTACATACCTGGGAACTTTTGATTTCCAGTCACCCTGAAATTGTCCTGAATTAGTGTGGTGGGGGTCAAATGTATCCACTTTCTCTCTGTCATACACACACTCTCAACACAAATGTTCATTCTCTCACACCCACACCCAGGTGTTTAAAATCATGAGAGGTCTAGAATGGGTTAATGTGAATCAGTTATTTACTCTTTCGGATAATAGAAGGACTAGGGGGCATTCCATGAGTTACCATGTAGCACATTTAAAACTAATCGGAGAATGTTCTTTATCACTCAACGCACAATTAAACTCTGGAATTTGTGCCAAAGGATGTGGTTAGTGCAGTTGCAGTTAGTGTAGCTGGGTTTAAAAAAGGATTGGATAAGTTCTTGGAGGAGAAGTCCATTACCTTCTATTAATTAAGTTGACTTAGAAAATAGCCAATGCTATTACTAGTAACAGTAACATGGGTTAGACTTAGTTTTTGGGTACTTGCCAGGTTCTTATGGCCTGGATTGGCCAATGTTGGAGACAGGATGCTGGGCTTGATGGACCCTTGGTCTGACCCTTTATGACATGTTCTTACACTCCCTCTCTCACATACTCACATAGGCAGGCTCTCTCCCTCTCTAATACACACACTCAGGAAGGCTCCCAACCTCTCCCTTGCACACAGGCAGGCTCCCTCTCTCTCTCGCACACACACACACACACATACAGACAGCCTCCCTCTCTCTTTACCACACACACACATAAGCACATAGGCAGGCTCCCTCTCTCTCAAAAACACATGCAAGCAGGTTCCCTATCTCTCATACACACACACACACACACACCCCACTTGCACATATGCAGGCAGGCAGGCTCCCTGTCTCTCACATACACACAGGCATGCAGGCAGGTTTCCTCTCTATCTCTCATACTCACACATGCAGGCATGTTCCCTCTGACACTCATGCAGGCAGGCTCCCTCTTTCACATTCATAGGCATGCAGGTAGATACCCTCCTCTGAGGTCTCTCCACTGCCACTGTTATTGTTCGGTGTGGTTGTGGACCCCTGGGTCATAGTGAGAGTTGGCTCCACCCACAGGGAGGAGCCCTGTGGGGACTCACTACGACATGCTCTAGCCTTAATAGATAGACAACAGTAATAGACTTTATTAAGTAGGAACGAAGGTATCCCACTAGGTGGGCATATAAGTCTGGAATGAAGTGGTGCAAAGCTGGTCCTCCTGGTAATGGTCCGCAGAGCGGGCTACGCCAGGGCAGCTCCTCTGGAGTGGAGATGCTTCTAGATGAGATTGTTACGCCGTGAATCAGGTGGAGATAAGAGAGAAGCACTCATAACAGAGGAGCAGAGAACACGAGGGCACTCACTAGGTAGATGATGGTACTCACAGACCGAAATAGTAGATTCCTGTAGAAAAGATGGCCCTCCAAGGAGCGGATAGCCAGAGCACAATAGGCCCCTGAGGAGCAGGTACCTTAAGTCCAATCTCAGTAGTCAGGAACGAGTACTGTAAAGCGAAGAGAAGATCTCCGTAGGAGTGGAATCAGAAAAGAAGGAAGTCCTTGATAACTCGCTGGATGTTAGGAAGCGTAGGGTTTAAATACTAGGGATGTGAATCGTGTGCCTGATCGTTTTAACGATCTGGATCGGCTGGGGAGAGAAAAAAATCGGATCGGCATGATTTTTTTTTTTTTTTAAATCGTGCACTATCAAAAATTGTTACTTAATGGTTTAAAAATAACATTTGAGGAAATGTTCGTTAGCTAGAGGTGCTTGGTGCTGTCCCCCGAGGCCATTTTGCTACCAGATATAGCACGCACTAGCCAGAAAGAGAAAAAAAGTGCCAGCAGGCTGCAGCAGTGACAGTGCCAGCAGTTTCTATGATGTAGACATCCTTTTGGAATCCTTCAACGAGGTGCTGTGGGTTCACATGGTTCATTGTTCCTTCCTACAGTGGTTTCACATGTTTTTTAATCTTATCCAAAAGGTCTGTCTGTCTTCTTTTCAAAGGGTCTTGAGTAGAAAAGACTAGGTTCAGTTTCATCAATTAAAGGTTAGGAAAATTCTTCTGTTGTAATTAAAAGTTACTAATAGTTTCAGAACCTTGGAGTATTGTTTGTTCAGTTTAATGGCTCTAAAAGGGACAGAGCAGCTTCAAAGGCGCCAAAATCCTGTTGGAGGAAGGACGTAATGGGTAAGGCTTCGATAGCCAAGAGATTGCCGTTTCCTAAGAAATTGAGGATATACTCTTTTAGGGCACAGGCGGCTTTGTGGGCAGGACTTTGCCCAGTGTCATCACTGGAGATTGGTAGAGTGGTGACTTGGTCTTTGCATATATCTTGACCGTCAAGCCAGGGAAGAGGCTTCCTGTGTTTTGGAAATCTTGAGAGTGGGCTTCACAGTATCAAACCCAGGAGATAGATAGCATGGGCATTTCCCATGCCTCTGAACTGGTCTGGCTGGATGAACAGGAAGGAAAAATTAGTTCTTACCTGATAATTTTCTTTCCTTGAGTCCAGCCAGACCAGTCCAGGACTCTCCCTGATCTGCCAAGTGTATTATTTTTCCAATTCATTTTCAAAATAACTGCTTGTGTGCACTGGTTGGCACATTGGATTGTAAGATAATAAATCTTATCATAAACTGCAGGTTATGCCTGTGCTGTTTCTTGTTTCTGTTTGTTTCTCCCTTGGAAGCCCTTTGGATTTTGTTTAGGAGGTGAGAGAATTCCTTATTGTATTAAAATGTTTATCTTAGCTTGCTACAGAAAATACTGGCAAGCTGAGGTCAGCACAGGAGCCTATAAGGAGAGATATCAGCAAACCTGTTAATCTGTCTCCATCTGCTGCTTGGGAGGCATATCGCATGCATCTGCACTGGTCTGGTAGGTCTCAAGGAAAGTAAATTATCAGGCAAGAAGTCATTTCTCCTTACTTGCTGATACCTCTCAGGAATTAGACTGGGTATGCCAGTTAATAACAAAATGAGAATGAGTGTGGAAAGCCATGCAGCTGCCAAACCTGGAGGCACGTATTAAACGAGGGAGGGAGGGGGCGGGGGGTGGTGCAAGAACAACAGAATAAGGATTTCATCCTACCACTGTACAAGGTGTTTGTCAGCTCATCTGGAGTTTGGGGTTCAGCTTTGGGCACCCATCCTCAAAACTGATATCCAAATGTTAAAAACCAGGCACAAAGAAAAGCCTCTAAACTGTGTTGCTGAAAGCTGTCATTTTACTGTAGAAAAAAAAATTAAAGAAGTGATCTTACATTATAAAAATATATCAGAAGACCCTATTGAAATCTCACAGGTGATTTTTCTACTGAAGCAGCTACAAACACAAAAGGGGCATCCTCTAAGATTAAGGGCTGATAGATTGTTACTCAAAGCATGGTAAAATTATGAAATGTTTTTCCAGCCGACATCATCAAATTAGTTGAAAAGAAACCCGGAAAAGCTTTCAGAGGAAAAAACTATATTGGTGAGAATAATGATGTAGCTACACACTTGGGGGGAAATTGCTAAATCCAGCATTTCTGAGCTGATTGCTGAATTTTGGGACAAAAAGAAATATTTTTCACTGCTGCAGAGTTGAGTACAAGTTGCAGAGTGTGTTTTCTGTGTAGCTGGATTACTATCTAGACTCTAGAGAGAGCTGTCAGAAGAAACCTGGACTCAATGGATCTCTGGGTCTTCTTTCAAAATAATCAAGTATGCAACAGGGTGGACTCTTTTCAAGGCCACTGATGTGGATAAACAATGACTTACCCAGGGAAATTGGCTGTCTGATAATTACCCTGCCTCACTCCGGCCACAAGCACATGTAGCATTCCACAATGCCTCTGCTCTTAGCCACATTTAGGGGAAACATTTTGGACGGGGCCAGAAAATACTACACGCTGATTTATATTTTCAAGCCTGTTGCTTTCCCTACAGAATCTACCCGCACAAAAAAGAGGATGAAAAATAATCAGCGGGCACAACTTTGTACCACACAGCAAGTTTCAAAGTGAAAGCACACGCGTACGAATTCCTTTTGAAATTTGGTGCAAGGTCCGTGGGTTAAAAAGGTAGCCGTGAATTCTACCCCAATCTGAACAATTGCCACCCCCCCCCCCACACCTGCCAATCTCTTCCCCCCCCCCAAAACATGGCCCGGTTTACTGTTAAAGTGATCTTGTGTTCTAGCCACAGTTGCCTCCCCTGGCAAAATGTCACCGCTCTCATGAGAGAATTACTTCCTGGGAATCCTGGTGCAATCTCTTTCCGCTGAGAGGATGCCTCCTTCTTTTGATTGTTGTTTATGGGGTAAAGAGGTGGCCTGTGAGATCCTTTAGGGTTTATTGATTATATTTCTTCATGGTAATTAATCCCTTCTCAAATGCTTTGAAAGGGAAATAGCCCCAGTCTGTAGAGCTCCTGGTTTATGCAGAACTTAGTGTCCCTTTTATTAGCTTAGTGGCTTCTTCATTTAGTGGGTGATTTTGTAAAATCAAGCCTAAGTGAGCTGGCAAATATGGGCAGAAAGTACACCAATTTTCAAAGTGGACTTACGCACATAAGCTTGCACTGAAAATTATCCCATCAAAACTTTCCACACACACTTACTACATCTGCTATTTAGTAGGTAGAAATGTTTTGGGGAAAATTTGCATGCAAATGTTTTGCATTTCCAAATGCATGTGTGTAAGTCCAAACAACTCACTAACTCTGCCCACTTAAAGGCTGCTGCACCATCCAGGTAAACTTATGTGCAGACTATACATGTAGGTTTACCCGCATATCAGGCGGGCAATTTTTAAAAAGCCCATGACTGTGGAAATGCTTTAGAAGATTGTTCTCTTAGAGGGCACTTATCAAATGGACTTCTGCGGGTAAAGTAGTGCAGAGGCACTACATATTTGCGTACATATTTTGATTTTACAAAGCGTGTATGTAAACTTGGCAAAAACTACCTGCACAAACAGCTGGTGTAATTGCATAGGCATAGTTTTTCCAGGATAATTTTTAAAGTTATTATGTTATATTGTATATACAGTTATTATGTTATATTGTAAAGCTCTATGCTGAATTAATGTTTGAATGTAAACCGAGGTGATGTTTTTTACGGACCCCGGTATATAAAAATCCTTAAATAAATAAATAAATAAATAAAGCCATTTTATAAACCTAGGTCCATTTTGAAATTTGGTGTAACTTATTCTCATATTTGTCGGCTAACTCCTGCGCCATGTTTATACATGTTCCTTGTTTGTACAACACACATTCACTGCTAGTTGTAATGTCAGTGTGCTGCCAACCGGCAATGCCATGTAATGGTACAATGAAGTGTCTGCATTCTCACTGGTTCTTACAATTCTCTGCTTCTTTTTTGTTCTCACTTTGCCTCTGACCTACCTTCTCCTCCATCCTCCAACTGGCGACAGGAAATGCCACAGACATCAATGATAACAGGTGAGTAGCTCCTATCTTCTTTCTGAGCAGCTTGTCCTCCTAATTTTGACTCCTTAAAGAAATCAATCATTGGTTCCATGCTTATTGGCTCTGTCCTGTCGGGGGTGTATGCTTCCATACCCCATAATGATTCTGCCCATCTCCCCTATACTGTCTTGATACCTTGTGACACCCACGTCCTGCCCTGGACCATTGTTGGAAATCACCAAAAAAAGCCAAATAGGCAGGCAATCTTGTATAAACCATGCCTTTTTATTTCCTTGCTTGGGTCAACCCTTCACTGGCAACAATACAATTCAGTTCCTCCTTTATAACAGAGCTCCTATACCCATGCAGCAGGCATTATGCTCAGGCTTCCCACACTATTAAACAAGCATGTTAACCCCCCTTTAGAGGCGCAGAGTGCCCTTCCCCCAAGCCAGCCTTGAGTTGGCTTTAGAGAGCTTATGCTCATCTGGAGTGGAAGCTCGAGGCTTTCTACAGTCCTTCCTGATCTCCCCCTGCTCTTCTGGTTGCTCTGTCATCTGCATATTCTATCCGGGCCCTGCCACCTGTCTCCCGTTTTGTTTGAGCAGTTTGGCTTTTGTTTCCCTGCCTTGCCACACCCAAACCAGCACCCCCCATCTCCCAGTGTGTTTGCTCTGTGGAACTGCATTACCCATGAACCCTGTCCACAAGCCCATATTACTTTTGTGCTCACTTGGGTCTCTCTCCTTCTGGAGCTTCCACTGCTGCTCCAGAGTAACAAGTATGGTGTGTCTCTAGGTATTTCTGAGACTACATTACCCAAAAGTCCTCCGTTTAAAGTTACACACTGTTTTTCCTTTTTTTCCCAACTTTTTTCTCTACAGAGCTTAATATCACTCTGCTAAGCTGTTTGCCTGGTCTTTCAGAGCCAGTTCTCCGTATGTGGAATACCCATTTCATCACACCTCCCATAAATAAACCCTTATGCATTCCTTTGATTGACAAAACTTACACCTAAGCCTAAACCCTTGAACTTCTTCCTTTCCCCTTCAAAGATTTTTTTTTTCCCTATGGGGTCCTGACCAGGGCACTGTACAAAAATGATACAAGGAATGAACAGCACTACAGAGTCAATTGAAGGACAGTGTTGAGTGGTAAATAACTGAGCACAGATTGGCATACAGCATTTTGAAAAGCAAGTTTGAAAAAGTGTGTTTTAAGATGAAACCAGAATGGAGGCAAGGTAGGGGACTCCTCTATAGCAGCAGGAGGGAGGTTATTCCAAAGATTATTATTATTATTATTTAACAGTTTTATATACCGCAGTTCAGGTAACAATGTTACTAATCACTTCGGTTCACATTTCAACAATTACAATGACAATATAAAGAATAATTTATAATGTCGTACATAGAACAGGGAGAGTGAAACTTGGATAATAACTTACAATGAACAGGGAGAATACAATTTATATACAAATAGATTAGTGGAACAGAATGTGAAGTCACTGGAGCTGTCTTGGAGAGACCTAGAGCCACTGTCATGACCTAGAGCCACTGTCATGACTGTCATAGAGTCACTGTCATGACCTAGAGCCACTGTCATGAAGATGGAGAAAGCTTGAAACTGTGAGGGACGAAGAGGAGAGAAACTGAGTGGGAGGAGGATCTGGAGGAGATGCAAAGAAGAATCAGGGAAACCAGCTAACAAAGAGTTGCAGCAATCCAAGCAGGACAGAGAACAGGGAAGAGCAGGCAACAGGTGTCAAAGGAGAGAATTTTAGAGGGACTGTAGAATTGGAAGTGAAGGAAAGAGCAGGTATATGAGGTGTGAGTACAGGAAGATATTGTTTCTGTGGTCCCTTTGACAGTAACAAGACTGACTCTACCTGCAGGCGGACCCAGGCGAAGCAAAGACCGGTCAGGACCTTCACCTCTACCAGCGCACGTTCCCCTCGGGTTGAGCCTTTGGGTACCAGGGCTGGTAGCACTTAAATGGGGTCTCTGCTGATGACAGAAGAGAAGGTCTGAAGTCAGCTGGGGACATAGGGAGGTAGAGGTCAAACCAGGTATCTGTCTATGGAGAGGAAGAGGGATGGTTAGGCTGAGTCTGGCAGGCAAGGGCTGGAACAAGCGGGCAATAAAGGATGGCACAGACTGGAACAAGACTGGAGAGAGGCAGGAATGGCTGGGAAGCAACACACACTATTTAGGCAGTAGCTGGACCTGTTGCTGAGACAAGTTGTGTCCGGAACTCTGCCCTTTTATAGGGCTGTGGTGCTGACATCATCCATAGGGGCTGCGGGGACATTTCTGCCATGGTCTCTTTAAATGTGGGGAGATCGGGCATGCGCGCCTAGGGCAGGCACAGCGTGTGTTTCCCAACGGCATCCTGCCGTTTGGTATTTGGAGCAGTGCTAGTGGCATTTCGCCGCACCGAGGAGCAGTGTGACAGGCCTGGCATCTGAGGCGAGAGTGGTGGTTCAAAGGGGCAGCCCGTGGACCGCCCAGTGTAACAGAAGGTACTGAGGTTGACATCTGAATTCTTAGCAGAATTATGGAATCAAAAGAAATGAAGCTGTCTGCTGGATGAGGAATATTGGAAGATATAGAGAAAAGAGAATTTCAGTCTCAGGAAGACAGAGATAAGGAGAGAGACAATACCTAGTTAGAGGCAGGGATGTGAGAAGAAGGGGGGAGGAATCTGGGTACCCTTATCATAGTACTGGTATACTTCCCACTGACTCTTGTTTATAATGTATGTTTGTCTGGACTAGATTATAAGCTCCATTGAGCAGGGACTGTTTCTTAGGTGTATCTGTACAGCACTGCGTATCTCTGGTAGTGCTTTAGAAATGATAAATAGCAGCAGCAGCAGCAGCAGTAGTATATAAATATGTTTGTTATATTACCTCGGCTCCTGGTGTATTCTCCTCTGCCACACTGGCTGAACTTGATGTATACTGTCATGGTGATATCACAAGTTCCTGAAGAGGATCAGCATAAGCAGTACCCCCTTTCTGATTTACTTACATGGATAAGGATGGAAGCAGCTAAGCAGGAGCCACATTTGGCGATTTTAAACACGGATATCTCCTCAGGAATGAAATGTAAATCAGATCGGCAAAGAAAAATCCTAATAATTTAGTTTCATTTGATCATAAACTTAAATTAACTTAATAAAAAACATTTGCTAGTTCTATTGTTATGAGTACTGCATGTCTCTGAGATTAGTGCTAGGTAGAGGAAAAATGAAATTGTTCCCACTGCATCTTTTAGTAGGAAGTCATAATCTCAGGAAACGTATACATTTGTATTGCAACTGGGTTTTGTGTCATTCTGTCTCGCTGTAAAGATTTATTTTTTTCTCTTTACTATTGCTATACAGCATGACCCGTGCTACCACAATTCTTGTGAGTGGCCAGGGCCGGTGCAAGAGCACTTGGTGCCCTAGGCAAACCTTCGGTCATGCATCCCCTCCTACAATTTACCTCTAGCACAGCGCTCCCTCCTATTGGTGGCAGTGGCTCTAGAACAGTGCTTCCTTCTTTGATGATACTAGCTCTGGCACAGATGATACTAGCTCTGGCACAGCACCCCTCTGGGCCTCATGCTGGTAGGATTTTGCCACGCCCAAAACTTTGACGCTCTAGGTGACTGCCTAGTTTGCTTAATGGAAGCACCAGCCCTGCGAGTGACTTATCATAGCCAATCCACTCCCAATTTTTCTCTTTGTACATGCAGAAGTGACCTACCCTGCGGCTGCGAGGCAGACGATCAGTCAAAGCTGTTCCCCCTCCACCAGGAAACTGCAGCCAGCTAATAATCTTGTGGACAGGATCTCTTTGTACCTGCACTTTTGAGGTAATGTTCTGAGGCACCTGGCATATTCCAGACAGGTTCAAAAGATGATACATGTTCCTTGTAGAGCAGTGCACCAGAAAAGTGTTCATACTTGGGTTCTTCTATCTTTTAGAGTGTCTTTCAAGAGACACTCACATGCACAGTTACAGAATGCGCAAGACTCTTCCAGCTCCACTAGTGTGTAAACTGTGATGGCCTGTGGCAGAGGTTCCCAAACATTTTCATAAGACAACCTCAGATCTCCACCATGAGATAAGACTTCACAGTCCAAACCGAAACGAGCCATTCATTCAAAGCTTTTCACACTGCAACCAGGCTGCAGTTATGTTCACAATAATTCACACGCTGCTCTCCCTGACTTGTACTTTGTCAGTTGCCTCAGGGCCATATTTGAAATTCTGTTGTCCGTAGAGGGTGGGAGACTCTGGAGATTGGAATGTGAAGGAATTTCTTCTCTCACCCCCCTAACATCCAGAGTGCCATAGCCATGCCCCTTTAAAGTGGACAGTAGCAGCAGAGTCCTCCTTGGCACAGCTACTCTTTTCTTTGGCCTAGGTAATCTGTAGGGATGTGAATCATTTTTTGACGATTTAAAATATCGTCCGATATATTTTAAATCGTCAAAAATCGTTAGAGGCGATATTTAATAGGAATTCCCCCGATTTATCGTCAAAAATCGTAAATCGGTGGAAGGGGGAGGGGAAGGGGGAGGGCGGGAAAACCGGCACACTAAAACATCCCTAAAACCCACCCCTACCCTCCCGAACCCCCCCCCCAAAATGTCTTAAATTACCTGGGGTCCAGTGGGGGGGTCCCGTTGTGATCTTCCACTCTCGGGCGTCGGGCGCGTTGATAGAAAATGGCGCCGGCGCTACCTTTGCCCTGTCATATTTTAAGCAAAATGGCGCCGGCCATATTGCCGTACAGCAAAATGGCGCCGGCCGTACGGCAACACGATTCGAGTGCAGGAGGTCGTTCCCGGACCCCCGCTGGACTTTTGGCAAGTCTTGTGGGGGTCAGGAGGCCCCCCCAAGCTGGCCAAAAGTCCCTGGGGGTCCAGCGGGGTCCGGGAGCGATCTCCTACGCTCGTGATGTCGGGGAACAGGAACCAAAATGGCGCCGGCGCTTAAGACATTTTGGGTGGGTTCGGGAGGGTGGGGGATTTATTTTAAAGGGTCGGGGTGGGTTTTAGGGATGTTTTAGTGTGCCAGTTTTCCCGCCCTCCCCCGAGTTACGATTTACACGATATTTAAAAACACAAAACCGCGACGATCTGATTCCCTCCCCCCCCCAGCCGAAATCGATCGTTAAGACGATTGATCACACGTTACACATCTCTAGTAATCTGGCACCCTAGATAGTGTTGCCTGTCCCTAAATCTGAGCCTGAGTTGCCCCCAGGATCCACCTGCATCTGTCATGGGACCACTCTGCTGGGTCCTGTTTCGCCCCACCACGCAGTTCAGGAACTACTTTCCCTCTGTGGCATCAATTCACTTCTTTAGCTCTCTCTCTTACCTTTCCCTCTTTTCTCTGCTTCTCTCCTAGTTTCCAGTCAGGACTGAGGCCTCCTGTCAGCATGCTGCAGTCTGGCCGCTTGTAGCCTCTACCACGCAGCATAAATCCTCATTGTATGACTGTACTTTGATGTCTGTCGCCTGTACCCTGCTGTGTCTATCTCTGTCTGTTCTGAACTGTAAAGCTGCCGCCGCTGCCGCCACTGCCGTCTGTTCCCTGTCTCTTTGCAAAGGTATTCAAATCTGTATTGATTCGTGTTTTCTCAAGTTTGGGTCTTGCTGTGAGCACTGGTATGTAATGTGTATTCATCTTTACCACACTTTTCGAGTGTTGATAATTAAACCTAGGTTTAGTGCCGTATGATATAAGCAGAATATTAAAAAATAAAACAAAATAATAATGGCATTAAAGAGAAACCCTTTTGTATTTTCAAATGCCTTACAGTGTCTTTGGGAATGTTTGTAAGCAGGCACGTCTGCAAATAAAGCAAAAAACAACAAAACAGGTTTTTTTTTTCATTATCCAAAGAGGTCATTTATTATCAGAATTTGTGAATATTTATTAATGGCTTTCTGTGGGGAAATTTGAAACATGTTTTTTCCCTTTCTTGTTATTATAACTTTTGATTTGGATGAGACCTTGAATGATTTAAATATGTTTTTCTTTCTTTTTTGCCTAACAGCAATACAGACCCAATGCCATGTCCTGTGGCAGTTGAATTATTTCATAAAAGCATATGATGAGGGGTGCTTTAGTGGTTACAACTTCAGACTAGAAGAAAGAGAATTGAGTGTTAGGCCATCAATAACAGAATTTGTTAAAAGGTAACCTACAAATTAGGAAGGGATGATTCTTTTTAATTGTGCTAATGTGCATGTAAGCTCGATGCGTGGAAGGCATCGATACCTTGTATTACTGGACCAACATAAGACATCCAACAATGATGTACATGAGCTCTGGAGACCACGCAGTTCCCTGCTTCAGAGAAATCCATTTTCCTCCAGGACCAATAGGACTTCTTTATCTTTGCATTATAGAATATTTAAGATGCAAGCTTTTCAAGATAGTGCCTGAAGTAGTAGCCTTTGAAGCTTGCATCTTCAAGCACTTGCTATTCTAATTAAGAGATCTGCTCTGCCCAGCTGCTTTATTGGTTCTCGTTTGACTAGGTTTAGCTCTGAACTAGAAGTGGGCAGAAACAACAGCAAGTTCTTGATGGCTCTCCTGAGCCCTGCCCAAAACCCCGGACAGTCCCTGATGGGCAGAACTTATTGGACACCTGATTAGAAATGGCGTGACATCCTCCCATGTTTTTTTTCGTTGGTTGGCCTTTTTTTGTTGTTGATTTTCAAACAAAAATCCAAGTATCTCTTAAGACCATCCCTGTGGTTTCTTTAGTTTGTTTTTTTTTACATTGAATTCTGATGAAAAAGTCGTGAAAAAGCCCCAGTGAATTGTAAGATCATAGTTCCAAATAAGGGTACAGTGTGAGTGCACTATATATAGACACATTATACAGATATATACAGTATAAATATATATAAATATATATAGATATAAATATATGTATGTAAAGAAATTTTCACTTAAAGTATTCTGTTGATAAGGGAATTTTAAAAAGGCTTTTGATGAAATTACTATCTTACGGCTTGTTTAAGGGATGCATGTAGCTGAATCATACTTTGTAATAGTTACAACTGTAAACAAACATTTAAATAAAAAGCCACAAAGGAGTTCCGTGTCTTTGCTTTTTTTTTTTTTTCCATCTTAAACAAATGTTTGGCAGAGGAGTTGAGTATTGTGATAGGTTGTTAGGCATGACTGTGCCTTAAAACCTTGTTGCGCAGATTGAGCGCATCACAAGGCGCTGGCCAATGAGAAGTCAGTTTTGGCAGTGAATGACTTCAGAGTCTGCTCTGACCTCTTTGAAGTCTCATTTAAGAAGACAACAAAGCAAAATTTAGGTGGGTGCAGGTCCATAGGCCTAAGGACCTTGCAATATAATCAAAAGGCTTTAGCCATGGACAGACAGCATCAGTGGAACAAAATGGATAGGCAGACAGGCAGTGCAGTGAAGGGCAGGAGAAGGACCCTGAACTGCAGGAAACTTTATATAAGAAACACTCTTCAAAGAGAATAAAAAAGCAGAGGTGAGAGAGCAAGGGAGCTGGGAATAGACTGTCAAACAATCGAGCTGATTCTGTAAAGTGTGCTCGGCCATGCGCCCTGTTTAACATGCGTTTGGCCGCGTTTTTTCGACACGCGTCTATTACTCCTTATACTGTAAGGGATTTAGCGTGTCGAAAACACATGGCCAAACCCCCTGAAAACTAAGGGGCAGATTTTTAAAAAATACGCGAGCGCGTACTTTTGTTCGCGCACCAGGCGCGAACAAAAGTACGCTGGATTTTATAAGATATGCGCGTAGCCGCGCATATCTTATAAAATCCAGGGTCGGCACGCGCAAGGGGGTGCACATTTGTGCAACCTGCGCGCGCCGAGCCCAGCGCGAGCTGCATGTTCCCTCCAAGGCCGCTCCGATTTCGGAACGGCCTCGGAGGGAACTGTTCTTCGCCCTCCCCCCACCTTCCCCTCCCTTCCCTTACCTAACCCACCCCCCCGGCCCTATCTAAACCCCCCCCGTAACTTTGCGCGCGTCGCCGGCAGCCCCGCTCCGTCCTCAGGTCCCGGGGGCTGGTCCAGAGGCCTCGACCACACCCCCGGGCCGGCGCCATGCCCCCGGACCCGCCCCCGAAACGCCAGGGCACACCCCCGAAACGCCGCATCGTTTCGGGAACGCCCCCGGACATGCCCCCTCCCACCCCTTTTCGAAAGCCCCGGGACTTACGCGCATCCCGGGGCTTTACGCGCGCCGGCGGCCTATGCAAAATAGGCGCACTGGCGCGCGAGGGCCCTGCGCGCGTAAATCCAGAAGGATTTACGCGCACGGGCCTTTTAAAATCCGCCCCTAATAGCGCTCATCACATGTAAATGCACACTGATGAGGCTATTAGTCACCTGGGATTCTGGAAGTAAAATGTGTGGCCAATCTGCGACCCCTCATTTAAATATAGGATTGTGACCCCCTCATTTAAATAAAGGATCACAGTGTCCAGGAGAGGTGGCTGGGCGTTGCATTGGGAGAGCGGGTGCTCAACCCGGAGCACCCGCTCTCCCACGATCTTTACTGAATTGGCCTGAATATAAGTTGGGAATAAGAGGGATCCTGCCCCCCAAAAAAGCCATTTTTTTTATTTTATAGAGGGACAAAATCAGAGTAACCTCAAAGATATCCCTGAAGATCGTTGTGATGATCACTGTGAGCTTGCCCTGCAATTTCCACACTGCTGAATTAATTACCCATGCTGGGTCGACTGAATGTGCCTGGGAATGGGAGATGCCCAGCAGTGAAGCAACAGCAGATCTTGTAGCTCCTAAGGGAGACACATGGGACCATGTTTTTCTTCGGTTTTAATTCACATGGTTCTTGTTTGTAAATGGTGACAGCCCAGAGCCCTTTCTACAAAAGTACAAGCCATAAAGAGCAGAACTAAATATCTTATATTAAAATAATGCAGTACTAAATGTTTCTTTAATTATTTGAATAATTTACCGTTGTGGATTGTAAATCATCATCTATCTGTAGAGAGACACCCCCCCCTGTTACACATTCTCCGACAGTTTCTGCATCTCCAAATTCATTACCGTCATAGGTTCCCATCCTATATATAAATATTTTCTTCTGAGTGGAACACTGAACTGGTGAAGGAATAAAAAAAAAAATCTTATAAACAAAATAAAGAGACTCTCATAAATGACCAAGGATGTAAATTCATAAATTACAATACCCGTAGTTTATAATTATATTTTCATAGTATTTTTTCCAAAAATCTTTATCCAAAGTGCTTTAGTGCTAGCATAAATAAAAAAGTATTCCTTACATAAAAACTTTTAAAAAGCACAAAAGATATAGTTCCTCAAGCAGCAGTAATACTCTGGAAATGTCCAGATCCATCCTAGAAACTCAAAGGGTGTCTGAAAAGAAATCCAGGACTGAAAAAAAGAACCATCTGAGGAAGGATTTATCATGGCTCGCATTTGAACAACAAATGTCTGCATCAGGGAACAACATTATCTGACATCAATGCTCGGTCTTTTCAGTTGCAAAAATACACGTACTCTATTTTTAAGGTAAAATAACGCTACAAAAGATTTAAAAATCAAACGCCTCTCGTGTTGTTAGAGGCATATTTACTAAAGCGTAACCTGCGCTAATATTAACATGGCTAATTCACCAAATAATGTGGCATTAAAGTTAATGCAGCTTACCATGCTGTACTGAATATTCCTCGATCACCAACCACCTTTCAAAAACCAGATATCCAACAGCTTGATATGTTCATTGTAATCGTACCAGTGCCCACTGAAAATACGGGTAATCGCCTCTACTTATTTGTCCACTAATGTCAATAAAAAAAATATGATCTAATAACTCATTCATAAATCCTCAGGCATGGCAGAAATAGGAAAATTAGTTTCTTACCTGATAATTTTCGTTCATGTAGTACCATGGATCAGTCCAGACTCCTGGGTCATGCATTCCTGCCAGCAGATGGAGATAGAGAAAGTTTTACTGACACTGCTATATAATCACATGTGCCACCTACAGTTTCTCAGTATTGACCTGTACCCAAGCATAAAAAAACAGTAAAAAATACCAACAATCTATCAAAAACTTTCAAAAACGTAAAAAAACTTTTTAACCAGTCTGCTTTCCATACCAAGAAAATCTGTATTGCATATCAATAAAATCAGATGAGCTGATGACTCTCCACCTCCACAAATTGGGCAGGTTCTGGACTGATCTGTGGTACTACAGGAATGAAAGTTAGCAGGTAAAAAACAATTTTCTTTTCCCTGTACGTACCCAGATCAGTCCAGACTTCTGGGATGTACCAAAGCTCCCTACTTAGG
Source organism: Rhinatrema bivittatum (assembly GCF_901001135.1). Lineage (NCBI taxonomy): Eukaryota > Metazoa > Chordata > Amphibia > Gymnophiona > Rhinatrematidae > Rhinatrema > Rhinatrema bivittatum. Next base: position 290,158,825 of record NC_042617.1, on the reverse strand, counting down.
GGGTCATTTTCAAAAGTCCCTTTTCACGTGCGATCACTAAATGGGGGCGGAGTTGGGGTGGAGTCGGCCCCGGAAGAGGAGGAGTTGGGGCGGCACCGGGGCCAACTCTGCGAAGACATCACTGATGGCGAAAAGGTAAGGGCCCTTTTCGCCACCAGTTTCGCGCCCAATAGCACCACCTTTTACGATGGTGCTATTGGGTGCGAAAGCCGGCAGCGATTGCACTGCAGAGGTGCGATCGCTGCCGGCTTTCACAGGCCCATTCCCCGCTTCGCCACCCCGCCCCCCGTTATCTCCGGATTTTCTAAGGTCTGTGACCTTAGAAAATCCAGGCTTTAGGGTGGGACCTGGAGAGTCCTATTCGCAAAACACTCTCACCAAAAGACTGGGACTCCGGAGCCCCCACATCCAAGTGATAGTACCTTGCAAAAGTATGCAGTGACTTCCAAGTTGCTGCTCTGCAAATTTCCTGTGGTGAAACCATCCGAGTGCTGCATTTACTCTCTTTAAGTCCAGAATTGGCCGAAAGTGCCTTCTTTCTTCGGAACCACAAAGTAAATAGAATACTTTCTTTCACTTCACTCATCCCAGGGGACCGGAATTACTGCCCCTAACTTTCGCAACTGGTCTAGCATCTCTCGCACCACCAACTGCTTGCTTGTGGATCTGCAGGTGGAAATGATAAATAAATTGCGGACAGGCCGAGCAAATTCTAATGCATAGTTGTTTCCTATTATACTGAGGACCCACTGATCCTGCGTAATTTTGGCCCACTCCCTGTAAAACCACACTAAGCGACTTCCTCTAAAAGGAATGGCAGAGTGAACCAGCCTCGCCTCATTGTGAGGACTTAGCTCCAGCTGCGCCACTACTTGTGGTGGCCCTGAAAGGTCTTCGACTCTCTCAAAAGGAATGAGCCCAGGACTGGTCCTGGGGAGGGAATTGCTTCTGCAGGTCTATAGTTCCCCTCATTGGGCAAGACTTCCTACTATCCTGAAAACGGGACTGAGTCTTAAAAAACCTCTTGCCCTTAGACTTATCCTCCGGCAACCTGTGTACCTTATTCTCGCCCAGATCCTTCATCAACTGCTCCAGGTCCTCACCAAACAAGAGTCGGCCTTTGAAGGGCAGAGACCCCAACTGGGACTTAGACAACACATCTGCTGACCAGTTCCGCAACCAGAACAACTTCCTGGCTGAAACTGTAGACGCCATAATTTGTGACGAAGTCCTGATCAGGTCATACAGAGCATCCGCTATAAACGCCACCATCACCTCTAACCGGTCAGCCTTACTAGCCTCCTTGCCAGACTTCGATTGACCATCCTGAAGCTGCTGCACCCAATGCAGACAAACCCTCTGCATAAAACTGGAGCAAATTGCTGCATGTAAACCCAGAGCTGACATTTCAAAAATCCTTTTGAGGTGAACCTCCAATTTTTGATCCTGAACATCCTTCAAAGCCGTGGACCGGGATAGTTGTCGTCTTGGTAAGACCATCGCATCCACCTTAGGAAGAGAAAATGGCTCTAGGGTCTGTTTGGGCAAAGGATAAAGCTTCGTCATTGCTCTCCTGACCCTCAAGCCAGTGTCAGGAGCAGATTACTCCCGATCCACCAACTTCCTCATCAACTTAATATAAGGGAAAGCTCTTGCTGAACCCCAAAGTCCATCCAGGACCTAATCCGCCCCCTCCATATCCAAGTCCTCTTGTGGCACCTTCACTCCAAGTTCTTCAAGAATTTGAGGAATCAATGGACCTAACTCCTTTTTCTGAAACACACAGACCACCTTAGGGTCGTTACCCTCGAAAACTGGGATCTCCTCCGGATCATCTCCAAGATCCATACCAACTGCATCCGGATCGACTGCCGCATCGTGCGAGGGAGGATCCCCAGGACCCCCCTCTGAGTCATCTGACTCCTCATCAGCTGGATCTGAGTCCAACAACCGGTGAATGAAAGACAGCCACTTCCGAGGATGTCCTGGTCTGGAACCCACATCTAGACCTTCAGAAGGTTGGGTCCGGGTCCCCAGCCCTGCAGCACTTGCCTCCTGCTGAGCTAGATAAACCTCATGCAGAAGCAAAACAACGTCTGAAGAAGAGGGACTGGCAGCACCAGACACTGGATGAGAGGACCCCACAACAGGCAGAATGGGCTCTTCAGACCCATCTGCTCCCCCTGCTCCTTCTCAGGATCAGAACTGGGGAAAGCCCCAGGGGAAAATCCCCCCACCCCCAGTCAGCACGGATCGGGCTGCATGTGTACACAAAATGGCCACCGTTCCCGCAACAATGGAGAAAGGATCCCCAACGCACGCTGAACCCCGGTGCACAGAAGGAGCAGCCGCGAGCACTAACCTTCTCTTTTTTGCTGGCTCTGGGCCCTTGGATGGCCCTTTGCCCCCTAGCGAACAATCCAAACAGAGGCTGAATCGATTTAGGCATGCAAGAGCCATGCCACAAGCGCAGCAAACAGAGCGGCGCACCATACCACCCCGGCGGGAAAATATACCTCCCAAAGCACCTCAGGCCGCCTTTATGAGACCTACCTCCAAGGATGGAACATAGAACTGCTACAAGCCAAATTCAAAAAGGACAAAAAGCAGAAAAAGAAGACAAACTACTACCCTGAGTCCATAGCTGCCTCAGCAGCCTCATGAAGGGGAGGGATCTGGACTACCACATTTACACCCCACAGAATGAAGGAGCGAGCATACAAAAGGGTTCACCAACCTCCAGCTCGTCAATCTCGACCAGACAGGGAAGGATCTACTAGAACCCAAACACCCCCTGGGAGGAAGGCTTGGAAGATCAAACCAGTCTCCTGACTGCAGAACTGCAAGTTTTGCACCATCTACCATCTGCTGGAGACAGAGAAATACTGAGGAACTGCAGATGGCACACATGATTATGTAGCAGTATCAGTAGAACGTTCTCTGTTTCTATCTGCTGGCAGGGTTGCTTAACCCAGGAGTCTGGAATGATCTGGGTACATACAGGGAATGGTGGTCTTGATGGGCCCTGCCCATTGAATCATGGATTCACCCAAATCACACACATTCCCAAACTATTGTCTAACAGTTCCATTATAGTGAAATATAATCTAACAGAGATCAGAAGGAAAACTGTGAAAAAATACTAGCACACAAAAGAGTGCACAATTATTTGTCAAAATGTACCATCCATTTGGCATATATCTTTAAACTACAGGAACTATATCAGAGCTACAAACAAAATGGTAGATTATATATCTCCATTGCATATCTGGAGATGATTAGTTTAAAACCAATTGTGATCCAACAAAAGTCAGGGAAGGAAGGAAGGAAGCTAACTGAAAACTGAACCCATTGAGGTCCACATTCGAAGGGGTTTATCTGGGTAACTAGAAGTCACCCGAACAAACCCCTAAGTTTTAAATTTCTGGCACCTCTAATTACATAAATTTTATCCTGGAAAATCATTATCCAAATAAAATTTGTCCACATAAATTTGAGGTGTTCCAGTTGGTATCAAGGTAGCCAGATTATGCAGCTAATTCCAATATTATCTGGACATGTCTCAGAGCAGGGATAAACTTATAGAGTTTGTGTAACCAGATAACTTTCATCTTAACCGGCTATATTCAAATTATATAGCCAGTTAGGTGTCAGGAATAAAAAATCCTGCAGGCTTGATCCCCCCACCCACAAAATCATTCCAACTGATGCAAGCTTACATGAGGTCTATATTCTAGCTGAGCAGAAAAGCATCCTAAGCAGATCTGAGTTTGCTGGGAAGATTACAGCAAAACCTTTCCACTTTTCTGTTTTTCTCTGGTATCAAGAGATTGATCTCCAGAAGTCCCCACAGACCGCAGTCTGTCAGCAACTGATTGTTTCAGAGACCCTTCATGTGGATGGAATACTCTGCTAAGGCGATCTGCTAATGTGTTGGAGATCCCTGGAAGGTAGGTTGCTTGCAGGACAGCTTGATGGTTGCATGCCCATTCCCATATATTTGTTGCCTCCTGGCAAAGAGTCCATGACTCTGTGCCACTCTGTTTGTTCATGTAGAACATGGCTACCTGGTTGTCAGTTTGAATGAGAATGTTCCTCCCTTGGAGGAGATGGGTAAAAGTTGTCAGGAGGACTCTGATCTCTCACAGTTTCAAGAGGTTGATTTGAAATTGTCTTTCCACTAATGACCAACCACCTTGAATTTGAAAAGGGCCTGTGTGGGCCCCCAACCCTTTGTGGAAACATCTGTCACCAGTGTTACTTGGTGAGGACTCTGAGAAGAGCTCTCTCTTGGAGGATGATGTCTTGTAGCCACTAGCGTAGATCCTGCTTCATTTCTTGTGAAACTGTCACCTTGATGATCAAGGGTTGAGCCAACTGATCCCATTGGGAGTGAAGGCCCCACTGTAAAAGATGCATGTGAAGGGAGTTTAGTAAAACTATGTAAATTGCTGTCACCATGTGGCCCAGAACAAACAGAACTTCCCTGCCCATGCCTTGATCTACGTTCAACAGTCTATATACCAAGGACCTGCAAGTGTTTGTTCAATCTGATGGGAGAAAGGCCCTTTCTTGCAGAAAATCTATCAATGCTCCAGTAAATTTGATAAGAGCATAAGAAGTGCCATGCTGGGTCAGACAAAGGTCAGAGCCCAGCATTCTGTCTCCAGCACTGGCTAGTCCAGATTACAAGAAGCTGGCAGATCATCAATGGTTGATGTATTTCTTTTATCTCACTCCCAGGGATAAGCACTGGCTTTCCTAGGTTTACCTTCAGAATCTTGTTCTATCCTCTTTTGAACCCCACTATGTTAGTTGCCTAGATCATGTCCTCCAGCAGCACATTCCAAATTTTGATTGTGCACTGAGTGAAAAAATACTTCCTACGACTCGTTTTAAATCTGCCAGTTTCTAGTTTCATGGAGTGTGTCCTAGTCCTAGTGTTGTTTGAAATGGTAAATAACTGTTCCCTATTTACTCATTCCACCTCACTCATGATTTTATAAATTTCGATCATATCCCCTTTCAATTGTCTTTTTTTGAAGCTAAAAAGCCCTAATCTGTTTAGCCTTTCTCAATTGGGGAGATTTCCATTCCCTTTATCACCTTTCTCTACATCTTTTCTATGTTCGCTATGTCTTTTTTGAGATTGGGTGACCAGAACTGCACACAGTTACTTCTGGGGGAATTTTCTGCACAAAATTTAAAATTCAGCAAAATACTGCGTACTTTATATTGGCCAAAATAACACAATATACATGACAGTCTTTAAGTAATTAATTTAAAATTTAATACTGAAAACAATTATTACTTAAAGATGTAGAGTTTTAAATATTTTGAGCAGAATTTCCTTTGAAGTACAATGTATATAGAGTATCCTTTCCACCCTCTCTCCCTACTCCCCTGGTCAGCCTCCTTTGACTTTGCCCTCTCACCTCTCAGGCCCCAACTCCTCCACCTTCCACTATCTCTCTCCTCCCCTCTAGGTTCAACCCCTTCTACTCTATCTCTATTGTTAGAGTTAACTCCTCTCTCAGTACTGCCCCTCTCACACAGGCTCTCTCTGTCCTTCTCTCTTTCACACACACACAGGCTCCTTCTCTCTCATGCACATACCCCCACCATACAGGCTCCCTCTCTCTCACTCGCACACACACATTCTTTCATAGGCCCCCTCTCTCTCTTGCACACACATCGACACAGTCTCCCTTTCTCTCTCATTCACATCCCCTCACACCGGCTACCTATTTTTCTCTCTCTCTCACTCTCTCACATACACAAACCCCTACACACTGGTTCCCTCTCTCTCTCTCTCACACACACACACACACACACACCTGCACACAGGTTCCTGCTATCTCTCACACACATACATACCTTCACACAGGCTCCCTCTCTCACAAACAAGCACTCTCACTTCCTTATATACACACAATCCCTTTTTCACACACACCATCTCTCAATCCCTCACACATATATACACTCCTTCACAATCTCCTCATATAGGCTCCCTCTTTCTGGCACACACATCCACGTACTCTCACATATGCTCTCTCACACACACACACACCCCTACACACAGCCTCACAGTCTTTCATACATATTGTGATGCAGTACGACCTGGCCCGGGGCAGAAACAGCCGAGACACAGCCAAGCAGAAGCTAGTGGTACCAAACTTAGCCACAGGAGGGCGCTGAGGAAGGTAGCAAAGACTACACTTCCCAGGTTCCCTGAACCAACACCTGACCCCTGGCTGGAGCCTGAGCAGGAACAGGTGGAGGAAATTGGGACTGATCCCTATGACTCAGCAGAGTCCATGGACGTTGAGGAAGAGGGCGTGCCACCGTGGTGGAGCTGGCCACAAAAGCCCGGCTCCTCAGAGTCTCAGGAGGAGGAGATGGAGGTAAGCTGGGGAGAGGAAAGCTCCAGCTGTTCCTCTATGAAGGTGGAATAACCAGGAGGTTGGGGGATGGTAAATCCTGTATTGCTGTATGGAGGTATGAGAAAGGCTGGAAGGGAATTGTGGTTTTAAATGCTGTTTACCCTGGGCTTGTAAAGACAACCACGCATTAGTATAAGGCTGCAGCCAGCAAGCTACAGCACCACATTAAACTCTTTATTGATTAAGATCCTTTTTCTGTGTACTGTTTGGGAGTGCCAGGACTGGGCCTGGCACTCTGACTAGAGGCTGTGAGGAGTCCATAGCAGCGCTGTGCATGAGCTGTGCAAGTGGACGGGACGTGGCATGGGAGCAAAGCCGGAGGCCTGAAGCCCAGCAAAGCCTCACAGCATGCTGAGCGGATGGGCCTGATCGTGACAATATACATACACATCCTTCTACACACATTCTCACCGGGGTCTGCTCCATTTTTTACCGCGAGTGGGATGGGCTCCACTCACTGCCACCAGGACATACACCATCTTTGCCACGAGCAGGATAGGCTCTGCTGATGGCACGCTGGGGCTTACGCCAAATTCTGCACAAAAAATGAAATTCTGCACAAATTCTGTGCTCCACAACAGCACAGAATTAACTCAGGAGTAATCAGATGTGGTCACACCATGGATATATACAAAGTTATTATGATATTCTCTTTTTTATTCTCTGTTCGTTTCTAAATAATCTCTCACATTTTATTTGCCTTTTTGACCCCCACTGAACACTGAGCTGAAGATTTCAAGGTATTGTCCACAAGGATTCCGAGGTCCTTTTCCTAGGTTGTGACTCCTAACATGGAGCCCAGCACTGTGGGTAGTTGGGAATATTTTTTTCCAATGTGCATTATTTTGCACTTGTCCACATTAAATTGCATCTATCATTTAGAAGCCCAATCTCCTAGACTCACATGGTTCTTCGGCAGTTCTTCACAATTCATCGCTGTTTTACCAACTTTAAAGAATGTTGTGTCATCTGCAAATTTGGTCATCTCATTCATCACTCCTCATCATTTATGAATATACTAAACAGCAAAGGTCCTAATACAGACGTCTAGGGAACTCCACTAACAACCTTTCTCCATTTGGAAATGAACAATTTATTCCTAACCTCTGTTTCCTGTCTTTTATCCAGTTACCAGTTCAAAGTAGGATTCTGCCTCCAATCCCTTGATCTCCCAATTTCCTGAAGAGTCTCTCATGAGGGTCTGTTAAGTTCGGGTTTTTCGTGTGGCCTTGGGCCTCAGCCCGACCCCAGGCGACCAGGACTGAACCGAGGGTTGGCGGCGTATCCCAGCATGGCGGAGACAAGGTCTCACCCTCTGCCAGCCTGCATGCTCCCGGAGCCAACAAGAAGATGTTGGTGATATGAACAGTCCTCCGACCGTTCCCAGCCCTTTTGGACCTGCCGCATAGGATCGGCATGGAGCAGCAGGCCGGACACGAGACAAGGGCGGACAAGGGCTGAAGCTTGGCAGAAGGAAGCTCCGATCATAGAAGACATCTGGGACTAGTGAAGATGAAGTCTCCAGGCAAGAGAAATGTCCGAGGCAAGGATGACTCTTACGGACCTTGGGAAATCCAGACGAGACGAGAAGAACTTGAAATACTTAGATGAGACAGGTGAGCCCTGCTCCTCAGGGTGCCCTACACAGCCCACCTTCACGGGCGGACCCAATGGGCTGGTCACGGACCACCCTGTCCTCTACGCGCCCTACTCAGCCTAAGGAGGCTGGTCACAGACCACGCGGGAGTGGGACAGGCTCAGGAACGGAATCCAGCTGGCAGGGGCTCCAGTGACCAGAAACAGGAACCGGACAGAACAGATTTACCCTCGGAGAGGCCACCTGGAGAACTCGGAGAGCTGGAACATGGCAGGAACACACATCAGGAAGATCAGGTACATCAAGTACCTCTAGCCATCGAGGACATCAGGACTTCAGGAACATCTGGAGAGCAGAGATGGAGGACGCTAGGAACATGAAGACTTCAGAGACCTGGATGAGGACCTCAAGAGACGAAGACATGGCACAAGAACTGACAAGACATGGAGCTCCTACGAAGAACATGAAAGACCTGACGGAGTGAAGTAACTCTGATGCAAGGCAAAGGTGGAAAGCAGGAGCAGCCCTTTTATAGGGCTGGCACAGGAAACAGTCTCTAGGTGGGGCCCAGGGCATATCTGGCCGTGGGCCCTTTAAATCTTGAAGAGAGGCACGGCCGCGTGCCTAGGAGGAAACAGGAAGCTGTGCAGGACCGTGGACAGCGGCCCTGCACCGATGTCGACGTCGCAGAGGCAGGGCTGGACTGAGGAGCAGGCCCTGACGTTGGCAGCAGCTCCTGCTGCTGCAGGAGGCCCCGAGGGCAGCTCCAGCCACCAGGCAAGCTCGGGGATTGCGGCCTCCAGCCGCGAAGATGACGGGACGTCGGCAGCGGCTCCAGCCGTGAAGGGGCAAACCAAGTCCGCAGCACAGGCCGCAGGGGAGGCCTGGCGTCAGTGGCATCCGGCCGCATCGGGAGAGCAGTGAAGGTGAGGAGCCTGCTTGCGGGGAACACCCACGGGCAGGATTCATAACAGGGACTTTGTCAAATGCCTTCTAAAAATCCAAATACACTATAACAACTGGCTCACTTTTATTCACATGTTTATTTACACTCTCAAAAATTCTAGTAAATTAGTAAGGCAAGCCTTCCCTTTGTGAAAATCATATTGACTCTCACCCATTAAAGCATATCTATTTATGTGGTCAGTAATTTTATTTTTAAGAATAGCTTCTACTATTTTTCCCTGCATCAACATCAGGCTCACCAGTCTATAGTTCCTCACTCCTGGAGCCCTTTTTAAAAACTTGCGTTACATTGGCCACCCTCCAGTCTTATGGTACCATGGCTGTTTTAAATGATAGGTTGGATATCACCAAAAACAGGTCTGCAATTTCATTTTTGAGTTATTTCAGAACTCTGGAGTGAATACCATCTGGCCATGCTGATTTGTTATTCTTTAGTCTGTCAATCTGTTATTACATCCTCCAGTTTCAAGGTGATTCCATCTACTTGCTCAGAGTCATCACCTTCAAAATATTTCTGGTGTGAGTATGACCCTAACATTGTCCTCAGTAAGCACAGAAGCAAATAATTTAGTTTTTCTGCAACTTCCTTTTCCTATTTGACCACCCCTTTTACCTCTCAGTCATTTGTTGGAGTCATTTTTTGTTACTTACTGTTATGCCTGGCGGTCGCAGACGGCTAAGACCTCTCATGCTCACCTCTGTTTTCCCTGCTCCATCTAGTTTGGGAAGAATGGCGGTGTCTGCCAGTTCACAACAACCTCTCTGGTGTCTCCAGGCCAGCGTGGACACTGCCGGCCGCCATCTTGGACCTGGAGTTACCTAGGCACGCGTGCAAGGGCCTTATTTAAATACGTCATGGCGGGAACCTCTGGGGCGTCCACACCCGATGACGTCAACCCACTAGCGTATTTAATTGAACCAGCCCTTGCCTTCATCGAGTTAGCAAGGAGTTCCATCTTGCTGTGCTCTGCTCATTCAAGGACTTCCTGTTCCTGATTCAGCTTTGGCATTTGGACGCTCGGAGTACCCGCTCCTCGGGGGCTCCCCAGCGTTCCTGGCTATCCGCTCCTCTGAGGGCCTTCCTGCCTGTCTGCTGCTGGATCTGCTTCTCAGATCTACCCTGCTCCAGGAACCACCAGTTGTGGGTACTTCTACAGACATCTTCATTCTGCACTACACTGAGGAGCCTATGCGGCATATCCCGATCCTTGGGCCACTACTGCCTATCTTCAGTGAGAGCCTTTCTTCCTTCCTGCTCTACAGTATTCCTGCTCACCATCTTCACAGAGCCACTTCCGGGTTTGGCATCTCTACATATAACAACTGTACAGAATTCCTTGGTGTACCCCGCTCCGCGAGCCACTACCAGCTCTGTATCCTGAGGTGCCTACTCTCACCAGAGGGGATCCACAGCATACCCCGTCCCACGGGCCACTACCGGATCTTCCCCACTGTGTCTCATTCTGGGTAATACCCATTGCCCACTGCCCAGGACAGTACTTCCATGTTGCTAATACTGTGGACTTTGCTTTCCTTCCTATATAATAAAGTCTCCTTCTTTAGCTGTGTGCCATGCCACTGAGACCACGCATGCTGATGGTGAGGCTCACAGGGCTCCTCCCTGTGGGCGGAGTCATCACTCATCTCGGCCCAGGGGTTCACATTCTCCCTTAAACATAACACTTTTGCTGAGAATGTATATAGAGGGTAGGCTGTATGGATTCAGAGTTTTCATCCAGACACAGATTAGTTTAAAGACCACTGAGTGAACTATTTACTCTCTTGCACTGTGAAATGTTTATGAACAGGCAAGAGTCTGTTTATTTAGTTATTCCACTAGGTCTATGATGAGAAGCAGTTGTTATGTTATTAACTTATACTAAAGCCTGAGAAAGAGAATAAAGGCTACACAGCTGTGCCTGAAATTCGATAAGAAATCAGAGGGAGGGAACACCACTGCTTTCACAAGCATTATTTAGTGTATAAGGAGAGACAGCAAGAAAGGGAGAATGCTCTGCACGTGATGGTACAGTCTGATCCTTTGAAAACATGTAAGCTTTGTATATCTATGTAGCAGCTGTCATCGTCTATCATTACTTCTTCTGTGTAACCTGATTTTATTTTCTTCTAACTTCCCATTGCTCTAATAAACTCACTTTCCTAAATACCTGGAACTGTGATGTACTGAATCAAAGTTTGTGTGTTGTTCTTTGTGTTGGGAATAAGCTCCTGGGTTCAAGTCCCCAGGTATAATCCGAGTAATTGTGTGTATTTATATGGGATAAGCCGCTCAGGTAGCCCCCAGTGTAGACTTCAGTGAGATTAGCTCCCCCAGGTCAGAGCCCCTGGGCAGAATAACAGTGTGCATGGTCTGAACCCGTAACATCATTTCAAGGCAGGAATCACAGTTTATTTCTAAAAATATATCAGGAAAGCAAGTTTTCTTACTGTAAATGGTGTTTCCATAGATAGCAGGATGAATTGGCCATTACATGTGGGCGATGTCATCTGGAAGCATTGGACTCGTCTCTCCAAGCTAATAGAGCTTTGAGCTCTACTGAGCATTTGCAGGAGTTCCCATGCGGTGTTGCCCGTGAGTCTCCTCAATCCATACCAGAGCTAATCTAGCTATGTAGTTACTCTTCAGGGAGGTGGATGGGTAATCCATGGCTAATTCATCCTGCTATGTATGAAAAACACCATTTACGATAAGCAAACTTGCTTTTTCTGTCAATAAGCAGACTGCATTCACTATTACATGTGGGAAGTCCCAAGCTGAGGGTTGCAGCAGAGCGATTACTTAGTAAGCAATCCGACTCTCACTGTGGAGAGTGGACTACTGCAAGACCAGACTTGGCAAAACTGCTTATCAAATATTGAGATGTTATCAAGACAGTATTGCAACATAAAGATATGAATGGAAGACCAAGTTGTAGCTTTGCAGATAACTTCAACAGATAATTCTCGAAGATGTACAACAAAAGCAGCCATGGTCCTCACTTGATGAGCCTTCACTGAGCTTGTGATCTGCAGTCTTGCTAAGTGTAGTAGTGCTGAATAGGGATGTGAATCGTGTGATCGATCGTCTTAACGATCGATTTTGGCTGGGGGGGGAGGGAAATCTGATCGTCATGTTTTGTTTTTTTTAAAAATCGTAAAAAATCGTAAATCGGGGGAGGGTGGGAAAACCGGCACACCAAAACAACCCTAAAACCCACCCCGACCCTTTAAAACAAATCCCCCACCCTCCCGAACCCCCCCAAAATGTTTTAAATTACCTGGGGTCCAGTGGGGGGGTCCCGACGCGATCTCCCGCGATCTGCCGCTCTCGGGCCACGGTTGCGTTAATAGAAATGGCGCCGGTGGCCCTTTGCCCTTACCATATGACAGGGCAAAGGTAGCACCGGCGCCATTTTGGTTCCTGTCACCCGACGTCACGAGTGCAGGAGATCGCTCCCGGACCCCCGCTGGACCCCCAGGGACTTTTGGCCAGCTTGGGGGGGCCTCCTGACCCCCACAAGACTTGCCAAAAGTCCAGCGGGGGTCCGGGAGCGACCTCCTGCACTCGCGCCGTATTGCCAATATTCAAAATGGCGCTGGCGCTACATAGGGCAAACGTAGCGCCGGCGCCATTTTGAATATTGGCAATACGGCGCGAGTGCAGGAGGTCGCTCCCGGACCCCCGCTGGACCCCCAGGGACTTTTGGCCAGCTTGGGGGGGCCTCCTGACCCCCACAAGACTTGCCAAAAGTCCAGCGGGGGTCCGGGAGCGACCTCCTGCACTTGCGCCGTATTGCCAATATTCAAAATGGCGCCGGCGCTACTTTTGCCCTCACTATAGTGAGGGCAAAAGGTGATGACTTTTGCGACCTCCTGCACTCGCGCCGTATTGCCAATATTCAAAATGGCGCCAGCGCTACTTAGGGCAAAAGTAGCGCCGGCGCCATTTTGAATATTGGCAATACGGCGCGAGTGCAGGAGGTCGCTCCCGGACCCCTGCTGGACTTTTGGCAAGTCTTGTGGGGGTCAGGAGGCCCCCCCAAGCTGGCCAAAAGTCCCTGGGGGTCCAGCGGGGGTCCGGGAGCGATCTCCTGCACTCGTGACATCGGGTGACAGGAACCAAAATGGCGCCGGCGCTACCTTTGCCCTGTCATATGGTAAGGGCAAAGGGCCACCGGCACCATTTCTATTAACGCAACCATGGCCCGAGAGCAGGAGATCGCGGGAGATCGCGCCGGGACCCCCCACTGGACCCCAGGTAATTTAAAACATTTTGGGGGGGTTCGGGAGGGTGGGGGATTTGTTTTAAAGGGTCGGGGTGGGTTTTAGGGTTGTTTTGGTGTGCCGGTTTTCCTGCCCTCCCCCCTCCCCCGATTTACGATTTTTTGACGATAAATCGGGGGAATTGTTATTGTATCGCGGCTCTAACGATTTTTGACAATTTAAAATATATCTGACGATTGTTTTAAATCGTCAAAAAACGATTCACATCCCTAGTGCTGAATGCACTCAGCCAGCCAGTTAGACAAGGTACATTGTATTTTGTTTTTAACTTACACCTCCTCCATACCATACATCTACAATCAACTCAACCAACCAAAGCCAGGCACAAAAGAAAAATTATCTACAACTAGCATCAACCATATTCATTATAATTCGGAACTTATAAGAAGTAATGATAGAATCCCCCCTTTATGATAAATTAATACTATTACTGTTACTTCCCTTTTTTCCCTTTTCCTCCCTTTTTCACCCTACCATCTTCCCCTTCCTTCCATTCCCCCCCCCCCATTGTTACTTTTTTGTAACTATGTATAATTTATCTGTTTTTGTTTGACTTTGTAAACCGTTATGATGGCTGAACCGAATGATGGTATATAAAAATGAATAAATAAAATAAAAATAAAATTCCTAGTCAATTGGGAGGTTTTCCAATGCGGTTCTTTTGTAATCCAGAGTATGCAAGGCGTTTTTGCCCTCATGTGTGTGGGGACTAATAAGGAAGATAAGTAATACGATTGATATGAAAAGCAGAGACAACCTTTGGAAGAGTTTCAGGTGAGTATAGAGAATCACCTTGTTGTGGAAGAACTGCATGTTCAAAGGATAGTGGATGAGAGCTTGGAGTTTGCTGATTCTTCTAGCTGAAGTCACTGCAATGAGGAACACCACCTTCCATGTCAAGTATTTTAGAGAAGCTGACTCCAGCTGTTCAAAGGGAGACTTCATTAGTTGGGAAAGGACTACATACAGATACAGTAGAACAGGTGGCTTTTGTATCTGGGTCTGACATGTCATGGGCCTTTCATGAAGCAAGATATTAACGGATAAGTAGATATCGATTTTCTATCTACTTGAGTATGGTAAGCTGCTATAGCACTGAAGTATATCCATACAAACAAGGTGGCAAGGCCTGAATCAGAAAGGTGGAGCAGGTATTTCAGGAGATGTTTAGGTTTACAAGAAAATGGGTCCAAAGCATTTTGTTGGCACCATGTGGAATACCTCTGCCATTTGAAGGTGTAATTCCTTCTAGTGAAAAGGTTCCTAGAGGAGACAAGCATGTCCACAGTTTCTAAAGATAAATGAAGATCCTTGATCACTGAGCACTCAACATCCATGCTGGAAGGTTGAGATGGCACAATGTCCATTTTTCATGCTTCAACAGAGAAGGTCTATTACCAGATGTCTGGGGGGGACAGCTGGAAAGTTGTATGAGATATGCATACCAGATCTGCTGGGCCATGCTGAGGCTATGAAAATTAGATGAGTGCGGTCTTAAAGAACTTTCTACACTATCCTAGCTACATGCGGTAAAGGTGAAAAAACATACATGAAGAGAAAAGTGTCTTGAGCCAACCTGTGATCGCTTGGTAGAACCGAGCAAAATTGGTTTAGTTTTATGTGCTGCTGTGAGGCAACCTGGTCCACCAATGGTAGATCCGATAAGCTGAAGAATTTGAATGTCACTGAATGCTGTTGTAATCACTTGTGTGATTGAAACACTCTACTGAATCAATCTGCCAACATGTTGGTGATGTTCATCAGATAAGTGGCCTGATGAGCAGCTCAATTTGTTTCTGCCCAATGCCAGAGTTTTAGGGCCTCTTAGCAGAGAAGCCATGATCCCATCCTCACTTGCTGACAAAATGTGGTGATCTGGTTTTCAGTTTGAATCAAGATACTCTTTCCCTGAAGAAGATGCACAAAGGCTGATAGAGCGTATCTGATTGTTCTCAACTCTAGAAGGTTGATCTGATAGTGACTCTCTTGAAGAGTCCAGAGGCCTTGTGTTTAAAGAGTTCTAGTATGCACGCCCCACCCTTTGGTGGAGGCTTCTGTCACAAGAACTACTTCATAAGATAGTGACTGAAGACAGGCTCTTTCTTTGAGAACTCATGTGTGTAACTACCACTGCAACTCTCGATTCATAGTCATTGTAATCTCCACTGGAGATGACAGAGATTGAGTTAGTTGATCTCACTGAGAACATAGACCCCATTGGAGGCACCGGATGTAAAGACGGGTCATCTGCAAGGCGATTCCTAGTGGTCCTTGCCATGTGTCCAAGAACCACTAGGAGTTGCCTTGCAGATGAACGAGGAGAAGAGAGCAGGTTTGAGAATCTGAGTGGGCTCCATTGTTGATTTCTTAAAGTTGATCAGATAACCTAAGTGTTGAAGCAGAGCTATGGTTGAGCTCAGAGAACGTAGTACTTTGTCCCTTGAGTTCTTAGTGATGAGTCAATCATCTAGGTTTGAGAAGACTTGTATTCTCTGGTGATGGAAATGAGCTGCTATTGCTGTGAAACATTTCATGAAGACCATTGGGGATGACAAGAGGCTAGTAGTGGGAAGAATTCACCTGAAAGTGGAGGTAGCACCAGTGAGAAGTGTGGATGGGTATGTGAACATATGCATCCTTCAGATCCAATATTGTCGGATTATGCTGAGGAAGTTCATTTTGAATGTTTGCTCAAGCATCTCAAGATGAGAATGGGCTACAGTACCCCCATTTTCTTGGCGCTAAGGAAGTATCGAGTAGAGAACTTCAGGGCATGTTGAGATGGTGAAACTGGTTCTATTGCTTGTTGTCAGACCTCTGGGTAGAGCCCATGGTGATATATTTAATGCACACAGTCTCCCAGCGGCTATCTGGGAATCCTAGTGGAGGAGTCCCCAACTTTACTGAAACAAATCCTACCTTAGTTCATCTTTTTCCTCAGATACCCAGCCTGTCCTGTCCCCTTGGTGTTTGCATGTGGAGATCTGGTTGGAGTCTCCTGTTCTTATTCTTCTGTCTTTAGTTTATTGATATTTCTGGGGGACCTCTCTTGAGGAAAAGTCAGTGGGATCAGGCTAGTTCTCAGCATTGCAATCCCAGTGGGGAAGGAGGTTCCAAAAACCTCCCCACTCTGTTCAAGTCCAAAATATATTTCCTAAAGTTAAACTGGGTACATCTTCTGCCTTCACTGTCCCTCGTGGCAGGATCTGTTATGATTCCTCCTGTAGTTGCGCCACAGGAGGCATCTCACCTTTTTCTGGAGGCTGCTCCGAAGCCAGGGCCTCGCCTGAGCAAGTGTCCGGATCCTGCTCCACGGCCTGGGAGGCCTTCGGTGTTGTTCGGGGCCTGCGCGAGGCCTGCTCCACTGCAGCCTGGATGCTCTGGTGTGGGCCACGTCCTTCTCCTAAGGGGCGGGCCCGCGGCTCCTCTCCACTCATAGAGCCAACGAGGTACAGCCCATCTGGACTCCTCCCAGGGAGTTGCCTGCTCCTGGGCTATAAAAGCTTTGCTCCAGCACTCATGCCTTGCCTTGATTGGAGTTACTCGTCTCTTCCAGCGCTCCGTCAGGCCTTCGTTATTTGTTTCAGCTTGGTGTCCGGTGTCTTGCATGTCCTGATGTTTCCTGATGTTCCTTGATGTTTGTTCCTGACCCTGATGTTTTAACCTCGCTTCAGACTGCCGATGTGCAGCCTCCTGTTTCAGACTGCCGGTGTGCAGTAACCTGCTTTAGACTGCCGGTGTGCAGTAACTCGCTTTAGACTGCCAGTGTGCCCTGCAGTCTGCACAAGCAGTCCATTACCCTGGACTGCTTGTGCAGCGCTTTTCCTTTCCTGCGCTGGTCCCGCTCCTGCGGGTGTAGGACAGGGTGGTCCGTGACCAGACCAGTGGTACTGGCTGTGTAGGGCGCCCTGAGGGACCGTGCCAACGTTTCAACCTTCCTACTTGTTTCAGAGTCTACTTCTACAGTACCTTGCTTTAGAGTCTACGTCTACAGTCTATGGTTCCCAAGTCTTTGTCTATTGCTTTTCAACCTTCGTCTGCCCACGCCCTGAGTCTGGCCTGCTGCCTCTTGCCATCTCAGTGGCAGGTCCAAAAGGGCCGGGAACGGTAGGAGGACTGTTCATCACCAACACTCCACATGTTGGTTCCAGAGGCATGCAGGTCCAGCTGGGGTAGGGCTGTCTCTCGCCACCCACGCTACACCTACCCTTGGCGCGGGATCGTGCCAGGGGCCCAAGGGCACACTCCCTCTAAGGGGTTCCGCTCCCCGTAACAGGATCACTGGTGCTTGCCCACCTAGAGTTTAGAGTAGGCTCACAGGTATTTGGTCCCCTTTAGAGAACCCTTTCACCCAAAAAGGATATCAGGCTTACAAATCTATCTCTCTACAAATTATTTTATTTATTTATTTAACAGTTTTTTATACCGACCTTCATAGTAAATAACCATATCGGATCGGTTTACATTTAACCAGGGTATAACTGGAGTAACAATTCAAGTAAACGAAAGATAACAATAGGTAGGAATAGGTCAAAAGTTACAATCAACAGGGAAAGAGAACTTGGAGGCTTGCGACAAGCTGGAAAGAAGATAAGGCAGGAAATAAGTATAAAGTGTTACCATAGAGCGTACGGGTTAAAAGCTTAAAAGGTGCTTTAACCTGGAAGTGTCAGAGTCCATTGTTCGTGAGTATAAATGCCAGACCGGGTTAGAGTGAAGGACAACTAGAGATTGTCTGGTGGATTGTCTGGTGTCTGGTGGATTAGAAGAAAGACCCTCTGGCAGGGAGTGCATGATGAGCTGTTACGTCTAACAGAAATTCCATTTGGGTGGAGAGGGGGAGGCCTCATCACTGTGTAAAACTGAAACATCCCTACTGTTGAAAGGCTTCCTCAAACTGATCCCAAAGTGTCTTAAAATAGCTGGGCTAAATAGTATTCAGGCATCCAATCCAGACCCTTCAGGTGGGAGTGACTAAGGGGGATGGATGGCTCCTTCTAAAGTATATTCTAAGACAGGGACAGTGACATCTGGTGGCCAGACTGTATGTGTGTGTGGGGGGGGGGGGGGGGAATCTGCCACAAATTTTTTAAACTATACTTTTGGAAAATGATGACGTTCAGCATACTTATGTAACCCCAGTTGCTGGGAGTCCAAATCTTCACTGGTCACTGGGGTACTTTGAAAATGTTTGAGCAGATGATTAGTAATCTGTTAGGACGGTGGACCCTTGGGCTGGCTGAGACAGATGGTGTTGTGCTGCGGGCTGCCCACAGTGGATGTCGCAGCCGGGAGGCGGCGGAGGAGAGGTATCCTGAGAAGGTTTCACCACTGGAAGTCCGAGATCCCCCCAGGAGGAGCCCGTAGGGATCCGGGCCTCTTGGACTTAGGTGTGATCCTCTGCGGCTGAGGACCAGAAGAGACTTCACCCTCGGAAGCCCGCGGTCCCCCCGAGAGGAGCCTGTGAGGACCCGAGCTGCTGGGACTTAGGCGAAACCTCCAGGCGAGTGAAACACAGGATACCTGAAGAAGAGAAGAGGGCTGAAGCCGGAGTCCAGGGACGAACCAAGGTCGGAAGCCAGAAGACAGATGCCGAAGACAAAGCCAGGAGCGGAAGCTGAAGCCAGAGTTGGTGGACGAAGCAGGGTCAAGAGCCAGAAGTCAGATGACAGTCAGGAACCAGGAACAGCAACTCGAGACTCTAATAAGAGTGAACCTCATTGCAAGGCAGGGAAAGAGCCTAGCTGCAGGGTTTATGTAGGCCTGCAGCGTCTGACATCATCGGGAGGCAGTCCTGTAGTTTCCTGCGCTGGCCCCTTTAAGTTCTGAGCCCCAGGGCACGTGGGCACGCCTAGGGGGCGGGGCCAGGCGTGACGGATCGCCAACGTCTCCCTTGAGGAGGGAGCGCCGCGGCCGAGGCCAGGACAGGCCTTGTCGGCATCTTGGCGGTCCAGGCCAGCCTCGAGGTAAGTGGAGGACCCCGGGCACAGCCCGGGGCCGTAACAGTACCCCCCTCCTACGCCCCATTCCCGGGGGCTTGGGCTTAGCTGGATGATCCACATGGAACTGGCGGAGGAGGTCCTTGTCCAAGATGTGGGAGGCTGGCTCTCAGGAGTTCTCCTCAGGGCCGTAACCCTCCCAAGAGAGGAGGTACTCCCAGCGTCTGAGGTGGAACCGCACGTCTAGTACTTCCTTGACTTGATAGACTGTATTCTCATGTGCCTCAGGCGTGGCTGGTGCAGGGGTTTTCCTATGGACGATGGATAGAACCAGTGGCTTCAGCAGGGAAACGAGGAAGATGTTGTGTACCCTGAGCGTAGGCGGGAGACGGAGGCGGTAGGAAACTGCCCCTACCCGTTTCATGATAGAGAACGGGCCAATGTACCTTGGGGCCAGGCGCATTGAAGGAAGCCGCAAGCGGAGGTGTTTGGTGCTTAGCCACACCTTATCCTTGGGGAGAAATGACAGGGCTGGACATTGTAGGCGGTCTGCAAACTTCTTCACGATAAACGCAGTGTGTCGAAGTTTCTCCCCGGGGATTTCCAGAGATGACGCAACTGTTGGGCCATGAGTTTTACGGCTGGAGATGGCACTACCAACGGCAAGGGCAAAGGAGATCGAAGGCATTTCCCATATACCGTATAGAAGGGAGAACTGCCAGTGGCAGAGTGTTTGTTTTGGTTGTACGAGAACTCCGCCCATGGTAGTAGGGCCACCCAATCATTCTGCAAATCTCCCATGAAGGACCGGAGGAAAGTCTTCAATGTCTGGTTCATGCTTTCCACTTGGCCGTTAGCTTAGGGGTGGAAGGAGGTTGTGAAGTCTAGCTGGACCCCAAACTTTTTACAGAGCACCCTCCAATATTTTGCCGTGAATTGAGAGGCGATGTGTCGGGGAAGTCCATGAAGGCAAAAGATGTGGCAGGTAAACAGGTTCGCAAGTTCAGGTGCTGTGGGCAACTTAGCAAGGGGAACAAAGTGAGCCATCTTGGAGAACCTGTCAATTGTAACCCAGATCACCGTCTTCCCTTCTGAAGCGGGCAGATCGACAATGAAGTCCGTGGATAAGTGGGTCCACGGCTCAGTGGGAATAGGCAGTGGCTGAAGAAGGCCCCAGGGGCGGCCGGTAGGAGTCTGTTGGGCACAGGTCGGGCAGGAGCTGACATAGAGCCGGACATCCTTAAACTGGGGCCACCAGTAAAATTCGGAGTAATTCCTGGGTTCTAGCTACCCCTGGGTGACTTGCGGTCAGGGAGTCATGGGCCCAAGAGAGTACCTTCTTCCAGAGGTGGACTGGTACTATCATCTTTCCCATAGGAACCACATTGGATGCCGCGAAGAGCACTTTGGCCGGGTCGAGAGTGTATGTGTTGCGTCCGTCGCTGCTCGACGCCCTCACTCCGCCCTCTTTACCTCTGTGGCAACTCCCTCCGGGTCTGATGGATGCTTAGCTGCTGCAGCGTTTTCTTGCCGTCTCTCTACGGCGTCCCCGGACCGGCACGACACTGCGGATCCGCCATGTTGCCTGATAACGTAGGGTGCACACGCTCTGATTGATGTACCAGCAAGGGCGCAAACTTCGGGGGCGTTCCCCTGGGATGACGTCATCCGCTTCCAATATAAAAGGTCTCAGTATTTGCTAACAAATTGAGTTAGCAAGGGGATTGCTTCAGCTTTACTCCCAAGCTACTCTGCCTCCTCGGACTTACCAGGGGTACCCGCTCCTCGGGGGCCTCGCTCTCTTTTCTTTATTTCAGATTGCAGATAGGAACCGGTACGCACTCCTCAAGGGCCCATGTTCCTGAACACTCTGAAGATTCTCTACTGCCTGGAAGCTATCGCAGATACAGACATTTGTGAGTTACCATCGCTCTCTCAGAGCTTTCCCTGGATCTAGGTGCTCGCTCCTCGAGGGCCTAACCCTTTCCAGCTATTGAGCTTCCTTAAGACCTTATGTGAGTTTTGTCATCCAGTTCTGGTTATGAACACAGCATACCCTGTCTACTCACTATCTATAGTTTCTCTACAGCTCAGCAACCCTGGGATCGCTGATCCAGTACCTGAGGGACCTCAGCCCTGCCAGGCATATCAGCTCACTACTGCCACCTCTGGTGGTTCTACTAACCTGTCTAATAAAAGAATTATCTGTGTCTGTCTCCATACCCAAGCCTAGCCGGTGGTTCCTCTCAGGATATCCTCCTGGGGGCACAGTCATCTGCCATCGGCCCAAGGATCCACCTATCTACATTCCTCTACAGCTGAGTGCCCACTCCAAGCACTCCGCTGGTAACAGATTGCTACTCCTTACTGGGCCGTCAGTTCCTGGCAGTAGGCTTCATACCCTCACAGGCTCGCATCCATGGTGAGCAAGATCCAGATCGGTGGGGATAGTCTTACTCCCTTGCTCAGATGGTCTTCCTGTAGCCACCATTGGAGCTGGGCCCGAACCTCTGCCGGTAGCTGGAGGCAAATAGAGTAGTTCTGGGACATCGGGTTCCATTGTGACAGTAGGGAACGTTGAACTGGGCGCAATTTCGGAGCCATAGTTGCCTTCTGGCTGCCACTATGGAGGAGACACCCCTGGCTGAGGTGCACACCAGGTCAGAGGTCACATCGGTGAGGAAGGATATTGCCAGTTCTAATGTTTTGGCGGAGATGGTTGCATCTCTGGAAAGAAGCAAGCAGGCACGTGTCACCACGGCGCAGCAGGAAGCGATCTGCAAGGTCATTGCTGCAACATCAAATGACTGTTTAAGGATGGATTCCTGACGTCTGTCCTGGGCATCTTTGAGTGCAGCTCCTCCTTTGACTGGGATGGTCGTGCGCTTTGAGATAGCACAGACCATGGCATCCACTTTTGGGAACTGTAGGAATTCTTTGGCCATGGGTTCCAGGGGGAATAGGCTTCTAGGGCCCGTCCTCCTTTGAAGCTAGACTCCGAGGCATTCCATTCCAGGTCAATCAGTTGTTGTACGGCCTGCATCATTGGGAAATAGCATGAGGCCTGACGGAGACCAACTAAAACTGGGTTCGTCTTTGGCTCCGCTGTGGTACTTGCACCTGGAATGGCCAGCGTCTTCTGGGTCTTAGACACGAGAGCTGGTAACTCATCTTTGGAGAAGAATCGCTTCATGGTTCGGTATGGTTCCATCCGTGGGGGGATTTCCCCCCACGGATGGAACCCCACAGATTCTTCCCCCGAGGTCTCTGTGTCCCCCAAGAAGAGGATTTTTGCCTGGATGGGGCACGTCTGGGTAGATGCGAGAGACGCTTGGAAGGTCTTGTGCTTCTGGTGGAGACTAGGTCTGTGTCACAGGCAGTGTCGATTGTGCCTGGACAAAGTTTTGCAGTCCTTTGAAGAATTCCACCCAGGAAAAGGTCCTTGTGTGCACGCTCCGCTGTGCGCACAAGTCGGTTGTGCACTCGGTTCGCCGCTGTAAGCATGGCTCAGTTGTGCGGACAATACGGCGATCAAGGGGGGAAATGGCGCATATGACCACGCAGGCAAGATGGCGACCCCCTCCCCCCCCGGAGGGTCTCCGAGTGTGGGCTGTCGCACCGGATCGGGGTCTAGCCCGGACGGGGCTCCTCAACCCGATTTCACAGACGCCGGAGGGACAATCTGTGTGGCAATCCGAGCCTCGGAGACCGGAGACTTAAAAACGTTTTCTACCTTACCTGGTCTTGGCGTTTCCCGGTTTCGTGCCGGGCGGTCTCCGGCTGCAGGGGGAGAGGGAACTACCTTCACCGCCACGCTTGGTATTGCACCCACTGCCTCTAAGCCACCCAAGGGGCATGTCCACGCTGGGAGCCGGCTACCGAACCTAGGCTTACCTCTGACGGATCTCGGAAATCACCTCAGAAATTCTCGACTGGGGGAGGGACCCTTAGGTATCACCGCAGGAGAGCGGGGCTCGTCTTGAAGAGGTAAGATTTCTTTCTTCTTTGGTTTGGAATTTTTCTAACACTGTGCAAGTGTGTGTAGTGTCCCTATCTGGTTAGGAGATGGAGAAATACTGAAGAGCTAAGCTTCCTGCACTGGTATATGCAGGCTGACGTCAGCTTGAAATATGACTCCGTCTCCCATCTGCTATCAGGAGTACACTATACCCATTGGTCCTGAGTCCATCTGCTACATGCTAGGAAAGTTAAATTTCCACAAGCTTTCACAGTAAGAATGCATACAGCAGTAAATATAAGATTTAGCAGCACCACGAATTTCTTATCACAAAATAATTTCCTGCAAACTCTAGCACAGTTCATCAATAGCAGATCAATTACTTAGTTCAGAGACTGAGATAAATAATGAGACTTCCATAGACTGTTCTTTTTGGTATGGTCCCTACTTATTTCTTTATTTAAAATTATTTTTATTCCAAAAATAAACTAGACCTTAAGTGTAGGAGTAGAGATTTGTTATTACTCCCTCCATGGAAAACTGTTGCCTCCACTGTTTTCTACACCAGGGAGCAAAAACTGGCAACAACTCAACTCAAGAGCTCAGCTAAAACACAGACTAAATGGGCAGGAAGAAACACAAACACGGTCCAAGTCTCACCCTTTATATACTGCACCATTAAATGTTGTCGCTGAAATCATCAAGTTGTAAATGCACAAACCCAATATATGCATTCTGCTGTTGAAAAAAGTGCAGCCTATTGTTTTCTAAAAGTAGAGGATAAGTAAGATTTAGGTAGAGGTAAAGCATGAATCACCCACTTTTTTAAGGTTGCTTTTAAATATTAAGCCTGATTGTACGCCTTCAGCCTCTTTAATTAACTAATTTTAATCATTGTCTTACTATATGAAACTCTCCAAGTCTCAATCTGTATGTTTGTCTTGATTAGATTGTAAGCTCTATCGAGCAGGGACTTGTGTATGATTTGTATTGCACTGCGTATGTCACTATAGAAAAATGTTAAGTAGTAGCAGTAGTAGTAATAGTAATCATTTGGGATCAGCATCACACTTCATTGAGGGAAAAAGCTATTGTGCACATAAGTAATCAATAGAAACATATAGAAACATAGAAATGACGGCAGAAGAAGACCAAACGGCCCATCCAGTCTGCCCAGCAAGCTTCACACATTTTTTTCTCATACTTATCTGTTTCTCTTAGCTCTTTGGTTCTATTTCCCTTCCACCCCCACCATTAATGTAGAGAGCAGTGATGGAGCTGCATCCAAGTGAAATATCAAGCTTGATTAGTTAGGGGTAGTAACTGCCGCAATAAGCAAGCTACACCCATGCATATTTGTTTTTCCCAGACTATGTTATTCAGCCCTTATTGGTTGTTTTTCTTCTCCCCTGCCGTTGAAGCAGGTAGCTATGCTGGATAAGCGTGAAGTATTAGTTTTTCTTCTCCCCTGCCGTTGAAGCAGAGAGCTATGCTGGTTATGCGTGAAGTATCAGTTTTTCTTCTCCCCTGCCGTTGAAGCAGAGAGCTATGCTGGATATGCGTGAAGTATTGCCAATACTGAAGTATTGCCAATACTGAAGTATTGGCAATACTGAAACCATTACTAAAGAAACCAAACGCTTGCCCTTCAGACCCAGCTAATTTTAGACCCATCGCAAACTTACCACTGATCGCCAAACTGATGGAAAAAATTGTCAACAAGCAACTATCAGATTATTTGGAAGATCATAACATTCTATCCCCAGCTCAATATGGATTCCGGAAACGTCTAAACACCGAATCGCTCTTACTATCTCTCACTGACACAATCCTCGTTAATCTGGAGAACAAACAATCTTACCTGCTCATTCTTCTGGATCTTTCCGCTGCATTTGATTCGGTAAAACACTCTACTCTAATAGACCAACTAGCCAACATAGGGATCAAAGGCACAGCCCTTAGTTGGTTCCATTCCTTCTTAAGCAACAGATTCTACAAAGTAAGGATAAACAACAAAGAATCGCATCCTATCCTGACAGAACAAGGAGTCCCACAAGGATCATCACTTTCACCCACCCTCTTCAATATCTACCTCCTCCCTCTCTGCCATCTACTCTCAAACCTTAAGCTTACCCATTACCTCTATGCAGACGACATACAAATCCTCCTTCCGATCACAGAATCCCTTCAAAAAACCATCACGTACTGGAACGAATGCCTACAGCCCATCAAAAACCTACTCTCAAGCCTCAACTTAGTATTGAATGCTAATAAAACCGAAATGCTCATTGTCTCCCAGGATCCACACACAATCTCTTCCAGCTTTTCTCTACCAAACACAAACAACTCGTTCTCATCTGACGTCAGAGACCTTGGAGCATGGCTTGATAATCATCTAAACCTAAAAAAGTTCGTTAACAATACCACAAAGGACTGCTTTTACAAACTGCAAGTCCTCAAAAAACTTAAACCCCTCCTTCACTTCTCCGACTTCAGGCTAGTACTACAATCCATCATTCTTTCGAAGCTCGACTATTGCAATTCCCTGTTTCTAGGTATACCCGCCAACACTATCAAACCATTACAGATGGTTCAGAATTCAGCGGCTAGAATTCTAACTAACACTAATAAAAAAGATCATATCACCCCAATCCTTTGGAACTTACATTGGCTCCCCATTAAACAAAGGATACTCTATAAGGTACTCACTATCATCCACAAAGCGACAAACAAACTAGCCCCCATCACATTAAGCTCTCAACTCCAACCGCACACTTCCTCCAGACCAATCAGAAGCGCATACAGAGGATCACTGCATGCTCCGCAAATAAAATCATCATTGAGCAAACGAGCGCTATCTTCAGCAGGCCCACACCAATGGAACACTCTTCCCCCAGATCTCAGATTAGAACCCAGTCATCAAGAATTCAAAAAAAGACTGAAGACTTTTCTCTTCCAACAAGCTTTCCCAGATGCTTAATTCTTTCTGTGACGGACAGACTTCCTAATTTACTATATATCCCTTAATTATGGACACTGTATCAAATACTACTTTTAAGAACATGCAACGGGACAATTATCTTGGAGCTCAAAATTCACGTTTTTTCTTATATTTATTTGGCTTTGCTTATATTTTGTTATTTATTACTACGTTAAATAGTTATACTTCTTCATATTTAAAATATTATACTCTTTATTTATGTTCCAGTTAAACTATTATTTCTTTATTTAGTACTATGTTAAATTGTCAAACAGTTATACTGTTCCATATGTTCTACGGTTCCATGTAAAGCTCCGCTCTCTGTTGAGCAGTTATTCGTTTTATGTAAACCGGAGTGATTTGTAGTCCCTACAAGAACTTCGGTATATAAAAATTAAAAATAAATAAATAAATAAATATCAGTTTTTCTTCTCCCCTGCCGTTGAAGCAGAGAGCTATGCTGGATATGCGTGAAGTATCAGTTTATCTTCTCCCCTGGGAAACATTTTCTGCAATCATACCACTTAATACCACCCAAAGGATTTTTTCCAGTGCATCAATTTCCACTATTGTCCTCTCTTGTGGCAAAAAACATCATTGCTACCACTATGACATTTCAATTAGGTCTTTGTGCTGATGAGAACAACCACAACTGTGGCTGCAGCCTGCCCCACATTATTTCCCATTCCTGGCCTGGAGATGAGGTTTCCCTCTAAGTGCATGGCAGTTCTGCTGCTTCAAACAATACTTCAAAGAATCCACACCTCTCTGTGCATCCAAAGTGGAGCCATCCTTTCCATTGTACATGCTATGTACTAGGGACTTATGTATTTTGCTCGCTCTGAAATTTACAAGTGAGCATTTACATAGATATGGGATATTAATATAACTTGTGGTTATTTATTTGACTTACTTTGGGCTGTAGGGGTATGAGGTATCTTTAAGAGTAGGAACTCTGTCACACACATGGACAGGGGACCCAGTCTGCATCAAAGAAGCCCTTATTAGAGCTGCATAAAAGGCAGAGGTCAGATTATGTCAGAGACAGGCAAATCCATTCTCATGTGCCACTTGCTGGTTAGGTTTTCAGGACATCCACAATGAATATACATGAGATGCACTTGCAAGCAATAGAACTGTGCATGCAAATGCATTTCATGAATATTCAGTATGGATACCTTGAAAACCCAACCAGCTTGTGGCACACTTGAGATCTAGAATTGCCTACCCCTAGACTAGGCAGTTGCAGCAGTGGTCCTCACATGCACTGTCAGAGCGAGCAAAATACCTAAGTCCCTAGTACATACATGTACAAGGGTGATTTTCAAATGTTTTTTTTCTGCAAGGAAGGTGGGGAAGAGAAAGGAGGACACCTCACTGTGTGATGAAAATCTGCCATGCACCAGAGTTGTTAACTATCAGTAAATGTCCTTACAGTCAATTAAAAAAAAACAAAAAAAATGACTCAGTAATAAAACAAAACTTTCTCTGGCAGCTTTGCCTATATTTTATACATTGTGAAAACAGAGGGTCAAGGTATATTTATCATAACAGACTGTCTGGGCTCGGAGGTTTTCACAAAGTACATATTTTCTGTCCTGTTTTATGCTTGAGTTTGTAAATATAATTTTATGAATGTTTATTGTAAACCACTCCGTTCACTTTTTGCCTGGCGGGGCGGTATATAAGTAACAGAAAATAAATAAATAAATAGATAGATAGATAGATAGATAGATAGATAGACAAATTATTATATAAGGCGAGGAAGAGGCTCATAGGTTGCTATGACGATACCACCGCCTAGTGGGAAGCGACTCACCTGAATCACTCCAAAAACTCCACCCCTCTGTCACGTGAGTACGCACAGGTAGGCCTCGCCGTCGCGCACGCATACGTAACGTGACACGCGGTGCCGAGGTTAGGGACTAGCGTGGTAGTGGCGACGGGTCCGTAGGTAGGAGGTCGGTCTTGCGCGCGCCTGGGAGTGACTTTTTTTCTTTCCTTATTTTTCCGGGATAGAGGCAGCCCCTGGTCACGTGAGGGGGGGCGCGCGCAGGTGAGCGCTAGCTGAGGGTAGAGAGTAGGCGGAGACTGCGGAAGCCATGGCGACCTCCTCAGTTGGAGTCTCCGGGGCGCCGAGTGGTTCCTTCTCCATTGCTACCACCACCACGTCTAAAACCAAGACCAAGAAGAAGCATTTCGTGCAGCAGAAGGTGAAAGTGTTCCGCGCCAGCGACCCACTCCTCAGCGTCTTCATGTGGGGAGTGAACCACTCGGTGAGAATTGGGACATGAGAGTCAATGGGCAGGGCAGGCTAGTGGTTATGGGGGTCAGTTGGGTACCACGGGACCGGTTGTAAAGCTAAGGCTGTGGAGCTCACTCGTTTCCCCCCTCCCATTCCATTCCCATTACCTTTTACCTCTGGCGCCTCTCTGTCCAAAGTGAGGGGTTGGGGGTGGTTTATCTCCCTTTCAGTCTGGCGGTCCCGGACACCTGTGCCTGAGAGGAGGGAAATGCGAGCTGCCGAGTCTCGTTCGCTCTGTTAGGCAAATTATTTTGGATTAACGCGTTCACCCTTGGAATGGTGGTGTTAATAAAATGTTTAATATCAGTTCGATGAGTGAGGTTTACTGGGGGAGATGGTCTAGGGATGAGGCAGATCTGATCACACACTTGCTCTTGTCTCGCGGACCTCGCTCTTTTCTACATTTATTTTTTTTTCTGTAGACTTTATAAAGGTAGCGATTAGTTTAATTGTTACAAAAATCAATGTGACTCATTGTAAAAGATTTTAAAACGTATTTACTTTATCCAGATACAATTAGAGAAAGTAAAATGATGTATGCAATGAATGTCAAAATAATTCAGGACGCTAGTAAATTTACAACTGCAACTTTAGAAAAGCAAGCATACTTCATAGCCAGCCACAAGAAGAGAGAAAACAGATTGAACTTCCAAGACACAAATAGGATGCTCCACTATTCACTCTGGACCATTAGCTGTCAAACAGGCCGATACAGTAAGGACGCGTAAGAGTGCGGCAGTGCCGGGCGCACCCTCGTTTGCCACGCGCACAGTTTGGATCACATACCACTCAATACAGTATTCAAATGAGACGCACATGCAAGCCGTGTCCATGAAGCGGTAGGTGTGCGCAATCCTTTTTACTGTATAGAGCAGTATACAGCGCTTATACAGTATCCTGGGTGTGCTGGTACCTTTCATTTGAAATGTCATTCCACCAGGAAAGTGGATGGTTCTCCTACAGACCCCGCTGCCTTGAGCGCCAGCAAACATCAGCAGCTGGCGATCGCCAGCAGGGAGCGCAACAAAGCACCTGTGCGCGCAGCACCGATTTTCCGCCTCCTTTGGATGGGCAAGAGAGAGACTAAATTTCATGGGCAAACTTTCCCCCAGCCCCTGCTCACCTGCCTGGCCGCGGCCACGCAAGCCCCCAGCAGCAGAAGGGCGTCCATGGGTGCCGGTCTCCCGTGCGGGCGCGCTGACAGCTCTGGAGCAGCCCCAGTCCTCTCTCCCCTCCTCCCAAGGCACGCACCGCGGCTCCCCTGCCTCCCGGGGGCAGCCGGCAGCGAGAGTGGCTTCAGCAGCCCGGGGCGGATCGGGCACTCCCCATGCGAGGTGGCTGCCAGCAGCCCCCACCGGCGAAGGTGCATGAACACATGCGTGTACGCTCAAGGCAGCGAAGGCGCATGAACGCACGCCGTGACCTCGGACATCCAGCTGGGCGCTCAGGTCACGGCAAACTTTCCCCCAGCCCCCGCTCACCTGCCCTGGCCGTGGCCACGCAAGCCCCCAGCAGCAGCAGCAGAAGGGCGTCCATGGGTGCCGGTCTCCCGTGCCGGCGCGCTGACAGCTCCTGAGCAGCCCCAGTCCTCTCTCCCCTCCTCCCAAGATGCGCATCGCAGCTCCCCTGCCTCACGGGGGCAGCCAGCGGTGAGAGCAGCTTCAGCAGCCCGGGGCGGATCTGGCGCTCCCCATGCAAGGCGGCTTCCAGCAGCCCCCACCGGCGAAGGTGCATGAACGCACGCCTGTACGCTCAATTTGGGCACTCAAGGCAGCGAAGGCGCATGAACGCACACCGTAACCTCGGACATCCAGCCGGGCGCTCAAGTCACTCAGTAACTCAATAATATACCTGGACTTGACCAACATTACTCAAATAATGATTTTATTTATGAAATTGTAACCGAACTTTGGCACCTGTTAGAATGTACGATATCCTACATTTACTTACCTTAGTCTATGTGCCTATTTGTAAACCGTGGCGATGTATATAACTTAGCGACAGTATAGAAAAGTTTTTAAATAAATAAATAACTGGTGCGCCCTCTGTAAACCTTCAGTATTTCTCTGACTCCAGCAGATGGCAGTTGCACCCTCGGTTCCCCAGTTCATTTAGAGGATAGTTTACAGAATTTCTTTATTCTTTGTTTTCCTTTAATTATTTCCTTGGATGGATCATAGTTATAAAGTTTAAAAAAAAAAAAGCCTCAGTGTTCAGCTTTTTCGGAGACTTGCAGACAGAACTTTGTTTTCAGTGACAGATCTGTCTTGTACATTCCATTTTATGTTGTTCTGTTGTTTTTGGGGTAAGTGTTTACTTATTTCTTACAGCCAGTATTTCAGCTGCCTTATGGGTGAATGTTGGTGGTCTAACCTCTCCCCCACGACCCCCTGCTGCCCTGAGATGCCGTTTCTTCCTCGGGGCAGCCTAACAGTTGCAGAGACGCACCATTCCTCTGACTGAATGGGAGAGCGGGTCGTTTCTGACAGGTAGCAGCGCTGAATTTCTTGTTCCTGTGAGGAGCTGGGGGCAGGGGGAAGGATGGTCCAGTCCCTTCCCCGTGGAGACCCCTGAGAAGTCTCATACCTCAGGTCTCTCATTGTCAGAGAAGTAAAATCCCTCTGTCACTTTAACATCCCTGAGAAGTCACATTCCTCAGGGGTTTCAGAGAATCAGGGGTCTCAGAAAAGTAAAATTCCTCTGCTACTTTAGGCTGTCTGGAGGGGAAAAGAAAAAGGAAAAAGAGGAAAGTTTTTTACTTTTTATTAATCAGTACCCTGTACAAAGACCAGCAACTTATGGGGGAAGGAGCAGAGAGCAGTTCTCTCTCTTCCGCTCGCAGCAGCCAGGCACAGAAGGACTTTGCCGTTCCCGCAGCAACTCCTCATCCCCCCTCCCTCCCGATGCCTCGATTGCCATTTTGTATCCACACATGTGGAGAGCCAGCCTGCTGCACCTGTTTCTTTGCCAGACAGGGGAAGGGAATTCTCATTTTCCTACTGATGTACTTTTATTATACCAAATTTAAGCCCTGTGCAACCAGCTGACCTAGAGCCTGCCTCTCCTCCCAATGCGGTCCCTCCCCTGGGGAGACCTTAAAGAGACAGCAGGCCTTTTCTTCTAAGTTTGTGATTTTAATGCACAAAGCTTTTTTTTTTTTTTTTTAGAAGCGGAAGCTGAATGGCAGGAGGAGGAACCTTTACCAGCAAAGGTCCCCAGACCATCAGGTGTGTTGGATCCCTCTAGGTGACAGTCAGGACGGACAGCTGTTAATTCCTCTGGGTCTTTCGCTCCTAATCTGCTGGCCCCTGCGTTGCAGGACCTTATCTTTGGGGATGCAGACGGGGACATTGATGGGTCCACCCCAGACGAGTTGGACAGATCATTAAATTGCTTGGAGAGAATGAGGTGCATAAATTGCCGGAAGTTCGTCACTACGCGGACCCGGTTCAGAGGCTAACGGCGTTATCGTCAGACTAGATTGGTGCCTCACAGGTCTCCCTCTTTGAGGTCGCAGTCCAGGTCTCATTCCTTTCGAGGCCGGAGACCGGCTTGGAACTCCTCTACACACGGAGCTTCTGCTACATCTACACAATGAAACGTTGCCGGTCCTCTCTTCGGTTCCCAGGATAGGAGGACATCTTTCCCTCTTCTATGAGGAGTGGATCAAAATCACCTCAGACCGGTGGATCTTGGATATTCTACAGCATGGTTATGCTTTAAAATTTGCTCGACCTCTGAGACAGGTTTGTCTTCTCTCTGTGCGGTCTCATCAAACAGTGCGCAGTGCGACAAACACTGGATCAGCTCCTGGATTTGGGTGCCATTCTCCCTGTGCCGGTACCGGAACAAGGGTTCAGCCATTATTCCGTCTACTTTGAAGTTCCCAAGATGGACAACAGGGCTCTCAAGATACCACTTCAGGATGGAAATCCTGCGCTCAGTGATTGCCGCGGTATACCGGGGAGAGTTCCTCACGTCCTTGGACTTGACGGAGGCTTATCTTCATATCCCCATCCTGTAGGAGCATCAGCGCTTCCTCCGCTTCAAGATTTTAGGGCAGCATTTCCAGTTCCAGGCCCTGCCATTTGGCCTGGTGACCGCTCCTCGCACCTTCACCAAAGTCATGGTGATGGTGGCGGTGGCCCTGCGGAGGGAAGGGATTCTGGTCCATCCCTATTTGGACGACTGGCTCATCCGGGTGAAGTCCACGGATTTGTGCCAGCACTCAGTGGAAAGAGTATTACTTCTCCTCCAGTCGCTAGGCTGCATCGTCAATTTTGCCAAGAGTAGCCTCACTCTGGCGCAGCCACTAGACTTTTTGGGAGCTCATTTTGGCACCAATGTGGGCACAGTCTCTTTGTTGGATCGGGCCCAGTCTCTCCTCTCTCAGGTTCAGTGCTTTAGGAACCTCCGACTTCCCACTGCTTGGGACTATCCCCAGGTGCTGGGCTCCATGGCCTCCACTATAGATGTAGTGCCTTGGGCGTTTCCCACATGCGTCCCTTGCAAAGAGCATTACTCTCCCGTTGGCAGTCGGTGTTTTGGGAATTTCAGATTCTTCTGCTGCTATCATCTCTAGCCAAGGACAGCCTGACCTGGTGGCTCAACCTGGATCACTTGCTAAGAGTGGTAGAGGTTCCGCAGTGGGTGATCATTACGACAGTCGCCAGCCTCGCCGGCTGGGGGGGCTATGTGTGGACACCAGTCGATGCAGGGGCAGTGGATGCCACTTCATGATGGGCCACACTGACTGGAGACAAGAGTGGTTTGTCTGGTGCTGAAGCGCTTTCTGCCTCTAGTCCAAGGCCGAGCAGTCCGAATCCTCTCAGACAATGCAATGACAGCGGCGTACATCAACCGTCAGGGAGGAACAAGGAGTCTCCATGTCATTCAGGAGACGAACAAGCTAATGCCGTGGGCTGAACTCCATTTGTCCCATTTGGCGGCGTCCCACATTGCAGGCGTAGAGAATGTTCAAGTGGACTTCTTACGTTGCCAACGCTTAGATCCTGGGGAGAGAGCGAGCTGTCCCAGGAAGCAGTGTCACTCCTCTTCATGCGATGGGGGACTCCCAATCTTGATCTGATGGCCACTCAAAGGAGTGCTCCGCGCTTCTTCAGTCGCAGAAGATGAACAAGGCGCAGAGGGCGTCGATGCCTTAGTCCTCCCGTGGCTGCGGGACCTCCTGCTCTACGTTTTTCCGCCTTGGCCCCTAGTGGGAAAGGTGCTCCGAAGAATAGATTCACCAAGGGCCCATGATCCTGGTAGCTCCGGAATGGCCTCGACGGCCGTGGCTTGCAGACTTGGTCAACCCTTGCGGTGGATGACCCGCTTCGACTGAAACATCTGCCGAACCTTCTCCGACAGGGCCCAGTATTTTTCGACCAGGGAGATCGCTTCTGTCTAGCGGCCTGGCTTTTGAGCGGCACCGGTTGAGAAGAGGAGGGTACCCAGAGGCTGTTATCTCCACTCTTCTCAAGGTTAGGAAGTTTTCCACTTCCATGTCCTATGTCTGGGTCTGGACAGTTTTTGAGTCTTGGTGCCAATCCACACAACTTTCTCCATGTCATGCGACAATACCCCAGATCTTATCTTTCTTGCAGCGAGGTCTGGAGATGGGATTAGCCTACAATTCCCTCAGAGTACAGGTGGCAGCCCTTGGTGTCCTCCATCATCAGGATGGAACTACTCTTTCATCGCGCCCCGACATAGTCCGGTCCTTAAAGGGAGTAAAGCATGTGAAGCCACCGATATGCAATTTAGGTCTTTCGTGGAGCTTGAATTTGGTCCTTCGAATTCTAGGCGGTCTACCGATTGAACCTCTGAAGAGAGCTACTCTCAGGACAGTATTCCTGGTGTCTATCTGTTCTGTTCGCAGAATTTCAGAGCTTCAAGCCTTGTCATGTAGAGAGTCTTATGTACACTTCACAGATTCAGGGGTATCCTTGTGTTGGTCTTGTTCTTTCATTTGAATCAGTTGGTGGAGCTGCCGTCCTTCCAGGTCGAGGATTCCAGAGAGCTTAGACGCCTCGATGTCACGTGCGTCCTCCTTTGTTCTGGAGTGGTCCCCAGAAGGGGAAACAAGGCTTCTAAAACCACCATTGCCTGCTGGCTAAAGAAAGCAATTTCTACGGCGTACGTTGGTGCTGGGCGTCCACCGCCAGATGTTATAAAGGCTCATTCTCTCCGAGCTCAAGCAGCCTCCTGGGCAGAAAGCAGAGCGGTCTCTCCGCAGGAGATTTGCAGAGCGGCTACCTGGAAGTCGTTACACACATTCGTGTGTCACTATCGCTTGAATCTTCAACCACCGATCGTGGGCTCCTTTGGGGCTCAGGTCATTCGAACTGGGCTATCAGTGGCCCACCCTACTTAGGGAAGCTTTGGTACATCCCACGGTCTGGACTGATCCTGGTACGTACAGGGAAAAGAAAATTATTCCTTACCTGCTAATTTTCGTTCCTGTAGTACCATGGATCAGTCCAGATGCCCACCCTACGGATTGTTGGGGGTTCTTTGGGATAATCTTTCAGCTCGACTATGTAATTATTTAAGGATCGGTTTGGGACTGATTAAGAGTTCAGGTTGCAAATTTTTGGCTTAGCCTTGTTTACAGTTGATATTCAATTTTATATTGATCCATCCAAGGTGTGTTTTTCCTTATTGCTTGGATATTCTTAATACTGAAGGTTTACAGAGGGCGCACCAATTATCAGGGACCGCCCTCTCAGTTTTTGCTCTGACTCCATCTGCTGGAAGGGGGACATAACCCACGGTCTGGACTGATCCATGGTACTACAGGAATGAAAATTAGCAGGTAAGGAATAATTTTCTTGTTAAAGACGCGGCAGAATAGCTGGTTAAAAAGGTGATAATCTGGGCGCACGTTACTGTATCGGAGGGAATAGCTAATCCGATCATTAACATAACATATATATACATGCCGTGGGTGGAAAGGGATATGCGTCTGTTTCAAGAAGCGGTAAGGATGCGTAAAACCGGATACTGAATCGCGCGTTAGACATACGCGTCCAAATTGTGCGTACAAAGCGGGTTAGAAACAGGGTAACCGCGGCTGCGCTTTACTATATCGGCCTGAAAGATAGGTTCAGCAGCCTCTAACACTTGTTTGCACACTGCATGAGTTTAGGGTATCTTTCCAGAATTGTACTCTAACAGGCCGATGAATTATCAGCAGATGCCACAGTAAAAAAGAGGTGCTAGGGGAAATTGTGCACCCCTAGGGCCTTGGCAGCGGGAGCACAGAAGAGGTGGCAGTCTGGTTAGGAAAATGGACACTCAATTTAATGAGCGTCCATTTTCCTAACCTGTGCACCACAACAGGTTAGAAAAATGGATGCTCGTTAATTGAGCGTCCCTTTTCCTAACCAGACTGCCAGCATACTTTTAATTCTCCTATTTTGGTTCCTGCAACTTAATATCACAAAATATGAAGTCAGAGAAACTGAAAAAAGGAACAGAAAAGCAGTATTTTCTGCTTTTCTGTAACTTTTTTGGGCTCCTCAAGAACTGTTTTGGGCAGGCATTAATTTTTGCAGGTTAAAATGTGTGTGGATGCACTTTTTTTTTTTTTAATTGGGGGAGGGGGGATAGGTAATAGCCTCATCAACATAAATTTACATTAATCATACTTTTACCTTCAGGAAAAAGATGCACAGAGGTACTTGCAGAATCAATAGAAAATAAGCTCCATGAACTACATCAATCCAATGCCTCTTTGGCATTTGATTCCTGGGACCAGATTATCAATGGCATAGCTGAAAACCTCAGTCCTGTCCAGACAAAAACTATTAAAGAGAGGAATACCTCTAAACAAAAGAAGCCCTGGCACAATGATGATTTAAGATGCACTAAACAGAACCTTAGAAAATTAGATAAACAATGGCGGAAATGCCCATCTTCTGATAAAATCAATAGGTTAAAAACTCAGTTCCCTATCTGTTCTCCCCCAATAGCAACTAAAGATTCACATGGCCTGGTCCACATTCGACAGAGTAACTCATCTTAAAATTGGTCAAATCCTTGCTAAGATTAAGACTGCTACACACCCATGTGTCCCAATTCTAGCCTGTTTCTTGAAACAAGTACACTGTTATCACTCTGATAATCACATCCGTGATTAATCATTTCTCTCAGAAGGAATTGTACCACATGGGTTAAAACAAGCTGTGATAAAGCTGATTCCTAAAAATAAAACTGGAAGAGTTGACAACTGGGACAACTATCATCCAATCTCCAATTTTTTGTTTCTATCAAAAGTACTTGAAAAATTACCGTATTTTTCGCACTATAAGACGCACCTGACCATAGGACGCACCTAGGATTTGGAGGAGGAAAATTAAGAAAAAAATTCTGTCCCCATAATGAGCTCTATCCGGAGCTCCCCTGGTGGCCGTCCATGGGATTTTTTTTGGTTTTGTTTTTTTATAGTAAGGCAGAGAACATCCACACAGGTACTTGCTGGTTTTCTCTCCCTCACAATCATACATAGGCTCTTTCACACTCACTAGTTCTCTCCCCCACTCAACTCACTGGCTCTCCCTCACGTATGCACATACCCACAGACAATTACTCACTCAGACTCTCTCCTTCATACGCACAGCTCTCTCACACCAGTTATTTTAAACTTTCATGACTGCTCCAAAGTTCTTACTCTGGACTGCAAGAGAAGTCCTCCGACGACAGAGCCCGAGCTCCCTGCCGGTCCCGGGGTGCATCTCACTGCAAGAGACGTCTTCCGACGACAGAGCCCGAGCTCCCCGCCGGTCCCGGGGTGCATCTTACTGCAAGATCGGCGTGGGCAGGTCAGTCATCATCTGTTTGAACCGCATGGGCTACGGAGGCCCTTCCAGTTCAAACAGCTCCCTGCCGGTCTGCTGTTCCCAGGGTGCATCCCACTGCGAAGGCCGGCGCGGCACAGGTCAAACGCCAGCCGTCCGAACTGGAGGGGCCTCTGGAGCCCACGCAATTCAAACAGCTGATGTCTGACCTGCGCCGCGCCGACCCTCGCAGCGAGATGCACCCCGGGAACAGCAGACCGGCAGGGAGCTCAAGTTCCGCCGGCAGAATACGACACACCCGCGTCACCATGCTGTTTGGGAGGAGTTCGGAGGGGTCGGGGAATGGCGCGCGAGAGGGAGAGACACTACATTCGCTCCATAAGACGCACCCACATTTTCCCCCCATTTTTTGGGGAAAAAAAGTGCGTCTTATGGAGCGAAAAATACGGTAGTATAATCCCAGCTTGTAAATCATTTGCAAAACCAAGATATTCTCTTCCCAAATCAATACGGATTTAGGAAACATTGTTCAACTGAGACACTACTCCTCTCTCATTAACGGACTCTGTTTTACCAGGGTTTGATGCAGATGAAAATCTTATCTTCTATGCTAATCGACTTAACAGCCGCCTTTGACACTGTGAACCAGTGGTTCTCAACCCGTGTCACCAAAGGTTGGAAGGTCTGTCACCAAAAATTTGACATAGCAAGCCTGTGCTTGCTTGCTGCTTGAGAGTGCAGAGTAAGGAGCTGGTACTTAAAATTCTTCATCACTGCTCCCTGTTGCTGCTTTTCCCTCAATCCTGGCAATCTCTGCCACCACTAATCCAAGCCAGA
The DNA here is from genome assembly GCF_901001135.1 of Rhinatrema bivittatum. Taxonomy (NCBI): domain Eukaryota; kingdom Metazoa; phylum Chordata; class Amphibia; order Gymnophiona; family Rhinatrematidae; genus Rhinatrema; species Rhinatrema bivittatum. The sequence continues at coordinate 290,120,715 of NC_042617.1, read as the reverse complement.
AAGGTTGCAGGCATGCTGTATCCTGCCCTGCCATCCTGCTGCACATCCACCCCCTGCTTCTTGGAGTTTGTTTTTCTCTGTATTCTTGTTTATAATTTATGGTCTTTTATTCTGTATCAGATGAGTCAGTCTGCATTTTGCATGTTTGACAGAGGTGAGGGATTCTGCTAACTAGGATGTAAATTCTGTGTAGGAATCTAGAGCAGTCTGGCTTTTAGTTTTTCCAATAGAAAGTGTACTGTGTTCTATATTTGCAGTCTTGCGTTTTCATAGGTAAGGTTGTTGCTGTTCAAGTCCAGGGTGCTAGTACTCTTATGGTATGGTTGATATGCTGTATAACTTCTAAATGTCTCTTCAGTAGGCTTTCATGTTATTTCACAAAGTGGCTGGCAGGGAAGGGATTTTGAAGTACTATTATTGAGGGGATATCAAAATTGGAATATATTTTTTGTATGGTGAGTTGAAAGGGGACATTTTCTAACTCTGCTCTGTATAAACTCCAGAAGAGGTCAGAAATTTCTGAGGTTGATAGTGAAATGCATGAGAGTTTATCTGTATTGAAAAACTGTGTGCTGCATATGCATATCAGTCAAAGATTTTTCACTGATATAGTAAGCAAAGATCAAAATTTTTGTAAAAAAAAAATGTAATATTTTATAAGCAGTTATAGAACACTCTTTAATTTCGTTCTCCTGCATCATTTTCAACAATAAAATATTTAGTGGGGTTTTTTTAATTTTTTTTTTAGAATAGCTGTTAAATGTAGTGTGCAGTGTGTCACGTGAGCATCATCTGTCAGGTGTGTCCTGACGGGAAAAAAAGGTTGAAACCCACTGCTGTGGACCATACCCTGTTGTGCCATCACTTGAGCAACATTGGGATCGAAGGCCGTGTTCTCAAATGGTTCTCTTCCTTTCTGTCTAATAGAACATTCCAAGTCAAACTGGGCAATCACATATCTGATACTTTCCATATTGATACAGATGTCCTTCAAGGCTCAGCACTCTCGGCAACACTATTCAATATTTATGTGCTCCCACTGTGCAAATTACTGGTGGATTTAGGAATTACATTCCTCCTGTATGCTGACGACATACAGTTTTACATTCCATTCCCCAAATCACTTGAAAATACAGTATCAACTTTCAACCTATATGAAAGCACTATAGCAGGAACAGTCACAGCTTAAACTAACATTAAACCCTAAAAAGACTGAAATCATTTGGTTAAGTAGAAACTCTTTGATAGCTAAACTACCGGCTCTAGACTGAGGTAATTTTCAAATTACTCCCTCAAATCAAATACAGGATTTAGGTATCCAGCTAGATGAGAACCTTACTATGAAAAGGCACATCAATAAATTAATATAGGTTACGCCAAGTTGCATATTACATCTGTTGAAACCTTTTATTAACTTTTGAAAACTTCCGAACTGTGTTGTAAACTCTGATTTTCTCAAACTTAGAATACTGTAACTCCTTATTTCTCACATGCCTCTTAAAACCATTACAAGTACTACAAAATGCCTCAGCAAGACTTTTGTTAGGAACTAGGAAGTTTGATCACATTATACCCTAACTGATTTCACTGCACTGGCTGCCAGTACAATCACGAATCTATTTTAAAGTATTAATGTTAATATTCAGAATCATCCATTTGAGTAACACCGATATGATAGGCATGACATTACAACCAGACACACCTCAGCAAACAATAAGATCTCATAATAAAGGACTATTGACTGTCCCCACAATATGGAGCACACACCCGATGCATGTAGGATTGTGTTTTCTGTAGTGGATCCTAAACTTTGAAATTCCCAACCTGAGATGTTACATTTGATACCAGATAGAAAGAGTTTTAAATGTGAGCTAAAAGCCTGGCTATTCAAGAATGCATACACTCTAACTTACTACATCAGAATGTAGTGATCTACAATAACAAGGAGGACAAGAGATACTAATTGATGCATGAGGAACAAAATTGCCAAGACTGTAAAAAGCCCAAAGTACTGACTAATTTGTGAAATTTTATTTTAATCTATTTTCTATGATTCACGTCATAGGTCTTAGATCTTTAGTTAATATGTATTGGAACATTTCATTTGATAGATGTTAATGCCTGTTTATGAATACTACCTCTGTAACCCTTCATTATTTGCTGATTTATAGTTATGAATTTTATTTTATTTGTACATTTTTGTATACCGACCTTCCTCAAAAGAGATCAAGTCTGTTAACAATACATCAAATACATCTCAGTTAACTCATAATAAAATAGGCATGAAACGAATACATACATTAAAATAAAATAAAACATGCAATAAAATTAAATCCTTATCACAATTTTACGCAATTCTTCAATGAACTCTAACATTGATAATTTGGACATTACAGCAAAATTCCTCAACTCTTCGGATTCTACCCTAACCAGCCTAACCTCCATAAAGTAAAATTAGTAATAAAACAATCGACTAAGATATTATAAAATTTAGTATCTTGATAGGCTATGGAAGAAATCAATTACTCGCTCCACTTGCTTCATTGAACGTCTGCTCAAATAGTCAGGTCTTTATCAGTTTTTTAAATTTCTGAATACTTGATTCTGTTCTGATGTCTAAAGGTAATGCAGTCCAGATTTTTAGGCCAGCCAGGGACAGGGTCCTTTCTCTGACTGAACTCAAATGCGCTATTTTTGGTGATGGTATTGCCAACAATACTTTCCCCGAGGATCTTAGATTGCGGGCTGGAGTGTGGATACAGAGAGATGCATTTAACCATTCAGTATGGCTACCATATACTGTTTTATGTATTAATAATAGACATTTATATTGAATTCTTGACTGGATTGGTAACCAATAGATCTCTCTCAAGACAGGTGAAATATGGTCTTTCCTAGCATGTAGCAGATGGATTCAGGACCAATGGGTATAGTGTACTCCTGTTAGTTGGAGAAGGATCAGATTTCAATCTGACATCAGCCCCTAGTACATATACCCCTGCAGGAAGTGCAGCTCTTCAGTATTTTCCGTCTCCATAGCAATTAGGGACTATCTGCACGCTCTCACAGCGTTAGAACCAATTCAACGAAGAAAACCCAAATTTTGAAGAAAAACCTACATCTGAAGACGAGCCCCGCTCTCCTGCGGTGATACCCTCGGGTCCCTCCCCCAGTTGAGATTTCCCGAGATGATTTCCGTGGTCCCTCAGAGGTAAGCCTCGGTCCAGCAGCCGATTCGCGGCGAGGACCTAGCCCTCTCCCCCCGCAGCTGGAGACCACCCGGAACGAAACCGGGAAGCGCCGAAGACCAGGTAAGGTAGAAATCTTCAGCGTTGACTCCAGTCTCCGAGGTTCGAGGAGTTGCACAGGTCGCCGGCCGGGACCAGTGCCGCCGGGTTGATCTGCCCTAGCAGGGCCAGGTCCCGGTTAGTTCCAAGGGTCTACCCACGTGGAGACCCTCCGAGGTGGTCGCCATATTGGCCGCGTGGTCACCATCCTCATCTTGGCCCTATTCGCCACTCCGTTTGTCGACCCGAGCGCACAAGTATAGCTAGGTGCACAAACTACATGTGCGCATAAAGTTACACGCCCAAGGGCCGTGCGCATAAGATATACTCGTGTCGCGTGCCTACCGGGCTAAGCGCATAACCACGACTTGGGCGCACAACTGCACGCACAACCCACACACACATCTTAGACTCGCCGGAGCGCATAAGGTTTTACGCGCCGATAGCCATGGCACCACCGGAAACGGAGATAAAAGCTCAAGGCCTCTGCCTAGCATGCCATATCAGAGCCGCACAAAGCGAGGAGGCCAACGCCCTCTGCTCAGTGCGAGGAGGCCCTGGGAGATCTAGCCCAGGGCCAGTTCCACCCAGGGCCGAGTAATAGCTCCTCAGTGGGTACCCCGGACCTAGCAAATCCCAGCGGGAAACCTCCGCAGACGGGGACCCCCAGGGACTCAACGCCCCTTAGCTTGGATCCACAGTCCATCTCATGGGTGGAGTTCTTCAAAGGGCTACACACCTTTGTTCACATGCAAACGGAACCTCTGGCTGATCAGCCACATCTTCCGCCAGAAGACCTTTATGCCCCAGGCCCTTTGAGGCCTAGATAAAAGTTTCTACCGCCCAGAAGCCCCACCTATGGGGACGCGGACAAATCTGAAGAGGAAGCAGAGCCCCTAGAAGAGGGGGAACTTCCCCCGGGGACAGAGCCTCACCGAACCATGAGACGCTTCTTCACCAAGGACGAGCTCCCTGACCTGGGCACCCATAGCCTGAAGGAGCTTGCTATCCCGGGCGCAGGTGCTTCGGGAGAGCCTAAGCCGAATCCCCTGCTAGAGGGCCTCCACCAGACCTCCTGCCATTTCCCTCTGTTATAAGCCGTCCAGCAGCTAATTGACCTGGAATGGAGTGCTCCAGAGTCCACATTCAAAGGGGGACGAGCTATGGCGGCCATGTACCCCCTGGACCCGGTGGCCAAAGACCTTTTCACATGCCCAAGAGTGGATGCCATGGTCTGTGCAGTCTCAAAGCGCACTACTATCCCAGTGGAGGGAGGAGCAGCGCTCAAAGATGTTCATGACCGGCGTCTGGAATCCATCCTCAAACAGTCTTTTGACGTAGCCGCTATGTCCCTACAAATAGCGGCCTGCTGCACCGTAGTGACACGTGCCTGCTTATCTCAGACCAGGAGCAACACCCCTGGAGAGGCCATGGAACCAGCAGTATCATTCCTTGTGGACACTGCTTCCAATCTGGTGTGCACAGCGGCCAGAGGAGTGTCATCTGCGGTGGCTGCCAGGAGACAACTCTGGTTCCGAAGCTGGTCGGCCGACACATCTTCCAAAACTCACCTCACAAGGATGCCCTTCAAAGGATCTCTCCTGTTTGGCAGCGAGCTAGAGAAATTGGCCAACAAATGGGGCAAGTCCCCATTGCCGTGCCTACCGGAGGACAGGGTTAAGAGAAACCAGCGACCCTTCCCCCTGTCCTCCTGGGGCAGAAGTTCACAGCGCTTCAATCCATACAGAAGCAGCTATCAAGCGCCACGCCCTACGGGCAGGAACCAGTCCTTTCGGAACCAGCACAACAAGAGGGGAACCAGCTCGGGTACAGGCCCCAGCCGTACTCCACAATGAGATTCAGCCGACCCGTCCAAGGGAAGAAGCCATAGGGGGCAGACTAGCCCTATTCTACCACAGATGGGTCGAGATAACTTTGGACAAGTGGGTCCTAGCCATCATTCGGGAGGGGGTACTACCTGGATTATCTGCGAACCCCTCCAGATAAGTTCATGGTGTCCCCCTGCCACAACCTCTCCAAGAGGGCGGCAGTGGAAGCTACACTGACCAGACTACTGGCCCTCGAGCCCATAACCCCAGTGCCTCCACAAGAAATAATGGGCATTATGCCATTTATTTTATCGTCCCCAAGAAAGAGGGGATGTTCATGCCCATCCTGGACCTCAAGTCGGTCAACCGCCACCTGAGGATTCCCCGCTTCCACATGGAAACCCTATGCTCCGTAATAAGAGCGATACAACCGGGAGAGTTTCTCACATCCCTGGATCTTTGAGGCCTACCTACACATCCCAATTCATCAGGAACACCAGTGCTATCTACACTTCAAAATCCTGGCCCGTCACTACCATTTCGGGCCACTACCCTTCGGGATAGCCACAGCTCCCCGGACATTCACCAAGATCATAGTAGTGGTGGCGGCAACACTGAGGAAAGAAGGAGTCCTCGTACATCCTTACCTAGACGATTGGCTGATCAGGGCAAAATCCCCAGAGGAAAGCCACCAAGCAACCAACAGAGTCAATACTCTACTGGAGAGCCTAGGATGGGTGGTCAACACAAACAAAAGTTGTCTACAGCCCTCACAGTCTCTAGAATACCTAGGAGTCTGATTCGACACCAAAGAAGATAAGGTCAGCCTGACTCCCACAAGGAGATCAAAACTGTGGAACCAGTTACAAATCCTGCTGAGCGAACCTCATCCCACACATTGGGGTTACCTGCAAGTCCTTGGTCTGATAGCATCCACACTGGAAGTAGTGCCATGGGCGCGAGCTCACATGAGACCCATACAGCGCTCACTTCTATCACGATGGAATCCACTGTCTCAGAACTATGCCGTACGTCTATCCCTCCCGGGCAGAGTCCAGACCCAGCTACGGTGGTGGCTGCAGGTCAGCCACCTGAGCCGGGGAACAAGGTTATCTTCCCCAACCTGGACCCTGCTCACCACAGATGCCAGCCTACGAGGATGGGGAACACACTGCGAGGAGTTAACCGCCCAAGGGCAGTGGAACACAGAAGAGTCAGGATGGAACATCAACCGCCTAGAAGTGCGGGCAATAAGACTAGCCTGTCTACGATTCGCTCACAGACTTCGAGACAAAGCAGTCAGAGTAATGTCGGACAATGCCACGACAGTGACCTACATCAACTAGCAGGGGGGAACCAGAAGCCAACAGGTGTCTCTGGAAATAGACCCATTAATGGCATGGGCGGAAGTAAACCTCCAGGAGATCTCGGCCGTCCACATTGCTGGGAAAGACAACATCACGGCGGACTACCTCAGCAGGGAAAGTCTAGACCCAGGAGAATGGAAGCTGTCGTCCGCAGCGTTCCAAATGATAGTGAACCGGTGGGGGACACCAGACATGGACCTTCTGGCAAACTGGTCCAATGCCCAAGTATCCAGATACTTCAGCTGCAGGCGGGAACCTCAGTCCCAGGGGATCGATGCCCTGGTACAGACCTGGCCACAGGGGACCCTATTATACGCCTTCCCGCCGTGGCCCCTGTTGGGCGCAATCATTCACAAGATACAGCTGCACAGGGGCTAGTACTTCTGGTGGCCCCGGACTGGCCATGAAGACCGTGGTACGCAGACATGAGAAGACTACTGGCAGGGAATCCCCTCCCACTGCCTCCACACAGAGACCTGCTCCAACAAGGACCGATCCTCCACGAGGATCCAGCTCAATTCTCTCTTACGGCCTGGCCATTGAGAGGGCTCGCCTGAGAGAGCGGATACTCGGGGGCTGTAATCGACACCCTACTCTGAGCATGCAAGTTCTCCACATCCTTAATGTACATAAGGATTTGGAGAGTATTTGAAGCCTGGTGCGAAGACCACGACATTAAGATGCGCTCAATTAAAGTTCCCGTGATCCTGGAATTCTTACAGAACGGGCTACAGAAGGGGCTGTCCCTCAACTCCATCAATGTACAGGTGGCCGCATTGTCATGCTACGGCTCCAAGAGCGAGGGCGACAGCATAGCTTTTCACCCGGACGTGTCACGCTTACTGAAAGGAGTCAAACATATCCGTCCACCCCTAAAGTGGCCGGAACCTCTTTGGAATCTCAACCTGGTCCTGGATTTTCTAGCAGGAACCTCCTTCAGGCACCTCCGGGGTCTGTCCCTCCGCCTGTTAACTTTAAAGACAGCATTTCTGCTGGCAGTTTGTTCAGCCCACCACATTTCAGAACTACAAGCACTGTCCTGCTGTGAGCCGTTCCTCAGGCTCACCCAGGGATCCATCCAGCTAAGCACGGTCCCTTCGTTCCTTCCCAAAGTGGTATCACACTTCCATCTTAACCAAACAATCTCACTACCATCGCCGGATGACTTGAAGAATTCGGAAGAAGCTTGGAGTCTAAGTCACCTCAACATCGGCAGACTTCTATCCAGATACCTGGAAATGTCAGAACCCATACGAAAAACGGACCACCTTTTCATTCTTCACAGCGGGAAGAGACAAGGGGAAGCGGCCTCGCGGGCATCCAAAGTCCGCTGGATCAAGGAAGTCATCAAGGCGGCCTACATGGAAGCAGGCAAGCTGCCGCCTCTACAAGTCGAGGCCCATTCTACTAGAGTCCAGGCAGTGTCCTGGGCAGAAACCAGAATGATGTCACCCGCCGAGATTTGCAGGGCGGCGTCATGGTCCTCCATCCACACCTTCTCCAGTTTCTACCGCCTGGATGTTCAGGCTCGGGAGGACACTGCATTTGCAAGGGCAGTCCTAAATGGGTCACGGGCAGCCTCCCACCCGGTTCAGGAGTAGCTTTTATACATCCCATTGGTCCTGAGTCCATCTGCTACACGCTAGGAAATGGAGAAATTACATACCTGATAATTTTTGTTTTCCTTAGTGTAGACGGATGGACTCAGCATCCCACCCTTGGCTGCCGTTACGCATGGAATTTCGAATGATTCAAGGGTAAGCCATGTTTTCATTCACCTAGGGCACCCACCCTACCGGGTGTCGACACTTTCCGGTTGAGTACACTGGCGGTCTCCAGCTATAGTCAATTCAACCAGTTCAAGTTAATCAAGTTATAATGTTTAACCAAGTTATGAAGTTATTTAAGTTAAATCAATTAGTCAGTCACACATATATCCACAATGCTTTTCGAGGAGAATACTGAAGAGCTGCTCTTCCTGCAGGGGTATATGTACTAGGGGCTGACATCAGATTGAAATCTGATCCGTCTCCAATTGCTAACAAGAGTAAACTATACCCATTGGTCCTGAGGCCATCTGTCTACACTAAGGAAAACGAAATTATCAGTTAAGTAATTCTCCAATATTTCCTCTTGTTGGTCAATAATGTTATTTTTGTAAACAGATATATAAGATGTCTAAATAATTACCTACATACTCAGATGCGTATTTTGGACGTGCTAACCCCAGTTTTGCATTGGGGGGGTTATGGATGTGCGTTCAAAACGTGCATCCAATTGCGTGCTGAGCTGTAGGCAGCATGTCTTATTGCATCGGCCCGTGTATCTTTGAGCCTAACTGAAATGAATCAGTTTTTGTTTTGTTTTTTATCCTGAATAGAACCACCCCACCTCTATATTCTAGCAACCAAGTTTAGGTGTGAGTTGTAAACTAAAAGCCAGTATGCATAACTTTTCTTTTTGCCTCTGTTCAGAAGCTTTGGTTCAAACCCACCATATTTATTTATGAATATTTGATATTCTGCTTTTTCCCAAAGTTGGTCTCAAAGCGGATTACAATAAATTTAACATGAACAGAAGCATTAGAATAGCTTACAATGAAGTCAGAATTTGCAATTAACATTGCATTGGGATCTCATATAGAAAAGGCAATTTGTGAATAGTTTCAAGACTGACCTGTTTTCCTGTTGGGTATAACAGTCCCTTGTCAGGCGCTCAGAAAGTTGAATCGAAGATATGAGTCTTAAAGGAAGGCTTGGCTGAAAAGCCATGCCTTAGCTTTCTACCTGAACGCGAGGTAATAAGGATCCATGTGCAGTTAGTGGTACTGGTTCCAAATTTTTGGTGTGTAGCAGCTGAAAGCATGGAGTCTTATATGTTAGCGGAGGAGAGGAAAGAGCCATTTTGGTGAACCAGTGTTCCCTTAATGGGGGTATAAGGGGAGAGAAGTTGAGTGAGTATTCAGGGGCCTGCTTATTTAAACATTTGAAGACGAAAGACGAAAGCAGTTAAAATTTTATCCTGATTTCTACTGGGAGCCAGTAACATTGATGTTGAGTAGGCTTGATATGATCAGTTGATTTTTGCATCTACCAAAATTCTTGTGGCAGTACTTTGTAGGAGCTTGAAGAGCTCTTAACTGTACTGTGATATGCCATCGTATAAGAAATTGCAGTAAATGAGTCAGTTGGCGATTAACACCTGGATTAAAGTAGCAAGATTGTTTATCAAGGAAATTATGTAGTTGATGGATCTGACTAATGTACATGAAGGAGGACCTTGCAACTTTTTGAAATGTTAGGTTCCATTGTGAGGTTTTGTTTGAGTTGGATCACTGGGTTTTGTACTGACTCCTTAGGGTGGGACTTCCCAAACCTGTCCTTTGGACTCCACAACTAGTTGGGTTTTCAGGATATCCATAATGAATAATCATGAGCTCAATATGCATATCATAGAGACTCAGTATATGCATTTTCATTTTGATAACCTGAAAATCCGACTGGCTGTGGATCCCCAGGGCAAGTTTGGGAAGCCCTGCCATTAGGATGTAGGATGGTATCTTCTAGAGAGGGCAGTGATTGTAGGGGCAGCTGAACCAGAGGAATTCTGATTTAGATGGGTTTAGTTGCAGAATTGGATGTCATCCACATATAGACAGCACTCAGTTCAAGAACTGGATGGGTCACAGATAGGATGTGAACAAATGTTGAAAAGTATCTGGGAGAGGACAGAGTCCTGAGGCACTCCACAGATGAGCTCTCTGTCAGGATGGTTTGTTGGCCCACATAACAGATTGTGTTCTGTTGGCAAAGAATGAGCTACTGTAGGGCAGTGCCATCGATGCCAGTGCCCTTTACGTGCTGAATCAGAAGATGGTGATTAACCATAAAGAAGGCAGCTGGGAGATTGAGTTGGTCAGTGAAGGAGTCTCCACCTTAATCCTCATGGAGGCGGATGCTGTTTGCTATGAGGAAAAACAAAGGAAATAGATGCGCAAAAAGTCTCTTCCAAATTCTTTAATGGGTGGAGATGTATGAAGCAATTGATAAAATTCGCCCGAATCAGGCCATATTTCGCCACCTTCTAGTGGCTGCCTCGGGGGCTATGAATAAACATACATATTGACACAATAAAACATAAATACTTAAAACATATATATAAAAACAAAATGACTTAATAATCAAATAAAGATAAAAACATTTGAGAACCTCACTTCAAATTAGGATAAAAATAGAAACTAGAAGACATAATATGAAGACATGCAAATAAATAAGAGCATATAAACATCAATCTAAAATTGTAAACATCAGTCTAAAAATATGACAGAAAAATCAGACCTATGTATAAATGAACATTAAATGTTAACTTGTTGATTAGTCATAAGATCAATTAATCGGCTCAAGCTATTTACTAATTAAAGCAACTGAAAATGTACCTCAAAGTGACTTCTCAAATATCAAAACAATTTGCAGTGAGTCACATATGAAGTGTATATTCAAAAGCCATCCGCAGTACAAACATCTGTAAAAATGATAATGAAACATTTTTGGATTAAAAAATTGATGAACGAATGAACGAAAAGACAGTGAAATATGGAAAAAATGAAGAAGAAAAAAGGAATAAAGAGGGGGGACCAAAAGTAGTGCCACACCTTGCGGCTTTTTTAGATTGCCTACCTTGTTTTCTGGGCCTGTGCTGTTTGCTATGGCCACCAAGACAGATTCTGTTCCATGGCCATTCCTGAATACGGATTGGTAGTGGTGTAGGATATTGTACTTCTCTAGGAAATCTAAGACTTGGAGGTAAACTACTTTTTTCCACTACCTTGAATAAGAAGCAAATCCATACTAATTCAGCAGAGGGAGTGTGAGTGAGGAAACCTCAAAATGTAATAGCTATATCAAAAGTTCTACTCTTGGCACAAGGAGATGGAATGTGCTGAATGCTAGATATCCTGCCAGTCATCATCATCATCCAAGTTTATCCATAAGTGTTCATTCCATTTAGTAATTGGAGAGAGAGAGAATTCTGGATCATATTTAGAAATCACTTATATAGCAAAGAAGTAGTTTTACAGAGTTCAATATTACAAAACACATTTTCAACTTCAGAGACATTTTGGATGACCAGCCATCACTGCTGTAGTCAAGGTATGTCTCAGCTGTAGCTAAAGATACGAAGAGGTGCAAGGAAGACAGAATTGTGTTAATACTAGGAGGAATAGCCTAGTGGTTAGAGCAGTGGACTATGAACCAGGAGACCAAGGTTCAAGTCCCGCTGTCACTCCTTGTGACCTTGGGAAAGTCACTTTACCCTACATTGCCTCAGGTACAAATACTTAGATTGTAAGCCCTCTGGGGATAGAGAAATACCTACAGTACCTGAATGTAAACTGGTGTGATATCTCAATTGAGATGAATGTCGGTATATATAAAAAAAAAAAAAAAATCTCCCCATATGTCCCATATAAATTGCAGCCTGAGTTGTATATGTAGGGTTCATTTTTTAAAAATTTCCCAGGATTTTATTAGTGTATGTTATAACAAGAACACACATTTTACCTGGAAAAATGGCAAGTCAGTTTTTTCCCTCTGTTTTCTGTTCATTTTTGTTCTTGTAGTAAACACTAAAATTCCTGGGGAAAAATAAAATGTATATGCCAAGTCCCTAGCAGTGGGGAAGGAAGAGACATATGCACATTCAAAAACTTAAACACTGGCCCAAATCCCCTTGGGGTTTGGAACTTGCCTCTTTCTTGTTATGGATAATTTCCTAGATTTTATTTATTTTTTTGTTTTTGTTTTAACATTTTGCTCTATTTTAATTTTTGTGTATTTATATATTTACTAAAAAAGCATTTTGGAACAAGATGTACATCTTTGTTATGACTCTGACTGTTGTAAAAAAATTTTTAAAAACCCAACAGGGTTTATGATAAAATATTTTTTACTTGAGTTGTTTTACAAAATTAATACCTAGTATTTTTTTATTTTATTTAGCAGGTTTTATATCCCGATGTTTGGTGTTGACCTTCACAACGGTTTACAGTTTCTTTATAAAAGCAAAACTACAATCATAATATAAAAATTCAAGAAATAAACTTGTTTATATTTTTAAGAAATTGCTGTTCAGTAGCTTGAGGATATCTTTTGATTTTGGCTGTTGTAACTGTTAACAAAGGTCTACATTTTTGTGCTAGCATGGCTGATTTAAGGAAATAATCCTTTGCTCTTTAAGTGCAGCACCCTTATGCATATCAAGATTAGTTCATTAAGGCATTGACATTTCATTTTTTGTACTTAACCAAAATTGTAAAATATAGCTATGACTTCTGCCACTGATTTGGATTATTGCAAAGATTTCCAGCATTGAGTCCCTCAGTGTTCTGAAGTGTGTGGGTGTTTACTTTCAAAAGTTTGGGTCAGGTTGTATAACTTGCTGAAGGGGAAAGAGATCTTGCAGGGGAGGGTCAACAATCATCAAATAGCCACATTAAAGCAAATAGTTTTTCTCAATGATATTCTTCATTTTTTAATGTGAATATGCATGGAGTAAAAGCTGTCAAAATTAGTGGTGTGGTATGGTGCAAAGTAATAAAAGCAAGATGATGCTAAAATTAATTTTTGTTGCTACTGTCTAGATCAGTGAGCTCAATCAGGTTCCTATTCCAGTGATGCTGTTGCCAGATGATTTCAAGGCCAATTCCAAAATTAAAGTCAATAATCATCTCTTCAATAGGTAGGTGTAAGAATGTTTGTGGCTTTCAGGTTTTTATACATCTGTTAAAAGAAATAGGGCAAATCTGTTAATCGTTAAGTTCTTTGGTCTGATATCTGTTCGTTCCCTGGTTTTCATGGTAGATTTGTTATCTAAAGTGGCTATGTCTTTCTTGCCAGGAAACATGGATGAAAAAGCAAATTGTTTCTTTATTTTTGAAAGCATTTCCCCTGCTTAACTTTTGTTTATATTCTGTGTGCAAAAGTGCAGTGCCTGAGTCAGAAGTCAGCTTAGTGCACTTTTTGGAGTGTGTCCCATTGCCTCTTATGAAAAGTCTTTCTGTAATGCAACCAAGGCTGATTGCCTCTGTCATGCATCTCTGACAGTATATAAACCAGGCTTATCCAACCTATGGCTGCCGAGCCAGAATGTGAGCACCCTCCCCCCCCCCCCCCCCCACAAACAAACCAAAACACGTTTCTTTGCAGCCTGCCAGCTGCTACTGAGAAACAGGCATACTCGAGCAGTTTTAAAATTTGCAGGTTGTGCTATGCTAAACAAAATGCACAGAAAGCAATATTTTATTTCCAACTTTCAGTACTTCAAAGCAAATTGCATTCAGGTTCTGTAGGTATTTCCCTATCCCCAGAGGACTTACGATTTGTTTGTACCTCATGAGATAAGCAGAGCTAATTGGCGAGCTTTGAAAATGCTTGGGCAGTGCTTCGCCACTGCATTCTTTCCACATGGCAGAAGAGAAGCAGGAGCTTCTGTGAAGGCACAGATTCTTCTTATCTTTTCCCCTTGGAGGCGCTGTGGTGGCGGTTTTTTTTTTTTTTCCCGGTCTGAGGAGGTATACCAGTGGGCTGCTTGCAGCTTTTGAGTGCATACCTTCTTTTTTTTTTTTACTTTCTCTCTCTCTCACCTTCCCCATTCCTGACAGAGGAAGGGAGAGTAGGCAGTTGTCAGCTCCTTTGAGGATATGCTTTTTTTTTTTTTTTTTGTTTGCCAGCCCCAGAGGAAGATTAAGTGCCTTCCCTCTCTGCTGTGCTGCTGGTGGTCTAATAGAGGAGAGCTTTGGAGACAGTGGGGTAAGTGGTGGCCCTGGGGAGTTGCCGTTCCTTCCCATGGATGCTTTCAATTGCTTGGGGGAAGACTGGGTTACCTGAGGGGGTCTGAGATATTTTGAGGCCATTTTGGGAGTGGAGGTTAAGAAGGGCATTTTGATGCACTCAGCTCTTCCTCTTCTTTGGCTGGCAGGGCCGGGATTTTCTGCCAGCCCTGCTGGTTGGGCCCACCAGTATTTCTCTTCTCTTTGGCTTGGGATCTCCACCTGAGTTACAGATTTGCCTGCTTCCTTGCAAGCACTTGTTCTGAATTTTTCTTCCTGCTCACTCACTACTATCCCTGCCAGTAATGTCGGTCACAGATGTACAGATGAACAAACTCTCCTGTGATAGCTATCTCATTAAAAAAAAATGTTCACTTATTTGAAGCTTGCTCATAAAATGCACATTTTATATGGTGGTAATATCTTTGTAAAAATTTCCCCTTCCCCAGATTGAGAAAAGTTGTGATTTGGGCCCTCATGCAAAGTTTAGACAATTATAATGTAAACTGTGCTGCAGGGAACTGCTAAACTGGTCAGTTTTATTGTAGTCTTTCTAAAGTAGAGCTGACACAGAGCTGTTGAAGACATAGTTTATTTTTCTGTAGTAGTTTTTTTTTTATCAGTTTGTCATTTTTTTCCCTTAAGACAGGGGTTTGAATTTATTTTCTAATAAAAATGTCCATAACTTTACCACTGTATAGTGTAAGTAATCAAAATGTTTTAAAGAAAAAATGATCGCTTTTAGATACTTGGTTGCAAAAAGATCTAGCCCTGTCAACATGCTGACAAACACAGTAACTACCAAGTTTAGAAGAACTGCAAAACCTTGCATAATACTGTTTCCTTGGGCACCTCTTTACCTAATGCTGGAGCAACATTCTCTTTGAGGCTGAGCAGATATAGACGGGCAAATGCTGGGCAGATAGCTGATACTAGGAAACTTTGCCTTATAGTCATGCATTTGTATTCAAAAAAACAAAGCCACGAGTATTGTACTAGAATCTGCTCGGGGAGTTTGGCCTCATTGTCACTTGGTTAGTCAGAGCTATGCCCTTCTGTACAGTCTGACAGATCACACCAGTTCAGTCACATGTTGCTGGTATCACTTTGGAAAATGCTATCTTCTCTAGAGCTTTGATTGCCACTTTGCAGAGTGCCAACACCCATTGGAAACTTTTTGAGCAGCCACAGACCAAAGCAGGCATCAGAGAGAGAAAAACTGACAGGAGGCTGAAACGTTTTATTTCTGACTGTATTTTGTGAGTGGGGTGTGCTCTAAACATCTGGAAAGAGTGGAGGAGTAGCCTAGTGGTTCAAATCCCACTGCTGCTCCTTTTGACCTTGGATACTTCACTTTACCCTCTGTTGCCTCAGGTACAAACTTTTAGATTGTGAGCCTTCTGGAGACACAGAAATAACCACAGTACCTGAATATAATCCACTTTGAAGTGCTGAAAAGCGTAATATAAATAAATAAGAAAGTCAGTTGTGATCAATCAAAGACTAAATTAGTTTTCCAGCACTTAAAATGTGTCTGCTGGACCTGGCCCAGTGATGGTGGTGCATGCTATAATGCAGTGTGCCCCGATACGATTCCCAATTGGGTCTTCTGCTCTCCAGATCAGTTGGGGATACGGCGGAGGCAGTGTTCACAGCCCCTGGAGGTGTTGGGGGTGGGGGGGGGTGTTATTGATGAGGGCAGTACCTGGTGTTTAGAGTTCATGATATTGGCTTCTGGGAAGAGCCCTGGCAGATGGCTCCTGGCAAGACTGTTGCTGCAATGATCAGATGAGGAATTGTCATAATGTGTATGCTGCTAACTTTGTGCTTGAAACAGAGATTGCAAATCCTGAGATGTAAGTTCAGATTCTTCTGATCACCCGAGGTTGAAAGAAGTACCTTACATTTGTTTAAAATATTCTTTAGATGTTTTCCATTTGTATTGGCCTGGTGTACTTCTGAACAGCATTCAATGCATACATATTTTAAAATAGCTTTGGTATAATTTTCTATATAGTGTTCACTGAAACAGGATTCTGGCATATTATTGGACAGTAGATACCTTCATGTTTTTTGGGATCCTGTGCTCCAAGCTGGTCTAACCCCTCTTTGTCAGGGATGTTATGGATGATGTCACACAGATACCTGGTTCTGATACTCAAGTGTACCATTGGCTGACAGTGGTCAAGTGGGATAGATGACTGCACATACCTGCCCTCCCAGTGCCAGGAAAAATTTTAATTTCTGTAATCATGTGCATATTTGATGAATTTGACAGTTGGCTATACCATGTGCTTTCACTTTCTGGACGTATGTTCATATTAACAAGCGGTCATTATTTAACAGCTACGTGCTTTTGCGAAAGGGCTAAGACTATTGAGCCTCAACAGATGATACAGTAATGTGTGCTTTCACAATAACTAACCAACATCATATTCAGCAATAAAACTTTTTTAATAATAAAAGCATATTAGAAAAAATGAGCAAAAAGATGAATAACAGTGGAGGAAGTACCATGAGTTTCTTTTGGTAGGGGAATTTTATTTAAAATAAGCCATTTTTAATGTTTCTTTCTGCCTCACACCTTTCAGAGAAAACCTGCCCAGTCACTTCAAGTTCAAAGAGTATTGTCCACAAGTTTTCCGAAATCTCCGAGAACGCTTTGGCATAGATGACCAGGATTATCAGGTAGACAGAGGATATGAAAAAGTGATATTATGTATGTGTTTTTGTCTAAGATGCAGTGATATTTATTGGTAAATGCTATCCTGTGGTGACAAATGCAAAGTACGATCCATATGCTACAGTTGTTAAAGCTCTTTATAAAACAATTATTCTGTATGCACAGCTTATACTTTATACATTTTTGTTACACTGCCACCTGGTGACTTGTGGCTGTATTAAGTAACTTAGTTACGCTTCAAGGGTATATAACATTTGGTGAATTATTTGTTTCCTGACCCAGAATATAACTTTTTTCCCAATTGGTCACTCTAGAGACTCCAGAGCATCCTAAGGAAGTTGTTTCTTACTGAGAGAGTCTCCATTATAGACAAAGGGCTGTGAACTAAGCCTGCAACATGCCCTTCTCTCTGAGATTCCTGAAACACTGTCCTTGTACCAACTCGATTCAAATAAAAATATTCCAGAAAAACTCATCACAACTGTAACAATCCAGAGAATCTATACAGTTATTCTTGATTCTGTTTCATTCTACACCAAGTTCTATGATTACTTTGTTCTGAAATGTTTTAGAAGTTAAACGAGCCAATCTGAATATCTAAAGCTGAATCAAACGTTATCTATATTATTCTGGAATTTATTTCCTTGCAAATGCAGAGAGTCACAATCCAAACCACTTTTGCTCAGGGTATTACAGATGCAATACCCCTCCTGTGTACACCTATGATGTATCTTTCACTGGTGGAGCAGCTAACCAGTTCTGAGTAGACACAGGTCAGTATTATGAAGTGCTATTACATGGTATCCACAAGTGTTGTGCAGAAGTAACAGTGGCTTAGATCCGCTGAGCTGAAAGTTTCCTCTGAACTATTTTTAAGTGTTCATTACTTTTTAAAATTTGAACACTAAATCCTGGCATACATGAGTTCCAAATGCACTTGTATTGACTGAAAATTTTTTGCTCTTGAAATGCTCAAGGCATCTGAACCTTCTCTCATGAGGATTTATTTGATTTATATTCTGCATTTCAGGAACTTCAAAGAGGATTACATTTAGGTACTGTAGGTATTATTTCCCTGTCCCGAGAGGGCTCACACTCTGTTTATACTTAAGACAACTGAGAGTGAAGTGACAAGTCTAAGATAAGGAGCAGCAGAAGGATTTGAGCCCTGGTTTGCAGCGTGCTGCTCTAACTACCAGGCTGCTACCTCCTAATATCTGATGTCTAGGTGCCTTTGATATAACCTTTGTGAAGCCTGGTCTGGTTACGGAAGAGGACAGGTGATGGCAGTTTTATATTCAGAATCATTTCCTTTTCGTCCTGCTAGACGAGTCTTCATGGTGGGTTCCGTCCCCCTACAAGCAGATAGAGGCAAAGTTCCCAATCTCTTCCTCTGGGATCCCTCCTATATACCGTATTTGCTGGCGTATGGGACGCAGTGGCGTATAAGACGCATCACCTTTTTTATACATATTTTTAAGAAAAAAAAATGTTCTATATAATTTTAGAGTATGTTAAACTGACATAATCAGAATTTTAGGGCACTAAAAGGCATCCTGTGGGGCGGGAGTGGGGGGAGTGTTGCGGTGGCATTAGGGAGTGAGGGTGCGCTGCCTGATTGGCTGGTGCTGGGCAAAAGGGGCTTGCCAAAGCACAGCTTCCCCAATCAAAATCAACAGTTGATGGTAAGCCCCTTTTGCCCAGCACCGGCCAATCGGGGAGCGATTCTGCAGGTCCTATGCGCCGGTAATCAAAATTACTGCCGCAAAGGACCTGCAGAATCGCTCCCCGAATTGGGCGGGCAAAAAGAGCAATTCCCAATAATGTATTCTGCAAGCACAAAAATACAGAGTAGAACTACCAAATGTAAAGGGAGAGAAAAGGAGATAAGAGGCAGAAATACAGTATACAAGTAAAGAGCAATTCCCACGCGCCCCCCCCCCCCCCCCCCCCACCGGACGCTGTCAGTAAGATTAATGCAGAAAAATGTGCATGTAGATTAGCATCACTTCATGAAAATCCCATAATCTTTTCGCAGCTACAACTTTTCAAACTGCTCACCATTGTTGATGCCTTCTGGCTGGACAAGATGGAAGAAAAGGCCATGCTTCAATTTTTTTAAGTAGCACTGAAAAGATTACTAACAGCGTCCAGAGTATCACGGTGGTGTCAGAGAGCGAGGGTGCGCCGCCTGATTGGCCGGTGCTCAGCAAAAGGGGCTTGCCGAAACACGGCTTCCCCAATCAAAATCAAAAGCATCAGCAGTTTTGGATCAGCATTATTAGTTCAGGCGCTCTCCTTTTGGGCTTTGGTACCTTTTTTGCTGGTGATGGTAGCAGTGGCCTCCTTAAGGAAGGAAAGGATCCGTCCCATCCATATATGGATGACTGGTTAATAAGAGCAGATTCCCAACAGGAAGGTGTCCTTGAAACTGTCATTCAGCAACTAGAGGTACTGGGGCAGATTGTGAACAGGCTCAAGAGTCACTTATACCAGACCCAAAATGCTGAAATAACTGGGAGCCATTTCCAATACAGGCAAAGGAATGGTGTCCCTACCAGAAGAGCGAAGGATCAAGTTGCAACAGCAGGTAAAGACACTACTGTTCACCAAGGAGCCCAGAGCAAAGAAATACCTGCAAATACTAGCATCAATAGCAGCAGCCATCAATATGATTCCCTGAGCAAAGGCTCATATGAGACCACTTCAGAGTACTTGCTAGCTAGCAGGATCCACAGAGTGGATATAGCTTTTTCTTTCTTTCCAGTTCACCACTAGCCACAGTAAGGCTTGATAAAATTATTTTCATTGCTTAAGTTAAGCAAAGCAAGGATCTGGGGGGAGAAGGGGATCAGGAGGCATGCTTGCCTGGCAGGATCCCCCACTTAGCTGTACAGGGTACGCTTTTTTCATATTTTTTTTTTCCACGAGATGATTGTAAATAAGGCAAACAAGGGGAGAAGGATGTTTTTCTAGCATGTAGCCAGATGGACTCAGGACCAATGGATTATATGCTCCCCTGCTAGCAGATGGGAGACAGGGTCAGGTTTTGAAGCTGACATCACCATAGATACATCCCTGCAGTGACCTCAGTCCTTCAGTATCTCTCCATTTCCTAGCAAATGTGGACGTGCTTTCCCTATCGGGATCACTGTACCCTTTGGAAGAAGAAATGTCTACGCTTAAATTAGAGAGAGACTTGAGTCCTGTTCTCCTGCGGTGATACTTAAAAGGTCTCTCCCTCAGTTGAGAATTCCTGAGGTGATATCAGAGATTCCTGAGAGGTGTGCCTTGGTTCAGTAGCCGGTTCCCAGCATGGACGCTGCTGAAGCAGCAGGTGCAGGAAGCCAAGTGCGGCAGTGACAGCCAAAGCTCTCTCCCCCTGCAGCTGGAGACTGTTTCTGAACTCAGCCAGTAAGCACTGAGCCCAGGTAAGTAAAAAAAAAAAAAAAATTACTGATCCAGAGACGATTGGGGGGATTTCCAGTAGGCTTCCTCTGGTCTCCATGCTCGGCACACTGAACTGACGACGTTCCTGCGCCCGTGGGGGGGTAAGGGGAGTTGGGCTTCTGAGCAGGTTGAGCAGCCCTCTGTGGGCTAGGCCCCGCATTAGGCACACCGTGTGGTCAGCCTCATCGGCGCCATCTTGTGCTCGTTGCTGTGTGTTGTAAGACGTTGGTACATGCAGTGTGACAGCTGTGCGCGTCAGCGCGTACTTAAGCGCACAACGTCGTAAGCACATACAAGAAAAGCTGAGCACGCGGACCAAGTGTGCACCTCGCTGCGCCCCTTCTAGGCACTCTAAATTTGTGCGCATATAATCTAAGTACGAGCCAATTGGAACATGCAGTTACCGCCATCAGTGGCACCGGCAACCAAGAAAACTAAGTGCCTTGCTCTCTGTGCTGCTTGTCGTATTAAGGCTTCTCAGCCTGACCTGAATTCCAACCTGTGTCAGCACTTTAAGGAAGCCCAAGGAAAGTTGGCTTCCTCGGACTTTGCTAAGCCCAGTTCCTCCCATTCAGATGATGGGTTAGCCACAGCCTTAACTGGAAGTATCCCGGATCGGGCCATCCATGGGAGAGGGAAATTCAGTGGCATCTGCCCCAATACTTCCTGGGCTAGGCATGGGCCCTCCTGCCTTTTATTGGATGGAATTATTTTTCCAGGGCCTGCAAGCCTTCGTACAGGCGCACTCTGCTACCTCACTGGTCCCTGTCTGGACAGAACCTCAACTGGTAAGCCCTCCCTCTCTCACTCCTATCAACAGATCTCAAGGCATGCTTCGCCTCACCAAGGGTATCCCTGGCCCAGGTGACACGGAGGAGGATCCAGATTCCTTGGTCTAGACTTATTTCCCTACGGAAAGCCTCTTGCTACTTTCCAGTACTGGAAGCCATCCAGGAGTTGATTGACCTGGATTGGGGGCACTCCAGATGCAAGTTTTAAAAGGGGGGACGAGTTAGCTCTATCCTCACTGGATCCAGCAGTGAGAGAGCATTTGGATGCATTGGTCTGCACCGTCTCGAAGCCAACACTATCCCAGTGGAGAGAGGAGCAGCCTTGAAGGATGCGCATAATAGTCGGATGGGGTCCATCCTTAAACAAGCCTTTGATGCAATAGCAATTACCTTACAGATTGCTTCTTGTGCCTCGTAGCCCTGTTATCTGATGCGGGCTCTGATCTAGTCCGTACCTTGGACAAGAGGAGTGGCCTCAGTGGTAGCAGCCAGAAGACAGCTATGAACACAAAATTGGTCAGCTGATGTGACCTCTAAGGTAAACCCCACAAAGGTGCCCTTTAAGGGATCACTCCTTGTCTGAAGCAAATTGGAAAAGCTGGACAGTAAATGGGATGAATCTCCAGGGCCATGGCTACTAGAAAATAAGAGAAAGTAGTTACAGCAACCCTCGCCCATGAGGGGTCGGCCCAGGGGCTCCCAATGCTTTTGGCCCTACAGAAGCTCGACATTTCAGAAGCCTCTGTCCTTTTGTAGTCAGCAGTCCAAGAGAGGGGCAAGTTTGAGTTCATTTGTCCCGAAGGCCCCCCCCCCCCCCCCCCCCCAATGAAGTTCTGTCGACCCACTCTCGCAGTGAGAAGACAAGAGGTTGGCTGTCCCTCCTTTTTACCAACGGTGGGTTGAGATTGCTTCGGACAAATGGGTACTGGATGTCATATGAGAAGAATACATGCTGGAGTTTGGCTACTCTCTTTGGGACATATCCATGATGTCTCCTTGCCACTTCCAGCACGGAAAGCAGACAGTGGGGCCTACCTTGGTAAGACTTCTCAGGTTGAGGGCTATAATTCCCAGTACCTGCGCCCCAGGAAGATACGGGGCATTATTCCATCTATCTCATCGTACCCAAGAAGGAGGGTTCCTTTCACCCCATCCTGGACCTCAAGACTATCAACCGACATTTATGAGTAATTCAGTTCTGCATGATAACTCTGTGCTTCGTGATTATGGCTGAACAACTAGGAGAGTTCTTAACCTCCCTGGACCTTTCCAAGGTCCAGGGAGGTTAAGAACTTTCCGATCTGCCAAGAGCATCAGCGTTTCCTATGCCTTGCAGTATTGGGCTTCTGTTATCAGTTCCGGGCACTGCCTTGTGGCATGGCCACCGCCCCAGAACATTTTTCAAGATTATGGTGGTCGTAGCAGTAGTACTGAGAAAAGAGGGAATTCTGGTGCACCTGTACTGGGACAACTAGATGATCAGGGCGAAGCCCATGGAAGAGAGTCTCCGGGTGACCATCAGGTATCCTACCTGCTTCAGGAAGTTGGTTGGGTCGTATACATGAACCAAAGCAGTCTCAAACCCTCCCAGTCCTTGAAATATCTGGAGTCTGGTTCGGCACCAAGCAGTGCAATGTTTTCCTCTCGCCCACGCGGATAAGGAAGTTGATGTCCCAAGTGTGTCAGTTGACTAACTTGATTTGCCCAACAATGTGGAGCTATCTGCAGGACATCTGTTTGATGGCGTCAACCCTGGAGGTGGTTCTGTGAGCAAGGACACACAGGCGACCACTTCAATGCTGCCTGCTGTCACGTTGGAAACCCCCTGTCTTAAGACTTTCGATTCACCTCCACCTACCGGTGGAAGTATGTTCTCGACTCCAGTGGTGGCTGCAGAAAGCTTACCTGGGCAAGGGTGTAAACATATTCCTGCCGAACTGGCTGGTCCTCATGGCAGATGCGAGCCTCGCTCTGGAGCATAAACCACCTGGAAGCCTGGGCAGTCAGATTGGCATGTCTACAGTTCGGCCACATACTCCAGGGTCAGGTGGTCCACGTGATATTGGACAATGCAAAAACTGTGCTCTACATTAGCCGCCAGGGGGGGAACCAAGGCCAGCAAGAGTCACATGTGATTGAACTCCTTATGAAATGGGCGGAATTGCATATACAGATGATCTCGGCCTTCCACATTGCAGGGAAAGAAAACATCAGAGGAGAGTCTGGATCCAGGAGAATGGACGTTGTCTACCAAAGCCTTTCAGCTAATGGTAGATCGCTGGGGCCTCCCATCCATCGACCTGCAGGCTGCATTTCACAATGCGAAGGTTTCCCAATTCTTCAGTTACAGAAGAGATCAGTGGTCCCTGGGGATCAATACTCTCGTTCAGGCCTGGCCATGAGAGGACTTGCTATATGCCTTCCCTCCATGACCTCTTCTGGCAGGGTCATTAGCAGAATTGAGAACCACAGGGATTAGTCCTACTAATAGATCTAGATTGGCTCAGGCGTCTATGGTATGCGGACATGCAGAGACTCCGGGTGGAGATCACCCCTGTGCCTACCACCACACAGGGACCTGCTTCAGCAAGGATCAGTCCTTCTTGAGAATCCATCTTGATTCTGTCTTACAGTTTGGCCCTTGAGAGGGCTCACCCGGTGAAGCATGGATATTCAGTGGCAGAAATTACCACCTTGCGCTGCACATGGAAGTTCTCTACGTCCTTAGCATATGTGCGGGTCTGGAGAGTACTTGAGGCCTAGTGCGAGGAACATGGTGTTGCCCCTTAGACTATCAAAATTCCACTGGTTCTGGAAATTTTACAAGATTGCTTGAATAAAGGGTTGGTCCTTAACTCCTTGAAGGTCCAGGTAGTGGCTCTCTCCTGTTTCCGGGGCAAGGTGAACGGAATCTGCCTGCTGGCTCATCATGACATGGCCCGTTTTCTGAAAGGGGTGAAGGACCTCCAGCTACCCCTATGGTGGCCAGTTCCCTTGTGGAATCTTAATCTAGTTTTGGAGTTTTTGATAGGGCCCTCCTTTTGGCCTCTGCACAGTCTTTCCTTGCACTTATTAACCTGAAAATGGTGTTCCTGGTGTCAATATGCTCTGCTCATCGCATCGCTGAACTACAGGTATTGTCATGTCAGGAACCATTCCTCCGGATCTCTCCGGGAATGTTACAATGTCATACTGTTCCATCCTTCTTGCCCATGATAGCTCGGAGTTTCACTTGAATCAGTGCATTGAATCATCCCTAGATAGGCTCAAGGACATGGAAGAATACCACCTCCTCCGCCATTTAAACATCTGTAGGCTTTTGGTGCAGTATCTTGAAGTTTGAAAACCAGTGTGCAAGACTGATTACTTGTTTGTTCTTCACGGTGGAAAGAGACAGGCCGAATCAGCTTCGTGAGCTAATATAGCTCACTGGATCAAGGAAGTGATCATGGGAGCCTATGTAGAGGCAGGAAAGCAATTACTCTTCAGGTTAAAGCTCATTCCACTAGGGCTCAGGCAGTATCTTGGGCGGAAGCTAGTCTGCTGTCTCCTGTCGACATCTGCTGAGCGGCGATGTGGTCCTCCTTACACACCACCTCCGGGTTCTATCGCCTGGATGTTCAGGCCCGAGAGCATGTACCCTTTGCAAGGGCAGTGCTAACCAGACTGCGGCCAGCCTCCTGCCCTGATTGGGAGTAGCTTTTGTACATCCCATTGGTCCTGAGTCCATCTGGCTACACACTTGGAAATGGAGAAATTACTCACCTGATAATTTCATTTTCCTTGGTGTAGACAGATGGACTCTGCATCCCGCCCACGGCTGCCCAAGAATGGGGCCAAGGAATCATCCGTAAAACAAATATAGATTCCAAGAGGATAATGGTAAGCCATCGCCCAATCCCTAGATCAGGACATCTCTAATCTTGCTGGGATTCAGCATTTATTTGGTCGAGTACAGTTACTGTTATCTGTTACCAAGTTTTAATAAAGTTTAAGTTTGTTCAATAGTATGTCCTCAATGGCTTTTGAAGAGAATACTGAAGGGCTGAGGTCACTGCAGGGGTGTATCTAAGCTTGGAAACCTGACTCCGTCTCCATCTGCTAGCGGGGGAGCACACAACCCATTGTCCTAAGTCCATCTGTCTACACTAAAGAAAACTAATTTCTCCTCTGAAGTACGTAAACAATATTAGAGGATGAAGAAGAATGAAAGGGCTTTTAAGGAACAGCTTGGTTAAGAATCTGCTGACTCCTTTCATGTGGAACTAGCCTTTTCCCGTTAATAGCAGGGCTGAATTAGCCTTGCTGTCATGGGATCTGTCAATCAGGTCCGGGAGGCGGAGCTTTACCAAGCAGAGATTAGATTTTAGCTCTCTGCGACTGCGCGTGTGTTCCCGCGCAGGAAAATAACAGATTCTCCTCAGTCTGTTCTTTCCGCGCGCGGGATCGCACACGGAGCTGACTTCTCCTCAGCATTTTATTATTTTTCTTAAAATGTCTAAAAAATCGGGGTTTAAACCCTGTACCTGTGGCAAGGTAATGTCGGTCACGGATGGCCATGACCGATGTTACTGATGCCTGGGGCCAGAACACAATTTTAAAAACTGTGAATGTTGTGCCCAAATGTCCCAGAGGGCCCAAAAACAGCGGGCTTATCGGATACGGGAACTTTTCAGTTTATCGGAGCCATCGGAAGCTCATTCTTCGCCTGGCCCCTCGACAACAATGGCTTCAGCTCAAAAAGGAGCGTCGTCGTGGGACCCTCAACCTTCCAGGCTTGGAGGTAAGGACTGCCCACGACGACATAGGCCATAGGATCCAAGAGGACCGAGAGAGCCTGAATTATTGGTGCCGGAAGCAACGGCGCCTGAAACTTCTGCGCCTAAGGGTCCTTCTGTGCCCAAAACATTGTCTGCGCATATAACTTCTGTGCCCAAAACACCATCGGCGCACAAAACATCTGCGCACAAACTACCGAAAACATCGGCGCACACGACGCCGAAGACATGGGCGCACAATGGACTACAACACCATAGAGCATTGAGGAGCCCGACGCCTAGACATCACATTGAACCCCTGACTGTTACGGCGCCGCAAGAGATACCACAGAAAGCGTCTCAAAAGTCCAAACACCAATCTCATTCAATACCACATGGGTTAAAACGACATGAGTTCACAGAGGTATCTCATTCCACCTCTCCAGATGTAACACCAAATTGCTCGGGTACTTCATGCTCTTCGAGATCCACTTCCACATGTTTGAAAACAGAACGTAGAAGACGGTCGCCGTCAGGACAAGGGATCCACACAGGATCATCGTAACGCCATCACCAGAGGCATTCACATCACTCGCACCACAAAAAGGCTTTGAGCATGAGTGAAACATGGGAACTGAGCCCTTCTACTTCTAGGTCATCTCATGCACAAGGTGCAAAGACCTTATCTCATAGAGAAATAATACAGATCACTTCCTCTAATGCATCTACATCCTCGGGTAATTCTGTTAAGGCCACAGACGGCAAGATGGGGAGGAAATATGATGTTCCAAGTACTCCCCCCCCCCCCCCCCCAATGCCTCCAGTGCAACCTAAAGCATGTGAATTACCAAAACAATCTGGTCGTCCAACAATGCCTTCTCACATAAGAGGCATTTTTTTCAATTATCTCAGTCGTTAGGGTTTTAGGAAACTCTTCAATCAGCCTTTAAGATGTCTAACGAGCTATCTGTGAGTTCCCCGGAACACAATACACATACTTCCAGAGAACCTTCGGTGGAGCCTCCAGCATCCCCATTAACAAAGAGACCATTTTCACCAATTCAGAAACAAAATACATCTATCAATTCCATGTCTCCGCAAACATTCCCATCGGACCTGCAGGAAGAACCGCAGGAACCATATTCCCCTCCAGAGGACCTTACGTGCCCAATATTTTTAGAAAAATTCGGTACGTTATTACACCTGGAAGTCCAAAAGGAGACAGACCCTAGATCAGAAACCTTTTGGTCTCCTAAAAATTTTCGATGCTCCAGGAGAACAGACATCTCTTCCACCACAAGAACTCCTACATACCGTCTTACAGAAATCTTGGGAAACACCTTACTCTCTGTCAGCTGTTTCAAGAAAAATGGATATACAATTTCATATGTGGAAAACATCGCCTTATTCACTACCACAATTACCACATGCCTCAGTTGTGGTAGAATCTGCGATGCAAAGATTCAAAAAAGCAAAGTCGCATACCTCATATCCACCAGGCAAAGATAACAGATATTTGGATTGAGTTTGGCAGGAAGATGTACCACAACTCAATGTTGAATGCCCGCATTATGCACCATCAATTCTACATGGTACAATACCTATATGAGTGCATACAAGCCACAAAAGGTATGCTTTCCTCGACGGCAGATCAGATACCACCGCCTCTGCATGACATGGAGGAGTGTTCTCGACACCTTCTGCGGTCGATATATGAGGGATTTGAAACATCTTCCAGGGCATCTGCAACAGCCATCGCAGCCCGTAGGATGGCATGGTTACGTTCCAGCACCGTACGGGAAGATTTACACGAGAAACTAACGAACCTCCCGTGTACAGGAGACCTGTTCGGAGAATGTTTTCAGGACACAGTGGGCAAATTAAGAGGAAGCTCTAGCAGTCCAATCCTTAACATCACAACCTCACTACTCGACCACGTGTTATGTGGGATCTACTCGTCGACAGTCCTATGCCCGTAGACCTTACAGGTCTTATCAATCCTTTCATACACAGATGTATCCATCTTACCAATGTCCGCCGCCGCAACAGCACAACCCAATCCAATGTAGGGGTAAGCCACGTAACCAGAGACAGCAGACACAACAACCGGCTGCAGTAAAATCAACACCATCTTTTTAATAACCCAGCCACCACCACGACATCAGGCACCATCTGGCAGAATACATTCTTTCCGGGCAGCCTGGGAGAGAATAACATCCGATCAATGGGTTTTAGAGAGAGTACGACACGGTTACCAACTCCAATTTACCACAAAACCCATACTACCTCACCTTTCCACTCTAAAGAATCAAGGCTTTCAGCCACAACTGGGGGAGGAAATTGCTTTGCTTTGCAAACAGGCCATTCGACGGATTTCCCCGAAAACTCAACAGGCGGGGTTTTATTCCCCATATTTCCTCATACCCAAAAAGTTGGGTGGCCTTCGTCCCATACTAGATCTGAGGGAACTGAACAAATTTCTCACCAAAGAGAAATTCAAAATGATATCGTTGAAATCGATCCTACCTCTAATTCAACCCAATGACTGGATGTGTTCCATTGATCTGAAGGATGCCTACACACATATTCCAATCCATCCATCCTCATGGCGATACCTATGCTTTCACTACAGGCATCACCACTACCAATACAAAGTTCTCCCCTTTAGACTATTGACTGCACCCAGGGTTTTCACCAAGTGCATGGTTGTGGTAGTGGCTCATCTCAGACAACAGGGTATAACCATCTTTCCATATCTGGACGATTGGCTGATAATCGTCTTGACTCCGGACGACTTGATCTACCACCTCCGAGTGATACAGTGCTTACAGGAGTTGGGGCTAGTGATCAATTTTCAGAAATCACATCTACAGCCAACACAAACATTACAGTTTATAGGAGCATGCCTGGACACCACTCGCAACCGGGCATACCTCCCAATCGAAAGAATAGTACAATTGCGTCAACTTCTCCATGTGTTGAACAATACTCAAAGACCTTCGGCGAGACAAGTTCTAGTAGTCCTAGGCCACACGGCGGCGACTATTTTCATGGTTCCCAATTCCAGGCTACACATGAGACGCCTGCAATGGGGACTAAAACGTCAATGGAAACAAGTCACAACCGTTGACGCAGAAGTTATCGTTGACCTCCGAGATGAGACGGGACATAACATGGTGGCTCCTAGACTCCATGTGTTCCAACCATGGTACAGTTTCCTTCTCCGACTATCCATCACGGACCCAATTCGGTTACCGAATCGCCCAGATCTTCTCTTCCAAGATCAAGGGACACTTCTACACCCATCTCTCCATCTGACAGCATGGTGATTGAGAGGCTCCTTCTAACAGAGCAGGGAGTTTCCACTTCGGCACAATTCATCTTGTTAGAATCCAGGAAACTCTCAACGAGGAAAAATTATAGCTATCAATGGAAACTCTACCTGTGCACTTCCAATGGCGTACCACCATTGGACTGCT
The DNA here is from genome assembly GCF_901001135.1 of Rhinatrema bivittatum. Taxonomy (NCBI): domain Eukaryota; kingdom Metazoa; phylum Chordata; class Amphibia; order Gymnophiona; family Rhinatrematidae; genus Rhinatrema; species Rhinatrema bivittatum. The sequence goes on along the minus strand of NC_042617.1, from coordinate 290,091,244 downwards.
CACCTGAGCTACTCATGGATTACCTTCATACACTGTACACAGCTGGTCTTGCAACATCATCCATTAGAGTTCATCTCAGTGCCATAGCGGCATCATATAGACCATTTAACACTATTCCTATATCAAATCATCCCTTACTCTCCAGTTTCATTAAGGGGTTAACTCACCTTCATCCTCCGATCTCTAAACCTCCAGTTCTGTGGAACCTCAACATAGTTCTTGAACAGCTCATGCTTTCCCCGTTTGAACCCATGAACTCGGCATATATTAAATACCTCACATGGAAGGTTGTATTCCTGGGTGCAGTAACTTCAGCACAACGAGTCAGTGAATTACAGGCCTTGGTCCACTATTCTCCATATTTACAGTTTCATCACCAAAAGGTGGTTCTCCGAACCCACCCATCCTTCCTACCAAAAGTGGTTTTTCAATTCCATTCTCAATCAAACCATAGAACTACCCATATTTTTCCCTAAACCTCATGCAAATGATAGGGAAAAATTACTGCATACACTATAGATTGCAAAAGAGCTTTAGCATACTACAAAGAGAGAACAAACACGGACTCCCGTGTTTCTCAACTCTTTGTCTCTTTCAACCCGAAAGCCCCTGGACTACCAGTGGCCAAACGCACCATCTCCAGCTGGATAGCACAGTGCATCACATTCTACTACGACAGAGGTTACCGCTACATTCTGTTCCTAAAGCTCACCAAGTCAGAGCAGTGGCAGCCTCCTAGGCACATCTTAAAAATGTACAACCCATAGACATTCGTAAGGCAGCTACATGGTCATCGCTCCATACCTTCACATCTCACTACTGCCTTGATCAACAAACAGCCACTGATGCGAAAATAGGGCACGCAATCTCTATCCTCTTATTAATGGTGACTGCCACACTGTTAATGATCACGTAAAAAAAAAAAAAAACATGATGAGGAGCTTGGGATTCCCATGACAGCATGGCTAATTCAGCCCTGCTATCAACGGGGAAAAAGCAAGTTTGCTTACCGTAAACGGTGTTTCCGTAGATAGGATGAATTAGCCATGCTGACCTGCCCTTCTCCCTGACAGTCACCGTCTTTTCGACTACACTACAGCTTAATCACAGACTGTATGACATAGTGAGGGCAAAGGTAGCGCCGGCGCCATTTTGAATATTGGCAATACGGCCCGCGTGCAGGAGGTCGCTCCCAGACCCCCGCTGGACTTTTGGCAAGTCTTGTGGGGGTCAGGAGGCCCCCCCCCAAACTGGCCAAAAGTCCCTGGGGGTCCAGTAGGGGTCCGGGAGTGATCTGCACGCGTGACGTCGGGAGCCAGGAACCAAAATGGTGCCGGCGCTACCTTTGCCCTGTCACATAAGGGCAAAGGGCCACCGGCGCCATTTCTCTTAACGCAGCTGTGGCCAGAGAGCGGGAGATCGCACCGGGACCCCCCCACTGGACCCCAGGTAATTTAAAACATTTTGGGGGGGGTTCGGGAGGGTGGGGGATTTGTTTTAAAGGTTCAGGGGTGGGTTTTAGGGTTTTTTTGGTGTGCCGGTTTTCCCGCCCTCCCCCTCCCCGATTTACGGTTTTTTGACGATAAATCGGGGAAATTGTTATTGTATCGCGGCTCTAACGATTTTTGACTATTTAAAATATATCTGACGATTGTTTTAAATCGTCAAAAAACGATTCACATCCCTAAAGCAAACTACTTTTACCTTAAAACAAACAAACAAAAAAAAAAAACCTGCAGCATTTTACTTTAATGCGTTTGTCCTTAGAGCTTGAAGAAAATCCAACTTGTTAAACTTAAAGCCTTTAAAATAATGGAAAAATTTGTTTCTTTGCCATCAATGGTGATTGGCATTTTCTGTAACTCTCTTCAGCTTTGTTCATTGGAAAGTTCAGATGCATATATGCAGCTACCCTTGGGTTACAGCACAGTGCATGATAGCTTTCAAAGGTGCCATAAATATATATATATGTGTGTGTGTGTATATATATGTATGTATATGTAAACAAAATACTTTTATAAAAGGACTTTTCAATAAATATGAATTTTTAACTTCAATAATTGATGGTACCCAATATTATAAGCTAAATTAGGTGCTTTTTTCCTCCCCTTTTTTAGGGGTTTTTTGTGGCTCATATCAAGCACTAGTTAGGTAGACATTGCCAAATTTTTGGTTTTATGTTTTATAATAATACACACACACACATACACACTATATATATATATATATATATATATATATATATATATATATATATATATATATATATATATATATATATATATAGTGTGTATGTGTATTATTATAAAAGTGTTTTGTTTACATACAATTCAAGATACTCGTACATAAATTTAGTATAAAGAATACACAATTCCTACATCTAAAAACCACTTTTCATCCCTCAACTATGACTAATCTCACACTATCACTTATCCTAGTCACCCTTTATACATAAGCACAGTAACAATTCATCACATATAGCTATACTTTTTCATGTATAAATCATTTCCATCAAATGCATGAAAATAAAATTTACACTTCATATAGCATTCATCCACTTGTCTATTTTTTAGTAATACAGTACATTACTGAAAAAAGAACTGTTATGCCTGACCATAATTTTCCATTTCTTAATATCACACTGTGTAATTTTGATGGCATAACCTCATTACTCACTTGTCCCTGTCCGTTTCCCACTGTATCAAATGATGGCTTATTCATATATTTTTTTTATATATCCCAACAAGGCCTCGTTTTGCCTGTATGGCTTCTTCAGGGGAGCTTTAATTTTCAAACATGACCATCAGTTACACACGAAACATTCAATCTCAGTATTAACTGTATCTAATAAAGAAAAACATGTTTTAAAACACTGAATGGCATTTGCTTTCACAATCCATTACTAACTGTGCTCAGAGTGTAATGCCCTACAATATTTACTACATTTCTAATTATCCCAATCTCATTAACTACCACCCTAACCCCATAAAAACACACCATACCCAATCCTAAAATACATATTACATATAATTTTGTAAATACATTACTATAATGTTCAAATATTCCTTTTATATAAAAAAAAAACACTATTTCAAAAAAATATTCTTTACCTCAACTCACTCCCACCTAATCAACATGGGGGCAAGATCGAGAAAACGCCGGGTTCTCATACACCTTCCGGCTGGATGAATTATTGTATGTGTGCTGCTGGCAGGTCATACTCAATCCTCATTTCCGGACAGATTAGCACAGTCCGAAGAAAGTTTTTCCCAGATCAAGAGGTCTGGATGTCTGATTATTCAGAATTGATACCCGGCTCTAGTCCAATGAATATAGTTATTCCCAGACGATGTTCTGGATGGCTGAACAGTCAGCAGTGTTTCCCGGAAGAAGGCAATGCTTGCTTTTGGCAAAAGACAGATCTGTGTAGGTAAGTATTTTATATATACTAACATTAACATAGATAAATAGAACTCAATGGCATTCCTATTACTGCTGACACAGATATTTAAAAAATAACCAATTACCCCACCACTGAATTTTCAAATTTGTTAACTATTATTTAATTATGTTCACAGCAGACTTAACGAACAGCAGTGCTCTCCCGACAACAAAATGTTCAAAAAACCTCACCTGTGTTCCATTATCCAATGAGCTTCTTAGTATGCATCAAGCTGTCATTGATTCGACCTCCTAAAAGAACATTTTAAACATCAAAACTGACGCCACAGCGTATTATTACCCCCATATACCGCCCAAAATATTTATACTTACAAATGCTTATCCCTTTGTTAAGGGCTCCAATATTTAGAGGGGTGTGAATGTCAAAGATGTTTGAAATGTTATTATTGCACTTTCTCTATATCTGCTCTCTGTCAAAGATAGAAAAAAACCAGTCCCCTTGTAACAAAGTCCCACGTCATTCTTAGCCATCTCACATCAATCCATCTAAATGCCCACCACAGTATCACATAACTGCACACATTAGCTTAAGTTATTCATCTATGCTGACCAAACGGCTTTGTACTATCGATTCCATAACGAGGCTCCGTTACGTAGCTAGCCACCATTTAAATACTTCCTCATGTCCTCCCTTTATCCAATCACACATGGTTTTACCCACCTATCTAAAACACCTCTACTCCCGTGTGGTCCGATCAGGGGAAATTAATATTCCCCAGATCACCACTCAGCATGTATAGTTATAATACATTCATACAAATGCTTCCCATTTATCATGGTATTGAGTCCATTCGGTATCAAAGTCCACCATAAATAAATAAATCTCTGTTCCGTTTGCCGTAAACTCTGAGAGATAGCACCACCTCTCCGGGATTGTAATTGCTGAATTACACAGAACTTCAGTTGATCAAGAGTATGTTTTTGATCTAACCAGTGCTTCACGAGAGGGGCTTCCTGCTTTTGAGTACGGATACAACTTCTGTGTTTTATGATATGAGTTATTATTGGTAACTTAGTATGCCCAATGTATACCTTCAAACAAGGGCATATGATCACATAAATGACCCTAGATGTACCGCAATCAGTGTCCCTTCAATCTATATTGAATCGGAAGTACCGGATGTTGGAAAGTCTGTGTGACAAAAACATGTCTACACACCGAGCAGCCATTGCATGTATATTGTCCCACGCTATTTCTGATCGCTCCTCCCGTGAATTTGAAAAGACTAACAGGTCACGTAAATTTTTTCCTCTCTTATGGGCAAAAATAGGTCTATTTTGTAAAGATGCATATAAAGCAAGTATATGCTAATGTTTTAAGATAATCTCTTGGATACTGTGAGACCTAGCAGAAAATGGTAAAACACATACTGCCTGTTCCCCCTCAGCCCTATGTCTTGTCTGTAACAACAAGTCATGATCAGCATATAAACCTCGTTTGTATGCTCTTTTGTCTGCCTTGGCTGGCTATCCTCTCGCCAGAAATTTATCTCGCATGAGACCTGCTTGTTTTTTATATTCCTCATTAGTAGTAGCACACAAGCGACGAAACCTTAAGAACTGTCCCACAGGAATATGGATCCGCAAATTATATGGATGAAAGCTTTGAAAATGCAGCAAGTTGTTATGATCTGTTGGTTTTGAAAAAATAGATGTACTCAGCTGTTTATCAAGTTTAAAAACTTGTAAATCCAAAAACGAGATGGACTGTAAATGGGATGACTGCGTAAATTGCAGATTAGAATCCAATGTATTTATCCATACTGTAAATTCTGCCAATTCCTGTGAAGTACCCTTCCAGATATAAAAAGATATCATCTCCAAAATGTACCCACATCACTATTTTAGACCAATAGGGGGAAGGGTAAATATATCGTTCCTCGAATTGGGCTACATACAGACACTCCAATGAGGGAGCCATAGTGGCTCCCATGGTTGTGCCTTGAGTCTGCGGGTAATACTGATTCTTATATCTGAAAAAGTTTTTTGTAAGAGCCACAGATGCCAGCTGAGTTATGAACTGAGCTAATTTATCTGACACAGCATTGGCATTTAATGATTGCTTTATCAACCTCAAGGATGCCTCCTGTGGAATGCTTGTATAAAGCGAAGTGATGTCCGCTGTCACCAATAGCCAGTCATCTTGGACATCTGTAATAGATCATATCTGAAGAATAAAATCTGATGAATCACGAATGTATGACCTAATTTGACTTACCAAAGGATTAAGAAATGAATCTACATATTTGGATAGGGGCTCCAATATCAAATTAATCCCAGATACTATTGGGCGACCTGGTGGTGAAATCAGAGGCTTATGTATTTTAGGGACTGTGTAAAAAATAAAAAATGTTTTTCTTTGAGTAATCAACCTGCTAGTCAAACCTTCCTCTAATATCTCTTCTATCTCACATTGTAATGCCTCTGTAGGATCCCCTTCCAGAGGTAAATAACATTTAGTATCTGAAAGTTGTCGCATAACCTCCCTATCGTATGCTACAGTATCAAGAATAACAATACCACCCCCCCTTGTCGGCCGGGCATATAGTTATAGAGGGATCATTCTGGAGTGAAGAACAAGCCTCCCGCTCCTCCACTGTAATATTCTGTAAACTGTAACGGTGCATGTTCTAAAACCTCTAAGTCCCTTATCACCAACTTTTCAAAACCTGCAATAGCTGGATCTATTGGACCTGGCGGAGTCCACTTAGAAGGTCTAGTCAACGTGTTGGCTCTCATCTGTGTGCTATTGTTAAAAAATTGAATTATTTTAAGTTTACGAAAACATTTTTGAAGAGACACTGTCATAGAAAATGAATCATACCGTGTGGTCGGAACGAAAGATAAACCCTTCTGTAACAAAGAAAGTTATATAGATGACAATTTTTCTTGATAAATTAAAAACTAATGGGATACTTGATATTGTGACCGTGTGGTTCGTTTAACATCTGATTTTGACTCCTCATTCCTTGTAATAGTTCTTTTTTCCGTAATGTACTGTATTACTAAAAAATAGATAAGTGGATGAATGCTATATGAAGTGTAAATTTTATTTTCATGCATTTATTGATGGAAATGATTTATACATGAAAATGTATAGCTATTTTGTGATGAATTGTTACTGTGCTTAAGTATAAAGTGACTAGGATAAGTGATAGTGTGAGATTAGTCATAGTTGAGGGATGAAAAGTGGTTTTTAGATGTAGGAATTGTGTATTCTTTATATTAAATTTATGTACGAGTATCTTGAATTGTATGTAAACAAAATACTTTTTTAAAGATTTTTTTCAATAAATATGAATTTTTAACTTGAATAATTGATGATATCAAATATTATAAGCTAAATTAGGTGCTTTTTTCCCTCCCCTTTTTTAGGTTTAATTTTGATATATAGGTATATAGATAACTTAAATCATGAGACATATCTAAGTTTATATATATCCACATTTACCTCATAATTTATTTTCTTTACTAGGTTTTTTTTTTTTCTGCATTCAGAGGACAGAATTTTTTTTTGTGTGCTGTCACACTTCTTTCTTACCCCCCCCCCCCCCCCAAAGACAAAAAACACTTTTTACAGAATCTGAAATGTAGCTGCTGATGTGATACAGCCATAGAAACTGCTTGGTTCCCTGTACGTACCAGGATCAGTCCAGACGGTGGGTTATGTCCCCCGTCCAGCAGATGGAGTCAGATCAGAGCTCGAGAGTGCCACCTCATATAGCAGCGCACCCTCTGCTGGAGCTCAGTATCATTCTGACTCCAGCAGATGCGAGTTGGGGAAATCAGTGCTTCCCCAGTGTGACAGGTTTTTTGGTTATTTTATCTCTTTTCTCAGTTCTTCCTGTCATGTCTTATTTCTTTTAGCAATTTGGATCTAGTTGTACAAAAAAAAAAAAAAAAAAAAAAATTTTTAACTTTAATTTCTGAGGAGGCGTGCTTTTCTCTGCTCTGTCTCCTTCCTGTGCTACCTCTCAGTCCCTTTCAGGGTTCGTTTGGGGGGTAAGTTTTCTACTTTGTGCAAGTTTTTATTTTCAGCTAATTTTCCTGGACGGTCCCGCGGCCCGGCAGCCTTTTCGCGGGCCTGGGCGCGCCGGCAGAAGGGACTTTCCCGCCAGCGCTTGCGGACTCGTCGGGCGGGTTGTGAAGGCCTTTTAGGGCCCCCCGCGGTGCGCTTCGTTTTTTGGCCCCCCCCCCGCGGCGTTTGTTTCTAGCGGCGCTGTCATGCCGCGTTTCTCCCGTTGCGAGACCTGCGGCGACCCGGGGTCTCGTTTTTCGCGGGAGGGTGTGTGTCCACGTTGCCTCCCCGAGGGGGAAGGTGAAGCGCACGCCTCGGGCTCGCTCCCGACGCCATCCTCCCCGCAGCCCGGGCAGCGAGGGCCGGCCACTTCCTCGCCGATGGCGGGAAAGGCGGCCATTTTGGAACAGGATCTGAGCGCAGGAAATTCGCCGGAGGAGATAGGGGCTGTTAGGGGGCCCCCCCGCCTACATCGTTGTCCCGAGGAAGGTCGACCCGCTCATCCACCCCCAGGGGATGCTGCTGCTGCTGCGCCTCCCGGGCTGCCCTTTTTCGCCCCGGACTTTATTCTCAAGATGCACACAGCTTATTTACAGGGCCTGGCAGCCCCAGGAGGTGTTCCAGCAGGTCCTCCTGCTCCAAAGATTCCTAAGCTCACAGTTCCTCCCTCCGGGTCCCTGACCCCGGCTGGGGCAGTTCCGGGGACCTCTGCTTTGCCATCTCAGCCACGGTTGGTAGGAGCGGCTTCCCCGTCGGGGGTTGACCCCTTGGATCCTCTGGACCCTGCACACCCGGAGGGACAGGCGGAGGGCGACGATCCTCGCGCTCTGTGCATTTTCCACAAAGAGGAGCTGGAGGATCTCCTCCAGCAGACCCTGCAGGAGTTGGATCTGGATCCACCTCCGGATCCTCCGGCTCCAGTGACCCCGGCGATCGCGACCTCATCAAAAAAAGGGGATCCAGTTCTGGCTGCACTCCGGCCTAGAGCGAAGGCTTTCCCAGTGCATGAGTCTTTTCTACAGCTTCTCACTGGGGAATGGGACGTCCCTGAGGCGTCCTTGAAGGTCACCCGTGCCATGGAAAAACTTTATCCCTTACCGGAGGATTTTTTGGATTTCATTCGTTTCCCTAAAGTGGATTCGGCGGTCTCAGCGGTGACGAAACGGACCACGATCCCCGTCACGGGCGGGACAGCCCTACGGGACACGCAGGACCGCAAGCTGGAGACGTTCCTTAAGAAGGTATTTGAAGTTTCGGCCTTGGGAATGAGGGCCGTCATGTGCAGCTCTTTGACTCAGAGGGCCAGTCTCCTGTGGGTTCAACAGCTTTTAACGTCCCAGCAGTTGCCTCCGGAGGAAACCGCCCAGGCCGACAGCCTGGAGTCTGCCATTGCTTACGGAGCTGATGCCCTGTATGATCTTTTCCGGGTTCTTGCTCGGTCCATGGTTTCTGTGGTGGCAGCACGAAGGCTCCTGTGGCTGCGGAATTGGTCTGCGGATGCCTCGTCCAAGTCGAGCCTAGGTTCTTTGCCCTTTCGGGGGAAGTTTCTCTTCGGCAATGATCTCGATGAAATCATCAAGTCGCTGGGTGAGAACTCGGTTCATCGTCTGCCTGAAGACAGGCAGCGTCCTTACCGGGCATTTGCCTCCTCTAGGACCAGGGCTAGGGCGCAGCGACGTTACAGGTCGTACCGACAGCCTGGTTCTCGTACAGCTCCCAGTAGATCACAGCCTTGGTCCCGTTCCTTTCGCGGGCGGCGTCCCGCGAGAGAGGCCTCGGGACAGGGAAATACCTCCACCAAGCCTTCCCAATGATGCCAGAGCGACCCACTCCTCCAGTCCGCCCATCGGGGGCAGACTCTCGGCATTCTTCGAGGAGTGGGTAAGGATAACCTCAGACCAGTGGGTGCTGGACACCATACAACACGGTTACGCCTTGGAATTTGTCCGTCCGCCAAGAGACAGGTTCGTCTTCTCTCCTTGCGGCTCCGATCTCAAGCGGATGGCGGTTCAACAGACGTTGGACCGACTCCAAGACATCGAGGCTATTGTTCCCGTTCCCTTCGCCGAGGTGGGCTCGGGCCATTATTCCATCTACTTCGTAGTTCCCAAAAAGGACGATTCGTTCAGACCCATACTGGACTTAAAGGAAGTAAACCGCTCGCTGCGGGTCAGTCGGTTCCGCATGGAGACGTTACGGTCGGTAATTGCAGCAGTCCACCAGGGGGAGTTCCTGGCTTCTCTGGATCTGACAGAGGCGTATCTACACATCCCTATACGTCCGGACCACAGACGTTATCTACGCTTCAAAGTTCTGCATCAGCATTTTCAATTCCGGGCTCTTCCTTTCGGACTCGCGACGGCCCCACGAACTTTCACCAAGATCATGGTGGTGGTGGCGGCGGCCCTTCGGGAGGGGATCTTAGTACATCCCTACCTGGACGATTGGCTGGTGCGGGCAAAGTCCTTCTCACATGGACAGGCTTCGGTGACCAGAGTTTTGGAGATGCTTCGCTCCCTAGGCTGGGTGGTGAATCTGTCCAAGAGTTCCCTAGTTCCCTCTCAGCGCTTGGATTTTCTGGGAGCAACCTTCGACACTCAGCAGGGAATGGTCTTCCTCCGAGCGGACAAGGCCCTCTCCTTGAGGGAGCACATCAGGCTCTTCGCGTCTTTGACGGAACCTACCGCTTGGAATTATCTACAGCTTCTGGGAGTGATGGCATCCACCATAGACATGGTTCCCTGGGCATTTGCACACCTTCGCCCTCTGCAGGCGTCCCTGCTCTCACGTTGGAAACCGGTGTCCCAGGAGTATCACGTGATTCTGCCTCTTCCTCAGTTGGCTCGCGACAGCCTAGAGTGGTGGCTGGTCCCGGATCACCTGGCTCGCGGCGTTTCTCTAGCAGTCCCATCTTGGGTGGTGGTGACCACCGACGCCAGCCTCGTGGGGTGGGGCGCCGTCTGCGAGCGCAGCGCCATACAGGGGACATGGTCTCCGGTGGAGGCGAGGTGGCCGATCAATCGTCTGGAGACCAGGGCAGTGCGCCTCGCGCTGCAACGTTTCCTCCCTCTGCTTCAGAACAAGGAGGTACGGGTTCTCTCAGACAACGCGACCACTGTGGCTTACATCAATCGTCAAGGAGGAACGAGAAGCGCTCAGGTTTCAGCCGAAATCGCGCCCCTGATGGCATGGGCGGAACTTCACCTGCTTCGGCTCGCGGCCTCTCACATTGCCGGCGTGGACAATATTCAGGCAGATTATCTGAGTCGACAAAGACTGGACCCCGGCGAATGGTCTCTCTCCGACGAGGCGATGGCTCTCCTGGTTCGTCGCTGGGGAACCCCGCGACTGGACTTGATGGCGACCGCGGGCAATGCCAAGGCTCCGCGCTTCTTCAGTCGCAGAAGGGAACGGGGGGCAGAGGGGGTGGACGCTCTCGCTCTGCCGTGGCCGGAAGGTCAGCTGCTCTATGTGTTTCCTCCTTGGCCCTTGGTGGGCAAAATACTTCGCAGAATAGAGAATCACAGCGGCCCCGTGATTCTCGTAGCGCCGGAGTGGCCGCGTCGGCCTTGGTTTGCAGACCTGCTGCACATGTCGGTGGACGGACCGATCCGGCTGAGTCATCTTCCCCGGCTCCTCCAACAGGGACCGGTATTTTTCGAGCAGGTGGCACTCTTTTGTCTTGCGGCCTGGCTTTTGAATGGCGCCGCCTCCGCCGCAGAGGCTATCCAGAGGCGGTAATCTCCACGATGCTCAGGGCACGCAAGCCTTCCACTTCCGTGGCCTACGTTCGCGTGTGGAAGGTTTTCGAGTCTTGGTGTGTCGACCATGGAGCCCGGCCCACGGAGGCGACGGTCCCATTGATCCTTCAATTCTTGCAAGATGGGCTGGATAAGGGACTAGCATATAATTCTCTCCGAGTACAAGTCGCGGCTCTGAATGTCCTGGTACAGACAACAGTCTCCCTGCCTCTCCAACCGGATATCGCACGTTTCCTGAAGGGGGTCCGTCATTTGCGGCCACCGGTCAGGGATCCCTGTCCGTCGTAGAGCCTCAACCTGGTTCTTCGAGTACTGGCGGGCGCGCCTTTCGAGCCTCTACAGGGCGCGTCGCTGAAGGACCTCACTATGAAGACCGTTTTTCTGGTGGCGATCTGCTCTGCCCGCCGCATTTCGGAACTGCAGGCTCTCTCCTGCAGGGAACCTTACCTACGCATTTCGGAAGCGGGGATCTCGCTTCGTACGGTCCCGTCTTTCCTTCCAAAGGTGGTTTCTTCCTTCCACATGAATCAAACGGTGGAGCTCCCGGCGTTCTCTCCTGTGGATTCGAAGTCTCTTCGTCATTTGGACGTCAGGCGGGTGCTCCTCCACTACCTAGAGGTTACCAATGATTTTCGCGTTTCCGATCACCTGTTTGTGCTCTGGTCGGGGCCTAAAAAGGGCTCCGCCGCGTCAAAAACGACCATCGCCCGCTGGATCAAGGATGCCATTTCAGCGTCTTATATTGGGTCCGGTCGGGATCCGCCTAGGGGCGTCAGAGCTCATTCCACACGCTCTCAAGCTGCGTCTTGGGCAGAGTCTCGTGCGGTCTCTCCTCAGGAGATCTGCCGGGCAGCGACGTGGAAGTCGCTGCATACCTTCGCTAGGCATTATCGGCTACACCTACCGCCTTCGCCTTCTGAGCACTTTGGCGATCAGGTTATCCGAGCAGGGCTCTCAGGGGCCCACCCGGTTTAGGGAAGCTTTGGTACATCCCACCGTCTGGACTGATCCTGGTACGTACAGGGAAAAGAAAATTATTCCTTACCTGCTAATTTTCGTTCCTGTAGTACCATGGATCAGTCCAGACGCCCACCACTTTGGGACTGTGAACCTCTGCTCGGCCTTGTCTCTGTAGCTGTCTCTTTCTTTTTTCTTCCTAAGGGGATTGGTACAGCTCCTCATAGGTTTCACTGTTTCGACCTCGTTCTGGGTCGTACATGTTCTTGTTCTTGATGTTTACTTACGTCAGTTGTTTGATCCAAATTGTTTTTTGTTTCTTGCTCTTTTTGGGCTTTGTTATACATGATACTGAGCTCCAGCAGAGGGTGCGCTGCTATATGAGGTGGCACTCTCGAGCTCTGATCTGACTCCATCTGCTGGACGGGGGACATAACCCACCGTCTGGACTGATTCATGGTACTACAGGAACGAAAATTAGCAGGTAAGGAATAATTTTCTTTTATGGGAGTGGCAGGCCCACCTCACAAATGTTCGTCTTCCTCAGTGTGCGCCAGCATCTCATCCATATTGTGACACTGCTTTACTTCTGGTTCTGGCTCTTCAGCTAAGCAGAGAAGAACTCAGAAAGTGAATCTTTATCTGATGACTGTGCATTGCAGGTCTCCCTGACACGCAGCCCTCCATACAGCGAGAACGAGGCCCATGATAGCCGCTTTCTATTGTCTTACGACAGGACGTTAGCCATTAAAGAGATTTCGAGCGAGGATGTTGCTGATGTGCATAATCTTCTTTCACACTACCACCAGGTGAGAATGCAGGCCAAAGACCTCCATTCTGTAGTCATATTTTATTTTGAGGTCTATATTCAGACACAGTTGGGCTAGCAAAGTTAGTTGAATACATTTATCTGGCTAACTTGAAGGTATATTCAGTTGTGAAACTGAATTATTGAATATAATTGGCTATCTTAAAGCTAGCCGGCTAATTATAGCCAGCTAACTTTAGGACAGGTCTTTGATCCGACTAGACTTAGCCAGCTAACTCAACTCCTTCCAGTTACACCCTCTGAATACTCCTAACTTACTGCCTGATTCACTAAGGCTTTTCTCTCATTATGGGAAAATACCTTGATGAATCAGGCCCTTAGCCGGCTAAATTCTAGCCATCTGATGAGCCTAAATATTCATCTAACTGGCTAAATTCTGAGTTATGTGACAAACCTATACAAATCAAAGCCACCTGACAGTGATATATAATTTATACTCAATCACTAAAATGAACGCTCTGTTCGATCACTGTATAATAAACATTTCTTCCAAACTCCCTGTGATGTGTTTACTGTTCAATAATTGTATCTTGTTTTTCTTCAAAAATGTACTGATTTTTATAACCTACACGACTGTGGTGCAAAATTAAATAAGTATAATCATTCAATATATTATTTTTTTAAAATATTTAAAGGATTTAGTTGAAGGTTTCATATAATCGTGTAGGCATCCCTGCACCATATACGCATGTTATAATCATTAACCTCCAACCTCCTCCTTAGGTAAGCTTTTTATGTAAAATTGTTTTGCTTATATTTGAATATTTTTCTGTATAAATGACATCCAATAAAGTTATTCTTATTGTATTTGTGACATCCAATAAACAATATTCTGAAAGAACTCCAAAACTTGTTGTTTTAAAAGGATTCAAAAACTTTCAATAATATATTCCCACAATGGTGTAACACTATTGTGGTAATGTGTGTCTAAAATACATCTGCGATAAATCAATAGATGCTTGAAAGTCCCGGCATGTACATGTTTCAGTCGCTATCGACTTTCTTCAGGGGAATATACTACGTAGCAAACAGTACAAACAGATGATAATTTCCACACAATCCTTCTCAAACTCACTACATTTAAGTTAAGTTTTCACCACTTCCCTTGAATTCCACGATAGGTTGTTGTTTCTGCGGGTATGCTGATATTAGTCTCTCCCAGTCTTCACCACTATTCTTTAAATTCCACAAAGGTTCATGGTTTCTCCAGATGTCCAAATCTCAAGTCTCTCCCGGTCTGAATGTCAACTGAACCTGTCTCCAGAGTCTACTCCTTACAAACCCACTCCTCGACATAAGTATTGAACCAATCCAGCAGTTTTTAAGGACCAAATAGCCAATGGGAATCCACCATATTAAAGTGTTCTATTCTACAAGGGGTTTTAGCCAAGATGGCTTTTCTTTTACAATAACCACGCCTTCTTGATAATGTAGCTGTCAAATGCAATGGACCTGGTTGAAAACACCACCATTTGCTATGTTATACTGTCGGACCTGATAGGGAAGAACTCCCCAACTTGAAATGCAAACACTAGTATTGAAGCGGACCTAATGGAACTAATCTAAATAAACTTGCACTGAAAGTATTACAGCCGAACGGGAAACATAAATGTTACAAAACTGTGGACAGATTTAGCTCTTCATTCATCCCCGCTGGATGTGACGACTCTAGGGTGTAGATCCAAAATAATTCACGAGCGTTTAGTCGTACACTCAAGTCCCCTCCACGTGTGAAACTATAACTTGTTCCAATACAGTCCATTTTAAATCTGCTATACCATGTCCTGCTTCCTTCAAATGTTGCACCATAGGAGCCTTCATTTTGGCTGTAGTGTACTGCGACTTGTGTTCCCCCCCCCCCCCCCCTCCCCAATCTAATGCGTACTGGGCGCGATGTGCGACCCATATAAAGTTTGGGACATGGGCAAATGATTACGTTCACCACATTACAGGAGTTACTCTTTCTCCAAACTTTGTATTGTGTGACAGGATCCACCCATTCCTTCCCTACTATACAGGCCGATACAGTACAGTGCACTCCGGAGCGCACGGTTAGCCTGCTATTGGACGCGCGTTTTCCCTTACCCCTTATTCAGTAAGGGGAGGAAAATACACGTCCAACCTGCGGCACCTAATAGGGCCCTCAACATGCAAATGCATGTTGAGGGCCCTATTAGGTATGCGTGCGGGATACAGAAAGTAAAATGTACAGCCAAGCCGCACATTTTACTTTCAGAAATTAGCGCCGACCTTTGGGTCGGCGCTAATTTCTTCCGGCGCCGGGAAAGTGCACAGAAAAGCAGTAAAAACTGCTTTTCTGTGCACCCTCTGACTTAATATCATAGCGATATTAAGTCGGAGGGCCCGAAAAGTTAAAAAAAAAAAAAAAATTGAATTCTTCCCGCGGCTGTTGGGCCGAAAACCGGACGCTCAATTTTGCCAGCATCCGGTTTCCGAGCCCATGGCTGTCAGTGGGCTCGAACCGATGCCGGCAAAATTGAGCGTCGGCTGTCAAACCCGCTGACAGCTGCCGCTCCTGTCAAAAAGGAGGTGCTAGGGATGTGCTAGTGTCCCTAGCGCCTCCTTTTCCCCGTTTTTACCATGTCACCTAATTTAAATACAGAATAGCGTGCACCGGCGAAGGGCCGGTGCGCGCGCCGGGAGAGCGGGCGTTCGTCCGCTCTCCCGCAGACTTTACTGAATCAGCCTGATAGTTTGATGGCACCAACAACAGCATCCACATGACTGATGGCCTACAATTTCCTCTATGGGAACACTGTGATCCAATTGTGCATGTACCAACATGTTCCTGATGTTTCGGCCTCTCGTAGCAAACAATGGAGGTTCTATAAATTCTTTATAAATGACAAAATATGCCAGTACTTCTTAATGGCCGAAATAATAACGCCCGTGGCTGTCGATTGTTGTAATACGCATACTAATCGTGAAGTGTCCTTTTTTGGGTTTATATGACAACTATTGACGGTCACTGAATTTTGCTCTCTTATATGCCCTCTGAATAGCCTTATGGGGATATCCACGGACTCTAAATCTCTCTTTTAATATATCTGCTTGAATTTCAAATTCCATGTCTGTGGAACAAATACGCCTGATTCTAAAAAACTGGCTCACTGGTAGGCCAATCAGGGTTTGTCATTTGTACCCACCACCAGATACTCAAAGTTTGATAGTAGAGTGTCTATCCAAAGATTTATACGTAAATTGAATTTAAGGCTGTTTTTTATGATGGTGCAATCAGTTTTGATCCGTCTGTAGTTAAACCACGTTCTAATTGGCAGCCGCCCGGACCAGCAGATCCACATGTACAAACTTTTCATAAACTGGTCTTACAGGATTTGGCCGCATATGAGGCTACACCAGTTAAACATCACCAATTTAACACAGATGCAACGTGAAGCTCTGATAAATTTATCACAGTCATCTCAGGTAGTAGGTAAACCTGCTGACAAGGGGGGGGGGGGGGGGGCGCTGTGGTGATCCAAGATAAGGTCACACATATTAATAAATTAATGGTTCATTTACAAGATCCACAATATTATGAGCAAACACAAAGTGATCCCACTCAGACTATTATAGAGAAGGTGGAGGAAGTATTACAGAGAGCTATGGTTACCATGGATATAAGCTCTCTGTATACTAATATCCCCCAACAAAGTGCCCTACAGATTTTCTCAAACCTTGTCACAACTGACAACACCTCATAGAATTACAACTGAGTTATTGGTGGATTTAACAGAAATAGTGCTATTTAACAACTATTTTTGGTTTGGACAGGATTGTTTTCACCAAATACATGGGATTCCTATGGGATCTCCTTTAGCACCAGCTGTAGCAAACTTGTATGTCACCAATTTCGAAGAGAGTTACATAGTAACATCAGAATGGTGAGGAGATATTAGATGTTGGCTTAGCTTTATAGATGACATCTTTTTCATCTGGATCAGTTTGGATCAACGATTAGAGGTTCCTCACATGGATTAATACAGTGGACAGCAATTTGAAATTTACAGCATATTCATCACCGTATCAGATCACTTTTTTGGATATAGAAGTTACTAAACTTCACAGATCCCTCAACACTACGGTATTCTGTAAATCTACGGACAGGAACAACCTACTGAAATTTCCAACCCATCACGCATATAATTTTAAAATTGGCCTACCAGTGAGCCAGTTTTTTAGAATCGGGCGTATTTGTTCAACAGACATGGAATTTGAAATTCAAGCAGATCTTTTAAAAGAGAGATTTAGAGGCTATGGATATCCCCATAAGGCCATTCAGAGGGCATCTAAAAGAGCAAAATTCAGTGACCGCCAACAGTTGTCATATAAACCCAAAAAGGACACTTCATGATTAGTATGTGTATTACAACAATCGACAGCCACGGGCGTTATTATTTCGGCCATTAAGAAGCACTGGCATATTTTGTCATTGCATAAAGAATTTATAGAACCTCCATTTTTGCTACAACAAGAGGCCGAAACATCAGGGACATGTTGGTACACGCACAATTGGATCACAGTGTTCCCATAGAGGAAATTGTAGACCATCAGTCATGTGGATGCTATAGTTGGTGCCATCAAACTATAGTAGGGAAGGAATGGGTGGATCCTGTCACAATACAAAGTTTGGAGAAAGAGTAACACCAATTGTAACTCTTGTAATGTGGTGTACGTAATCATTTGCCCATGTCCCAAACTCTATGTGGGTCACACATCACGCCCAGGACGCATTAGATTGGGGGAACACAAGTCACGGTACACTACAGCCAAAATGAAGGCTCCTATGGTGCAACATTTGAAGGAAGCAGGACACGGTATAGCAGATTTAAAATGGACTGTATTGGAACAAGTTAGTGTTTCCCCACATGGAGGGGACTTGGGTGTACGACTAAACTATCGTGAATTATTTTGGGTCTACACCCTAGAGTCGTCACATCCAGCAGGGATGAATGAAGAGCTAAATCTGTCCCCAGTTTTGTAACATTTATGTTTCCCATTCGGCTGTAATACTTTCAGTGCAAGTTTATTTAGATTAGTTCCATTAGGTCCGCTTCAATATAAGTGTTTGCATTTCAAGTTGGAGAGTTCTTCCCTATCAAGTCCGACAGTATATCATAGCAAATGTTGGTGTTTTCAACCAGGTCTGTTGCATTTGAAAGCTACGTAATCAAGAAGGCGTGGATATTGTAAAAGAAAAGCCGTCTTGGCTAAAACCCAATAGAACACTTTAATATGGTGGATTCCCATTGGCTATTTGGTCCTTAAAAACTGCTAGACTGGTTCAATACTTATGTCGAGGAGTGGGTTGTAAGGAGTAGGCTCTAGAGACAGGTTCAGTTGACATTCAGACCGCGAGAGACTTGAGATTTGGACATCTGGAGAAACCATGAACCGTTGTGGAATTTAAAGAATAGCTGTGAAGACTGGGAGAGACTAATATCAGCATACCCGCAGAAACAACGAACTATTGTGGAATTCAAGGGAAGTGGTGAAAACTTAACTTAAATCGTAGTGAGTTTGAGAAGGATTATGTGGAAATTATCATCTGTTTGTACTGTTTGCTACATAGTATATTCCCCTGAAGAAAGACAATAGTGTCTGAAACATGTACATGTCGGGACTTTCAAGCATATATTGATTTATAGCAGATGTATTTTAGACACACATTACCACATTAGTGTTACACCATTGTGGGAAAATATTGAAAGTTTTTGAATCCTTCTAGAACAACAAGTTTTGGAGTTCTTTTAGAATATTGTTTATTGGATGTCATAAATATAATAAGAATAACTTTATTGGATGTCATATTTATACAGAAAAATATTCAAATAATATAAGCAAAAAAATGTTACATAAGGAGGAGGTTGGAGGTTAATGATTATAACATCCATATACGGTACAGGGACACCTACACGATTATATGAAACCTTCAACTAAATCCTTTAAATATTTAAAAAAAAAATATATTGAATGATTATACTTATTAAATTTTGCCCCACAGTCGTGTAGGTTATAAAAAATCAGTACATTTTTGAAGAAAAACAAGATATGATTATTGAACAGTAAACACATCACAGGAGTTTTGAAGAAATGTTTATTATACAGTGATCGAACAGAGCGTTCATTTTCGTGATTGAGTATAAATTCTGAGTTAGCCTGTTAAATGTTTTTGAATATGGACATCAATATGTCTTGTTGTATAGATCTAGGTTAATGGAAATAAGGGTGGGAGTAGGGTAACCCAGCCATGATATTATGGTCAGAGAAAGGCAGTGATGAAGCATAACATCTTAAATAGTCTTAATCTGCTAAAATTCTAATAAAATTGAAAATGAAAAAGGGGGATAAATGTAAGACATACCAGTCATGCTTTATATAGATGATTTCCAAGACACATTGCAATTAGAGCTACACCTGTTATCTAATTTTAAATAAGGCTTTTAATTTCATTTTAAAATATTTACATGTCATCCTCCTTCAAAAAAGGTCTCTGGGTATCTTACAATATGGTAATCAAATTATCATCCAAAAGCATCAAAATTATAGCATATACAAACTCTATGATAACCTACTATTTTTATGTATATGTTATTTTGTCAAATACTAGGATAGATACCCTGAATTCAGACTGGATAGAGCTATTCAAACCTGCTACTGTTAAGTGCTTTCTGCGTTTTAGGTATTTATTAAGGGGTTTTTTTTTTGTTTTTTAAGCCAGTTCATAAATCTTTAATAGCAATGGCTTGGTAATTTCTGGCAGCAAATATGCTGCATGATTAAGCTCTGACCTTAAGGTTGTCTACTAGGTCATTAACTGCCATGCAATTCTTTTTGGAGGGGAGGGTTTACATTTTTTTTTTTTTTCCTAACAAGCAGGGCTGAATTAGCTGTGACACATGGGTGACATCATCCGATGGTGTTGATAGACTGTTCTCTAAGCTTATAGAGCTTTTGCTCTACTGAGCATATGTGGGAATGCCCATGCAGGCATTGCCTTGTGAATCGCCTGTCTTTTTTTTTTTTTTTTTTTTATCTGAGCTTCAGCACAGACATGTATCCTATCTCTCCAGAAAACTTTTTCCATTTAATTATATTTCATACTTTTTAAAAATATTTTCACCTCCTCGACAGCCCCCTAAACAGTACTTTTTAGTGGTATATTAAAAAAAAAAAATAGAAGATTGCTTCACAGAATATCTGGATCCAAGAAGCTCACAGTGAGTTGTTTCAGACTGTATATGTAGTCTGTAGTCAGACTGTATAAGACTGACATGATCTGTTACCCGGCCTATGACTTGGACCATGACAGGCAAACTGCTGTCATTGTGGCCATTGTTTGATCACGAAAGTTCAGGGCCTGGAAAATGGAGCATTTCCTAGCGTGTAGCCAGATGGACTCAGGACCAATGGGTTATGTGCTCCCCTGCAAGCAGATGGAGACTGAGTCAGGTTTAAAAGCTGACGTCACCTTAGATATTCTCCAGCAGCGACCTCAGCTATTCAGTATCTCTCCTTCTCCTAGCAGATGTAGACATGTTATCCAGACACCAGCACTTGGGGTTTAGCGAGATTGCAGTACTTGTTAGAGGAAGGAAAATCTACATTGGAGAGAGACTGAGCCACGCTCTCCTGCGGTGATACCTAATGGCCCCTCCCCCAGTGGAGAATTCCTGAGGTGATTTCCGAGATCCCTCAGAGGTGTCCCTTGCTCCGGTAGCTGGCCCCCGGCATGGACTTTGCTCCTGAAGCAGCTGAAAGGCAGTGGGTGCAGGAAGCAGAGTGTGGTGGTGACACCCTAAGCTCTCTTCTCCCCCCCACCCCCTCCCCATGCAGCCGGAAACCACCTCTGTACTCAGCTGGTAAGCGCTGAGCCCAGGTTAGGAAGAACTCCTCAGATTCAGAGATGTGGAAGGACTTTGGAAAGTCCTCCGGTCTCTTTGCTCAACACGCCGTACTGATGACATCCCTGATCTCATTAGGGCAAGGGAAGGGGGTTTCCGAGTGGATTGAGCGGCCCCTCTGATGGGCTAGGCCCCGCTTCAGGCTCAGTGAGCACTCCACATGGCAGGCCGCGGCAGTGCTTTCTTGCGAGCAGTTTGGTTTGGTGCCATACCCCCCCCCATCTGTTGGTACGCACGGTGCGGGCCAGCTCTTTGTGCACCTAATGTGCGCATATGTACGTACGTATCTGTGTGCAAAACAGTGCGAATACCTGAGTGCATAAGTGTACGCATACACTCGCGCACACCCGGACGCATACATTTGAGGGCGCTTATGCATACACACATTGGGGCAGATTTGTGCATGCTCGATTCAGTGCTAGCTGGCCGAACTCAGAAGACAGCTATAGATCCGGCAGCAAAAAAGCGACACTTTCTTTGGGCTGCCTGCCATATTAGGGCTGCACAGCCTGACCTTAAATCCTGTCGGCACTGTTAGGAAGCCCAGGGAGGGCTTGATCAGAATTTCTCCAAGTGGTCCCTCCCAGTCAGTCAGCATGACCTTTTCCGTACTGGTGTCATTCCCGCTGCCATGGAGGGTAAGGGGAATTGGGTCTCCCAGCGGGTTGAGTAGTCCTCGGGGGCTAGGTCCCACATTAAGCACATGCGTGGTCTGCCTCTTCAGCGCCATCTTGTGAGAGTTTCTGTATATCATATGGCCCTGCACACAATTCTGAGAGCACTTGCGCTGAGCGAGTGACGTCAGCGCACTGTTGCATGTACGAATGAAAGCGCTGCGTGCGTTACGTCAGCACATATGCTTGCAACTACGAAGGCACTGTGGGCATTATGATCAGTGCGTACTTTAGCGTACAATGCCATAAACACATACGGGAAAAGCACCTCACCTCGCCCCATTTAGGCCCTTTAAATTTGTCATGGATAACTTTTAAGCACGAGCCGATTGGAACGCATAGTTACCACCACCAATGGTGCTGGCAACCAAGGATCCTAAGCGCCTTGCTGTTTGTGCTGCTTGTCATATTAAGGCTTCTCAGCTTAACCTAAATTTCAGCCTGTGCCAGCCCTATGGGGAAGTCAAAGGAGAATAGGCTTCCTTGGTCTCTGATAAGCATGGCTCCTCCTATTCAGATGAGAGGTTAGCCCCAGCCTTAGCTGGAAGCACCCATGTCTGGGTCATCTGTGGAAGAGGGAAATTCAGCGGCATCTACCCCAGTACTCCGGGGCTAAGCAGGGGCCCTGCCATCTTCTCTAGGATGGAATTAATTTTCCAAGGCCATGGACACCATCGTTCAGGTGCAACCTGCTACCTCACTTGCCCTGCCTGGACAAAAAAAATACAAATACCTCTTACACCGCTATCGAAGGATCTTGAGGCATGCCTCTCCTCACCAAGGGTTTCCCTGGCAGGGACCCAGATGAGGTGCCAGATTCCTTGGTCCTGTCTGATCTCGCTACAGAAAGCCTCTTGTTGTTTTCGAGTACTGGGGCTGACTATCCCTCTTCTGTCAGCGGTGCATCGAGACCACACATGACAAATGGATACTGGACATATGAGAAGTATACTCTCTGGAATTTTGCAGCATCCCTTGGGACATGTTCATGATGTCACCCTTACACTCCAAGCACAAGAAATGGCAGTGGAATCTAAGTTGATAAGACTCCTCAGTTTGAGGGCTATAACTCTCTGGTACCTATGTCCCCAGGAAAAGGCGGGGTGCTATTTCATCTATTTCATCATACCCAAGAAGGAGGGTTCGTTTTGCCCCATCCTGGACTTCGAGTGTCAATCGTCATCTGTGGATATTCCACTTCCGCATGGGAACTCTACACTCCGTCAGAATGACCGTAAATCCAGGGAGTTCTTAGCCTCCCTGGACCTCTCAGGGGCCTAACTTCATACTACTGGCAACTGCCCCCCAGAACATTCTCCAAAGTTATGGTGGTTGTGGCGACGGCACCAAGGAAAGAAGGGATCCTGGCGCACCCTTACTTAGATGACTGTCTAATCCGGGTGAAGCCATTGGAAGAGAGCCTCCAGGTAGCCAGCAGGGTCACGTCCCTGCTTCAGGAAGTTGGTCAGGTCGTAAATGTGGACAAGAGCTGCCTCAAGCCCTCCTAGTCCTTAGAGTACCGGGTAGTCCGGCTCAACATCAAGCAGAGCAAAGTTCTCTTCCCTCCGAGGATAAGGAAGCTCATGGGCCAGGTATGTCTGTTGGCGGACACAATGTGCCCCAGGGTATGAAGTCTTTGGCATGATGGCATCAACCCTGGAAGTAGTACCGTGGGTGAGGTCTCACATGCCGCCACTCCAACGCTCACTTCTGTCATATTGGAACCCATGTCTCACGACTACTCAATTCACCTCCATGTTCTGATAGAAGTATGTTCTCGGCTCCAGTGGTGGTTACAGGAAGTTCACCTAAGCAAAGATGTAAGCCTGCCCCTACCAAACTTGCTCCTCCTCACGACAAACGTGAGCCACCGAGAGCGGGGAGCTTATTGTCAGGAACTGACAACCCTGCTGCGATGGACCAAGGAAAAAGGGCGCTGGAGCATAAAATGCCTGGAAGCCCAAGCTGTCAGATTAGTGTGCCTACAATTCAGCCACAGACTCAGGCGGTCGGTGTGATACACTTCAATGCAACAATGGTAGCCTACGTCGACTGCCAGGGAAGAGCAAAAGGACACAGTGTCTCTTAAAATAGTCCCCCTTATGGAATTGTCTGAGTTAAATCTGCAAGGGATATCAGCCTCCCACATTGTGGGAAAGACAACAGAGCAGACCTTCTCAGCAGGGAAAGTCTGAGTCCAGAAGAATGAACTTTGTCGACCAGAGCCTTCCAGTTCCTGGTAGATCACTGGGGCCTCCCATCCATCGACCTACTGGCCACAGTCCCCCGATTCATCAGTCACAGACGAGATCAGCGCTCCCAAGGAATTGGTGCCTTTGTCCAGGCTTGGTCAGAAGAGGAATGACTGTACTCTTCCCTCCGTGGCCTCTACTGGGCAAGGTCGTTCGCAAGATCGAACGCCACAGAGGATGAGTCCTTCTGGTAGCTCTGGATTGGCCCAGATGCCTGGGGTATGCAGACATGTGAAGGCTTCTGGTGGAGAGCCCCCTAGGCCTCCCTCCACACAGGGACCTTCCCCACCAAGGTCCGATCCTCCTCGAGGACCCAACTTGGTTTTGTCTTGCGGTCCTGCCCTTGAGATGAAGTGTGGATATTCAATGGCAGTAATTGCCACCTTGCTCCTTGTGCGGACGTTCTCAACGTCCTTGGCGTATGTTCGGATCTGGAGAATATTTGAAGCCTGATGCAAGGAGTGCAGGGTGCTGCCTCGCACAACTAAGATCCCATGATTCTAGTATTTTTACAGGATACCAGAACAAAGGTTTGCCTCTCAGCTTCTTGAAGGTCCAGGAGACGCCTTCCTTCTGTTTCAGAGGCGAGATGAATGTAGTCTGCCCGTCGACACATCCGGACTTGGCTAGTTTCCAAAAAGGGGTTAAATACCTCTGACCACCCTTAAGTTGCTGGTCCCCCCTATGGATCCTCAATCTAATATTGGACTCTTTAGCAGGGCCTCCTTTTGGCCTCCGAACTGCAGGCGCAGTCATGTTGGGAACCGTTCCTCCGGTTGAATCCAGGAGGGATACTGCTTCACACCGCTCCTTCCTTCTTGCCGAAGGTGGTCTTGGAGTTTCACTTAAACCAGTCCATCTCCTTACCATCCACAGATAGACGCAAGGACATGGAAGACTACCGACTCCTATACCACTTAAACATCAGTAGGCTTTTAGTATGGTTTCTGGAGAATCCAGATCCAGTGCGCAAGACGGATCGCTGGTTTGTTCTTCACGGTGGAAAGAAACAAGGCGAAATAGCTTCGTGAGGTTCCATAGCTCGTTGGATCAAGGAAATGATCGCAGGATCTTATGTAGAGGCAGGGAAAGCCTTTATCCCTTCAGGTTAAAGCTCATTCCACTAGGGCCCAGGAAGTATCCTGGACAGAAGCTAAGCTACTGTCACCATCAACATCTGCCGAGCAGTGACTGGAGGTGGTGTGTAAGCAGGATCCCGGTATTTTTGCCTGGACGCACAGGCTCGATAGGACGCAGCCTTTGCGAGGATGGTGCTATCCGGACCACGGGCAGCCTCATGCCCCGTTCGGGAGTAGCTTTTGTATATCCCATTGGTCCTGAGTCCATCAGGCTACATGCTAGGAAATGGAGAAATTTACTTACCTGATAATTTTGTTTTCCTTAGTGTAAATAGATGGACTCAACATACCACCCATGGCTGCCCATGAACGGTATCAAGGGAATCACCCATGAGGTGAATTGTGACTTCAAGAGGTTGCGGCTAAGCTGGCGCCCTATCTCTAGATAGGAGGTGATGTCCTTTCGTGGATTACAAACTGGTTAAAAGACAGGAAACAGTAGGACTAAATGGTCAGTTTTCTCAGTGGAAAAGGTTAAACAGTGGAGTGCCTCAGGGATCTGTACTTGGACCGGTGCTTTTCAGTATATATATAAATGATCTGGAAAGTAATACGACGAGTGACGTTATCAAATTTGCGGATGATACAAAATTATTCAGAGTAGTTAAATCACAAGCAGATTGTGATACATTACAGGAGGACCTTGCAAGACTGGAAGATTGGGCATCCAAATGGCAGATGAAATTTAATGTGGACAAGTGCAAGGTGTTGCATATAGGGAAAAATAACCCTTGCTGTAGTTACACAGTTAGGTTCCATATTAGGAGCTACCACCCAGGAAAAAGATCTAGGCATCATAGTGGATAATACTTTAAAATCGTCTGCTCAGTGTGCTGCAGCAGTCAAAAAAGCAAACAGAATGTTAGGAATTATTAGGAAGGGAATGGTTAATAGAACGGAAAATGTCATAAAGCCTCTGTATCGCTCCATGGTGAGACCGCACTGTGTACAATTCTGGTCACCGCATCTAAAAAAAGATATAGTTGCGATGGAGAAGGTACAGAGAAGGGCAACCAAAATGATAAAGGGGATGGAACAGCTCCCCTATGAGGAAAGGCTGAAGAGGTTAGGACTGTTCAGCTTGAAGAAGAGATGGCTGAGGGGGGATATGATAGAGGTGTTTAAAATCATGAGAGGTCTAGAACGGGTAGAAGTGAATCGGTTATTTACTCTTTTGGATAGTAGAAAGACTAGGGGGCACTCCATGAAGTTAGCATGGGGCACATTTAAAACTAATCGGAGAAAGTTCTTTTTTACTCAACGCACAATTAAACACTGGAATTTGTTGCCAGAGGATGTGGTTAGTTCAGTTAGTATAGCGGTGTTTAAAAAAGGATTGGATAAGTTCTTGGAGGAGAAGTCCATTACCTGCTATTAATTAAGTTGACTTACAATTAATAGCAGTGGCTAATTTCTATCAGTAGCATGGGATCTTCTTAGGAAATCTGACTCAGTCTCCCATCTGCTATCAGGAGTACACTATACCCATTGGTCCTGAGTCCATCTGTCTACACTAAGGAAAATGAAATTATCAGGTAAGTAATTTCTCCATTGGCTGGCAAACTATATTGCACATTGTTATACTTTAGCAGACATCCAGATCACAGTTTATCAAGTAAGAGCTATGGCCACATCAGTAGTTCATTTATTTATTTATTTATTTAAAGAATTTATATACCGGGGTTCCTGTATAGTATACATATCACCCCGGTTTACAAGGAACCATAACTATCGCTAAGGAACCGTAACTATCGCTTCATTTAGCGGTTTACATTGAACATTTAGTGGTTTACATTGAACATTTAGCGGTTTACATTGAACATAGTTAATTTGAGAAAACATAATAAAACATAAATAAACATAAACAAACATAAAATAGTTCATGTGGGAGCTGTTACCATTGAAGACATCTGCAAAATGCAAAGATTGTCTTCAATGTTACCATTGAAGACAATCTGCAAAACATAATAAAACATAAATAAACATAAACAAACATAAAATAGTTCATGTGGGAGCTGTTACCATTGAAGACATCTGCAAAGCTGCAACTTCATTGTCAGTGTACATCTTCATGTCCCATTACTTTCTGGACAATTTATCAAAAAGGGACAGTATATTTGGGCAAGCAGTTTTGCATAAATTGTTTACCTAGTAGTCTACTCATGGTTGGATCTAAGTTGCTTATGCAGTAAACGCTATGCTGTAACCCTCAGCTTGGAACTCGCCCCGTGTCATGGCTAATTCAGCCCTGCTGGTTGATAGAGAAACCAAGTTTGCTTACTATGAACGATGTTCTTTGAAGTCGGCAGGATAAATTAGCCATGCTAAATACCTGTCTTCCTCCCTGGAGAGTTGACTACTTACCTTTTTAAAAAATCAATTGAGGCAGCTCACGAGGCAGTGCCTGCATGGGAATTCCCACATATGCTCAGAGCAAAAGCTCTATAAGCTTTAGAGAAAAGGATCTGTTCGATGCTGTCAGATGCTATCACGTGTATCATGGGTAATTCATCCTGCTGTCTGCAGAGGACACCATTTACAGTAAACAAACTTACTTTTTTTTTTGCAGCAAGGCTTGATAGCCATATATTAAAGATTTCAGGTTTTACAAAATGTACAGTTTATACAATACTAGAATTTTAACCATCTGTGTAATTCTATAAAGACTGTCATGTACATAAGCCCTTTCTGTGTGTTTTGTTTTATGGGGTGGGGTAGTACATAGTGAAGTGCCATGGAAACACACTCCTCCCCCAGTTCCTAGCCATGTATCGCTTGAGCGTGGACAGTGAGGACAACTACATATTGGTGATGAGAAACCTCTTCAGCCATCGACTGGCAGTGCACAGGAAATATGATCTGAAGGTAAGTGCACTCAGAACTCGGAAAGTTTTTTGAATGTGAAGTCCCTTTCCCCTCCTCTGGGAGGTATTTCTCCACTAAAAAAGTGTTCTTGGAGATGAGCTAGCCCATTTCTGCAAATCTGTGGATTTTGTTGACTGCCAGACACATTTGCAGTGAGGAGGCATTTAGCAGCTTCTAATATCTGGAAGCATAAAGGTTATATATTAATTTCTTATCACTTGAGCTTTATTGTATTTTTTTAACAAGAGCAAATAATCACTTTCCCCTCTCATCCACTCTTGCACCACCTCATAGGGTTATAATACATACACTTCCATTCCTCTTTCTCTACTGCCTTCTCAATACTTCTATCAGGGCTTCAGTTTTCATCTTGTAGCAATTTGAGGTGATGAGTTTAAGCATGTAATTAGTCAGAAATTATACTAGCAAAGCAGTAAACTCTGCTGAGGTTGATTAGATTTAAAGCAAATTTCCATATATTACAGCTAACTTGGTAGACTAGGAAGCTAAAAGATTGCTTTGTATGAGTGAGTGAACTGACTTTGCAGTACTCCATCTTTTCTTTTCAACTATGTGTGAGAAGAGAAATTTCAACTTGCATTTTCTGGTTCCAATTTTGTCTTAATACTGGCTTGCAGGAGGTTGCTGATACTCCAGCTTGGTTCCTCATTTTCCTCCCCCCTATGATTTTAGAGCAGGAGAGATGCTATGCTGAGTCAGTCCAAGGTCTGTTGAGCCCAGTATCCTGTCTCCAACAGTATCCAAGCCGGATTCCAAGTACCCGTTGATCCCAAAAGGTAGTCCTCTTTTCTTACTTCCAAGGATATCATTGTCCTTTCTTAGTCTACTTGGCTAATAATATTTTATGGACTTCTCCTCCAGGAAAGTTTCCAAAACTCTTTTAAATCCTTCTATGGCTTGACCACATCTTCTGGCAACAGATTCCACAGCTTGATGGTGTGTTATGCTAAAAAGTACTTTGTATGATTTATTTTAAATCTGCTGGCTGAGTTTCATGGAGTATCCCCTTGCTTTAATATTTGAAAGTACAAATAACCATCCTTTATTTACCCATTCCACCCCACTCATGATTTTATAAACTTAATAAATGCCAAAGTGATCAGACCAAAGGTCCATCAGGTCCAGCATACTGTTGTTGAAACTTTGGAACTTACCCCACCTGGTTTCCTCCCCAGAGAGGGCACAAAGCCAGTAATGAAATAGCCTTTGTTTCAAAACATAACATTTATTAAGTAGCTTAGAGATCTATAATCGCTGGCAGGTTTGTTTTTTATACATACAAAACTTGATAGCAGAAAGCGAAGGAAACAAGATTGTGTTTCCTTAAGGGAGTAAACGGAGCCAGGTATCACAGAATTAACTGCTCACCAGGCAATGCCAGTTTACTCATCATTTTGAATTTGCATTAGTCTTTTATACACTGTTAAACATGGCTCGCACAATTTCCGCTCCTCCCCTCTCTCATCCCCTACGTTTGCTGGTACTTTTCCTTCATGCGCCTCTTAGACATCATATATTATGCTTACTCAGTAGTTCTTTTGTTCTTGTAGCTTTCTTGGCACCTTTCTTATCTCACATTCGCTCTGCAGTCTCATTCTTTTCCACACTTGCACAGCCTCTGTTTTTCTGTCTCTGGGCTGACCATGACCTTTTTATTTCAGTTACTAAAAGCACTGTTCACATATGTCTCAGAGCTCATATGTCTCAGAGCTCATATGTCTCAGATTTCAGTTACTAAAAGCACTGTTCACATATGTCTCAGAGCTCACAAAACCCACCTCACCAACTATCCCAGATGATCAAGCACAATCAAGATGCACAGAGCTTGCTCAATTTTTTGAAAACAAAATTCTCAAGCTAATGGCCCCTCTGGCAACCAGTAACACAGTACCTCCTTCTATCATCACTCCTTCACGCAACCAGAACATAAACCTTGATTCATTCGAACCTATCTCCTCACTTGAAATCGAAATGACTCTCAAAAAGATGAAACCCTCCACTCATCCGACAGATTCCATCCCTTCTAAACTCCTACTCACCATCCCGAACATCATAGCGAAGCCCTTAGCAGAGATAATTAATAGCTCGCTAACCCAAGGACTAGTACCAGACATCCTGAAACTAGCCACCCTCAAACCTCTCCTCAAAAAACCCAACTTGAACCCTACAGACCCAGCTAATTTTCGCCCCATAGCTAACCTTCCATTTGTAGCCAAACTTATGGAGAGGATAATCAACAAACAGTTATCTGAATACCTAGAAGAGCATAAAATACTCACAACAGCCCAATTCGGATTCCGCAAATCCCTTAGTACGGAATCCCTCCTAACCTCTCTAACTGACAGAGTCCTCGTAGGTCTGGAGAAAAAGACCCCATACCTCCTGATTCTCCTCGACCTATCAGCTGCGTTTGATACCGTAAAACACTCTATCCTGATCGACCGGCTCTCAGACATAGGCATCTCAGGATCAGCCCTGGAATGGTTCAGATCCTTCCTACACAATAGGACTTTCAAGGTCAGAATCAGCAACAAGGATTCCCTCCCGGTCAAATCCTCTTTCGGAGTTCCCCAAGGATCCTCTCTCTCCCCCACCCTCTTTAACATCTATC
The DNA here is from genome assembly GCF_901001135.1 of Rhinatrema bivittatum. Classification (NCBI taxonomy): domain Eukaryota; kingdom Metazoa; phylum Chordata; class Amphibia; order Gymnophiona; family Rhinatrematidae; genus Rhinatrema; species Rhinatrema bivittatum. Next base: position 290,060,730 of record NC_042617.1, on the reverse strand, counting down.
TTCTCCCCCTATGTCATCTACTCTCAAGTCTTAAGGTCACACACTTCATATACGCAGACGATGTTCAGATTCTGCTGCCAATCACTGACTCCATCTCCAGCACCATCAACTTCTGGAACAATTGTCTACAGTCCATAAACTCACTCCTATCTAGCCTTAACCTAGTACTTAATACGTCAAAAACAGAACTTTTGCTTATCACTCCAGATGAGAACCTTCAGCCTACCAACAACCTAACCTCACCACCAATGATCAATTCCACTCAAGTAAGAGACCTGGGGGTCACCTTAGACAAAAGGCTGAACCTCAAAGAATTTGTCAAGAACACAACGAAAGAATGCTATTATAAACTACATATTCTGAAAAAGCTGAAACCTCTCCTGCATTTTCAGGACTTCAGAACAGTTCTCCAAACAATACTATTTTCCAAGATCGATTACTGCAACTCTCTGCTTATAGACCTTCCAACCATAACCACAAAACCTCTACAAATGTTGCAGAACTCCGCCGCAAGGATTCTTACTAACACCAGCAGAAGTGAACACATAACACCCATACTAAAACACTTACACTGGCTCCCCATCAGATCCAGAATCATTTTCAAAGTGCTAACTATAACACACAAGAACATCCATTCACAAACGTCGCTAGATCTAAGCCTTCCACTTCGCCTACACGAGTCTTCAAGACCAATCAGAAACAGATACTTAGGCACCTTACACGTACCTTCAGCCAAGTCCTCACTCAAGAAACGTGCATTCTCGACTGCCAGCCCCCTTCATTGGAATGCCCTCCCCACGGACATTCGCCTCGAAACGTGTACTCGAACATTCAAAAAGAAACTCAAGACCTGGCTCTTTACAAAAGCCTACACTTAAAGGTCTAGCTCAGAACCACATCCCAGAACTTGAATCATTCTCGCTTTTATAATCATATCAAACAACTCCTAATTTTATCCTTGGTCTCACAATTCCAAATCATTAAATATTTGAGCATGCTACACCAATACCTCTTAATCCAGATGTAACCTCAGTTTTTGAAGTCTTCACTCCTATAGAAATAACCGCCAGTTCTTATTTACTTAACCCTATTCTGTAGACGTAAACTTTTCATGAAGACTGTAATCTGTAAACACCTGTATTTATTATAAGAATTTGTATTTACTATTTATATTTATTATTTAGCCATTAACATTGTTCTGTTACCACTTGGTACTATTTCTCTCCTTTACCTCAAACTCTAAGTTCCTACTAAGTTAGCCATGTTATTTATACCCAATTGTTGGATGTAATTGTATATTTGTTTAATTGTTCAATCTGTTTGATGTAATTTTCTGTTCCTTGTTCTGTGTAAACCGAAGTGGTATGCACAAGTGCATGAACTCCGGTATATAAAAGCCTTTAAATAAATAAATAAATAAATAAATAAAATAAACTAGTCGACATGGGGCAGTTTTCTTAAAGCAGTAATTAACCCAATTCCTCATTTCCCTCTTGCTTGGGACAATCATCACCACCAAGGCCATGCGACTGTCTTAGGTTGTCAGAGGGTGTACTCTGATCTTAGCCGTCATTGTCAAGATGACTCATCCTGAGGAGGTCCCTTTCAAGGGAAGCTGCTGTATTAAGGGAAGCATAGAGGTTCTGTGTCATACTTGACCTCTGAATGTTGATCCTGTTTAAGGTGATAGACGTTGTTTGAGCCCAACATCGTTGCATTATCTGCCAGCCAAGCAATAAACAAGTAGGCAAACACATACACACTGCTGTCACAACTATAAGAAGGACCAGAGCAAACCACAAGAAACCCCTGCCAATTTCCCCTAGGGATGTGAGCCAGTTTATCAGCTGTTCCCATCAGGTAGACCAATGGTCATACTTGGGAACTGATGCTGCTGCCTTGGCGCGTTCGACCAAATCCATCACTAATTCAGAATTATCATCAATGAAAACACAACATTGTCCTTTTACAATAGCACATACTCCGCTTTGGGATGATAACAGATAATCTAATGCCATTCGATTCTGCATACTATAAATCCTTAGCTGTCCTAATTCATTAATAGTTTTGTTAAAAGCATACTCATAAGCCATAACTTCTAAAACGGCTTGTAAGCGCTGTATTTTTGTACCATGAATTGAAAAAGGAACCCTGTAACTAATGGAATGACATCTGTAATGGCTAATCTTACAATTTGGCCTTCAGTAAGTGGGGAGGTTTTGTTAGAATTAAGGAACTCTAGCAACTGTTGCATTTCTCTCTTCAATCGGGAATAATTAGCGTTTGGAATCATAGACAAATTTGGATAAATGTGTGTATAGAACAAAACTCTTGCACTGAAACAAATGCCAGCCCACCCTGGAAGAAGTGCTTGGTATGCTTTGTGTCCACATACAAAATAATGTCCTTGTAGGGCTACCAAACCACCTGGGTGAGTCCCTGCACAGGAGAGTGAAGGAAGTCAGGATAAAAAGGAAAACAAAGAATCCATAAAAGGTTGTAAATATCATAAGTGTTACAGGAAGAAAGAAATGACCAAAAGGTCATACAGGGAACTTCATAATAGAAGGGGAATAACCAAATTTAGTATGTTGGTTAAAGTTAGAAGCAGGGGGAATAGAATATGGAAGACCAGCAATGTGCTTACCATAGATACAGATTACAGAGGAAGAAATAAGGGGGAGAGACTTATACATCTCTCTTGAACCCTGAATGTGATCAGACCAGCTTCCATAGATAAAGGTAGTGGAGAAACATATCAAGCAATCATTTATCTGACTCAGTAAGTAAATGCATATACATATTAGAAGTTATAGGACTGGAAAATGCTACAAAATGCTTGGAATGTGTGGGACTAATAAAAACTGCATTAATTCAGATTCTATCATTAATTTGAAAATGTAAATAATTGCATCTGCAAATAGGTACCTAACTAGATATTGACTAGGTATATCATAAAAATATTTTTATGACAATCAGTTATCACATGTCAAATAAAGGTACATTGCCTCATAAAAGCAAGGAAAACAGCATCTAGTTAAGGCCACCCCTCCATAGAACTAGACAAAGAGAAAATCAGGCAAGAAGTGTAAACATTTCAGTTCATATAATGAAGGGTGCAAGATGGCTTCTGTGGCAAAGGATGGGATGATTTCTGAAATCAATGACACATGTCGTATACAGTTCTCCCAGTATGGTACATTTTTTTTTTATATCGAAGCATAGCCTCTTAATTCATTAAATTAGATGTGTATGTTACAGATCAAAACCTAATATAAGAGCAAAACAAATTCAAATTAATCAATGAGAGGATTCCGTCATGTCAAATAACTCCTTGCCTCTAATAATCCCCACAAAATACTATTACTAATCTGCATAATGTTCCCACTTTATTATAAGGTAACTTGCAATAGTCTAAACCACAAACAACTTAGGTGCTCAGACATTACATAAAAACATATTTCACTAAACTGACTAAATAAATTTATGCATTGCATTCTTCAGTCGTTATGACACACAAATAACACTTAAAGACAGACAACAATTAACAAATATTTTAGCTCAAAAATTAGACCAAAAAGTGTTTGGGTCGATCCAAAATAAAACAAAAGTTAGAATTAAAATAGATCTGTTGAAAAATGAAAATCAAATTGGGAAAAAATGTCATCTTCAAGCAGTACATCTCACATGCCATAGAAGGCTTTGTTGTCAACCTGGAAAAATATGTCTGGCATACAACAAAATTAAGGTAATGGTTAGTGAAATTACAGTTCCATTGAAACTAAACATTTTGATATGCCTTCAGCAAATAGCGGTCATGAAGCTACTTTCTTGTCTCTGTTATGTCTCTAGGAGACACTACCACAAGTTGTGGTATAGAATAATACCCAGCTTTAGTTTTTAACCTGCCGTTGAAGTTCTCTATAAGGGCAGAGGCTTGGGGTCTGTAAGGGGTGTGGAACCTGACGCCTACTATGTCATTCACAAAGTGTGTCCCTTGATCACTATCAATTGATTCTGGAATTCCATATCTTGGAATAAATTCTCTCAGCAGAATCTTAGCTACAGAGATTGTATCTGCCTTCACTACTGGGAAAGCCTCCCCCCCCCACCCTGAGAAACAGCAAATCAGTTAGTGCGTACTTATAATTTTTACATAAAGGCAATTCGATAAAATCAGTTTGGATTTGCAAGAAAGGGCCTAGGGAGCCCTGACTGCTGAGACCAACCCCCACCAGTGATACCATGCCAAGGAATGCTCGTAACTTTTTTTTCAATGTCCGAGGGACCTGTACTTTCAAAACAGCCTCAATTCTCTCAGTAGACATTTTTTTTTCTCATCTAGATAGCGAGAATATTACATTTATAATTGACACATTTGAAGTTTACCTTTTAATACCTTAAGACCTAATGAATGCAGGAAACACAGCTCTACTTCAGTATCACCTAGGCAAAACTAGGTGAGACAATACTGAAGTATCTTAACTATATAATTAACATTACCATGCCATAACGTACTCCATCAGTTACACTTACTTGCACCTTTAAAAAAAACTTACAATAGTAACAACTCTTTCCAAAAAGGAAGAGCTCATTCAATTCTGTATTCCCTGCACTGACAAGATACAGATTTCTATCCACTGCAAACAAAATTAAACATTCTTGCTAAATCAAGGTGGTTATTATTCTTAATATCTTTTAATTCCTCACCAGTCTGTTTTTAAACTGAAAGATTAATTCATTGAATGGAGTTTTCTCCTCTGTGTCTTCTCCTGGGAAACACTTTCCTGCATCTCCCACTCACCCCCCCCCCCCCCTTTCTCTCTGCTGCTAACCCCTTAACTGCCTTGTCCTTTCAAGTTTTAAACTTTAACACTAGTAATTGCTTCTTCAGCAATCAAATTGTCAATATTCCCAATAGAGGAGCCCCCCTGTTCCCCAAACAGTTCCTAACATTTGCCACCCTTCTCTGGAAAAGACAGTTAACGATCTCTGAAATCAAATCAGAATTTTGTTCTAATGCTATAAGTTCCCTTAAATCTACAGTGTCTATTTGGTTCAGTAACTGGGCTGGAACATTAAACTGTTCGTAACTAGTCCAGTCGGGCATGTTATCAAAGCCTGGTCACCAGGACTAGTGCTAGACTTACACATGATCCCAGCATTAACAGCAAAAAGGACACTTTGTTTTTCATTTTGCACAAAGATGTCTTGCAATTCTATAGTGCAGAGCAGGAAGCAGGAATGCCAATAGATAATATCCAAAATAAAGGCAAATAGTAAAAACGCTTTCTTACTGCAGAAGCAACTCTAGAATTTCTAATAGATGAAAAATATTTCAATTTATTCTTCAACTACTAGTTTATTTACTGGCATAACACTTTCCTAATTGATATATATAAGCAGTCCTCTAAAATACCCTGCATCATAGTAAACATCATTTCCCTGTACGCAGGAGCTGTAACTAATGCAGAGATCTAACAGAAAAAAACCTCTTAATTGTTACAGCTTTTCGAAAGTACCTTCAGCTAATATTTTACCTAAAGAAAGAAATCCTATTCTGTTCTAACCACATGATTTTTGATTTATTAAGCAAAGAAAGTGAAAAAGTAAAAAATGGAATAATACATTATATGCAGAGAAAATGGACAAGACAGCTGTTCTCTTTTTCCATCAGAGCCATTCACTTTCCTTATTTGTCTCACATACAAGTATTTATTTACCCATCCTTTAAAGAAGCCATACCTTATTAGGTTCTGCTCAATTTCAATTCTAGCCATCAAGAGAGAGTCCACAAAACCAAACTTTTTTTCAAGAATCTACTAAATTAAATTAAACTCCCTTTCTGTAAAAATCAACTAATTTCTCCAAACCTTAATTCCTCATCAGTCTGTTTATAACTTTCAAACAGAAAAAATGATTTGTTTAAACCAGTTCTTTCCCGCTTCCTCTTATCTTCCAACACAGTTTACTCTCCAGCTCCCAATGTCCTTTAAAATTCTAAAACTTCCATGGCAATTTAAATGGAAACTGAGCTGTGATCTTTAGAGCGGATCCCCACTCACTGCAATGCATTACACCCTGGCAGCAATCGGACATAACCAGATTGCAAACAGTGCTTTCCAACAACTTTCCCTTTTTATGCTCCTCTAATCTCCGAGCCCTGCAAGCAAGGCAAAACAAAGGACTAACTGTTGCTGTCTTAAACCTCTTTGTATTGTGTTCCAGTACAAATTTATTAACAAATATACAGGCAAACGAACTAGTATCGCTTCTTAATAAGCTTTCTTTAAGTATTCTGGACAATTGGCCAAAGAAAATCTTTCTTGCTAACAACTGATGTAAGACGGGCTGAGAAACTACCGTCTTCAAACAAAACTAGCCTACTACGAGCAACATTCAAATCTTATTGCAAACTATAAAAACAAACAGGCTGTCAGTTTAAGGCTTTCTGGACTATAGCCCAACCAAGGGTTAAATCTGATTCCTTGCTCTCATAAGGGGGAGGGGAGCGTGGAACAGATTCTGAACCTGGGGATTCTGACCCGGTGCCCATCTTATGCTCCTGTGTAACCATGAACATATTAAAATAATACAAATGTCGTGTCAAGGACTTTACTGTCTTTTATGCTTAATGAATTGCAGCAGCTGTTGCAGAACCGGGGCTGAAAAGTTGCCGTCCTCAGGCCAGCTCATAAATGCATCCTATTCCACCCACACTGCCCATTTCTTACAATGCTTAGTAATGATTTTAACTTCATGTGGAAATAATTCACAATCTAATGCCAGGCAACTGGGGAATCCTGTACCTTGTAACATAATGAACTTAAGCTTAAACTAACTTGAAAAAAAAAATTACCAGCTTCAAACTACAATAAATGTAAATAAAAATACTAACGTATGTAGATAAAACAAAATATATATATATACACCCACGTGTGTTTCATGTACCTCACGTGGTGCCTAATCGTGCCAGTGACCATTAGGTCCTGATTAGTTGTACCTGTGGTCAAAACCAGATCTGCCAGCCGTACACGCGGTCCCGACTGGTCCTGCCGCATTCAAACCATCCTCTGCTACCAAAATGTTGAAACTTTGGAACTTACCTCGCCTGGTTTCCTCCCCAGAGAAGGCACAAAGCCAGTAATGAAACAGCTTTTCAGTTTCAAAACATAACATTTATTAAGTAGCTTAGAGATCGATAATCACCAGCAGGTTTGTTTTTTATACATACAAAACTTGATAGCAGAAAGCGAAGGAAACAAGATTGTGTTTCCTTAAGGGAGTAAACGGAGCCGGGTATCACAGAATTAACTGCTCACCAGGCAGTGCCAGTCTACTCATCGTTTTGAATTTTCATTAGTCTTTTATACACTGTTAAACATGGCTCGCACAATTTCCCCTCCTCCCCTCTCTCATCCCCTACATTTGCTGGTACTTTTCCTTCATGCGCCTCTTAGACATCATATATTATGCTTACTCAGTAGTTCTTTTGTTCTTGTAGCTTTCTTGGCACCTTTCTTATCTCACATGCGCTCTGAAGTCTCATTCTTTTCCACACTATTGCACAGCCTCTGTTTTTCTGTCTCTGGGCTGACCATGACCTTTTTATTTGTTACTAGTCAACATGGGGCAGTTTTCTTAAAGCAGTAATTAAGCGAAATCCTCTCTGTATCTGACAGTGTCCAATCCAGGTCTCGAGTACTTGATAGGACTAGATCTATTCTTTGGGATCCTTTCTCATAACCAGAAAAACAGTGACTTTCCCAAGTCTACATGGCTAATAGTGGCACTGCTCTGTAAAATTTTGATTTTATATTCCACTTTTTATAGCACTTTAGAGTGGATTGTATTCAGGTACTGTAGGTATTTCCCTATTCCCAGAGAGTTTACAATCTTAAATTTGTACTTGAAGCACTGGAAGGTGAAAGTGATTTTTTTCAAGGTCACAAGGAATATTAGTGGGATTTGCACACTGGCCTCCCTGTTCTCAACCTGCTGCTCTAACTACTAGGTGTCTCGTTCATTGGATCACCCCTGGAGCCCTTTTTAAAAACTGGTGCTATATTTGAGGTGCGATGTCAGATTTCAGTTAAAGATTACAGCAATTTTATATTGAGAGTTCTGTGTGACCTACTGGGGGAATTCTGCGCACAAAATTAAAATTCTGCATATTTTATATTGGTCAAAATAACACAATTTACATGACGGTCTTTAAGTAATTACATTTTAAATTAATACAGAAAAAAGTTATTAAAGATGAAGAATTTTAAATAGTTTGAGCAGAATTCCCCTAGAAATTCACTGTAAGAGTGTCCCACTTGCTCTCCCTACTCCTCTGGCCAATTTGCCCTCTCAGGCCCCAACTCCTCCATCTGCCAGTATCTCTCCCCTCCACCTCTAGGCTCAACCCCTTCCACTCTCACCACCCCCAGAGTTTGACACCATTCTTAGTACTGCCCCTCACACAGGTTCCCTCTGTCCCTCTCTCTCACACAGACATGCTCCCTCTCTCTCTCTAGTGCACGTACAGGCTCCCACACACACACACACACACATCCCCTCATACAGAACCCCTCTCTTTTGCATATACACCCACACAAGCTCTGTTTCTCTCACGCATACACTCTCACACAGACTACCTATGTCTCTCATGCACTCCTTCACACAGGTTCTCTCTCACATACACAATCCCTTCACTCAGGCTAGCACCCTCACATACACACGATCCCTTTTTCATACACACCAGCTCCCAATCTCACACATACACACTCCTTCACAATCTCCTCATATAGGCTTCCTCTCTCTGGCACCCACACTCAAGCACTCCCTCTGCTCTCTCACACTCTCCTGTTCACCCCCCCCCCCCCCTACTTTCTCTCTCACCTTCCCCTGCTCCCTCTCACACACACACATTCACTCTCACCATTGCCTTCATCTTCGCCGTGAACAGTGCGCTCCATTTGCAGTATGCCAGGGCCGCCTTCTATGGGCAGTAGCGCAGAATTCCCCCAGGACTAGACCTCTTGGGTGAATGCTAAGATACTGTGATTTTGCTGCTTATTAGTTTGCTGTACTATATCTTCCAGTTTTGGTATGATTCGCTTCATTTCTCAAAAGCATCACCTTCAAAGAACAGCTCTGGTGAGGTTCTCTCCTCATCGCCCTCTCCAGTAAAGATAGAAGCAAAGAATTTACTTTTTCCACTATTTCCTTGTCCTCTCTGGTCATCTAGTGTCCCAAGTTACATTTTTTTCAGGCTGCTTGATTATGATGTACTTGAAAATTTGATTACTAGCTTTTATCTATTTGGCAAACTTCTTTGCAAAATTTCTCTTGCCCTGCCTTATTTTTTATTTATTTATTTAAGTTTTTTTTATATACCAACATTCAAGACGGTAGTCCCATCATGCTGGTTCACAAGAAACAGGGGTGCAATAAACTTTACAATTTGAACAATGGTGCAGAAAAGCAGTTACATGTAACAGGGAATCAATAACAAGGAGTAAGAAGGAAAATGTTATAACTGTTGCATCTATTTTACCAGTATTTGGGCTTGCTTTCTGTTTTCTAAAATGTCTTTTTGGATTTAATAGCCTCTTCTCTTTCATCATTTAACCATGTTGGCAGTCATTTGGTCTTTCTTCAAAATTTTTTGATGTATGGAATGTTTTCTCTGTGGACAAACAGGATATCAGCCACACAAATTGGTGATGTCAGAACAGAAATGTCTTTCAAAGCACAGAGAAATACCTAGATTTCTAAACATGTGCAGATCTTCTGTGCAGCCACTAAGTTTGTCTCCTCGGTGTTTTTTTTTTCCTTTCTTTCTTTTGCTAATGGACATGAATTTGTGCTTTTTTATTTTTTTTAAGCCGCTTGCTTTTTTTTCCTTTTCTCTTAAAACATATTTGTCTACAAATCTAAAAAAAAATGAATTATACCATTTTTCTTTCTTTTGGCATTATTCAAGATTTTTTTCCCTCCAAAATCAAGTTCAACATCGCCTCAGAATCAAAACCACGCTTCAAGATGCCCTAGATCCTGCAAGAAAATGTCTTGACTTTTATAATTGCTGTACCGATGTCTGGGCCCTTCTCCCGACATTCCAAATTGCACTAGGTGTGCTTGCATGGCTCCCAGGGCCAGAAGATCGAGGAGCCATTTACCCTGAATTTTTTAGAATTGCCTTACTCATTTCCTGCAAAAAGGAGAAAAATCTACACCTGCAGAAAAACCTTTACCCAAAATGAAGAGCAGAATCCTCTTATGCTCTGAGTTGAGACTCTGTGCAAGCATCACTTTCCCTCCAGTAATGAGGGAGGTGAGTCATGTTCTTTATTGCCAAAGGATAGCAGAACAAAGAAAAAGAACTCCCACAATCTGGCACAAAAGAATACAAGGTCTAAAGTTACCCATATAAGACTTACCCAGCTAATCAACGATTTTTATGGAGATATTTAGCAGCATAGCTGCACTGCTGTCTATCCCTTGTAAGTTAGCTAGGACTTATCCAGCTAACTTAATTGGATATCTTTCAGTCTCTACCCCAAGGAATCTTGTCAAATACTTCAAGAGAAAAGTTCAAGATGAACATTTTGGGAAGGTCTCAAACTCATGGCACAGATAGGAGAAAGATGTGGCTGTGGATAAGAACATAAGATATGCCATACTGGGTCAGACCAAGGGTCCATCAAGCCTAGTATCCTGTTTCCAACAGTGGTCAATCCAAGTCACAAGTATCTGGCAAATACCCAAATATTAAATCTCAAGCCACTATTGCTTATTAATTAATAGCAGTTTATGGATTTTTCCTCTAGGAACTTATCCAAACCTTTTTAAAACCCAGTTACACTAACTGCCATAACCATATCCTCTGGCAATGAATTCCAAGCTTAACTATGCACTGAGAGTGAGAGAATTTTCTTCAATTTGTTTAAATGAGCTACTTGCTAACTTCATGGAGTGCTCCATAGTCCTATTATTTGAGAGAGTAAATAATCGACTTACATTAAGTCCTTTCATAATTTTGTAGACCTCTATCATATTCCCCCCCCCCCCCCCCCTCCCAGTCGTATCTTCTCCAAACTGAACTTTCCTAGTGTGTAGCCAGATAGACTCAGGACCAATGGGTTATGTGCTCCCCTGCTAGCAGATGGAGACAGTCAGATTTCAAAGTTGACGTTGCCCTATATATACCCCTGCAGTGACCTCAACCATTCAGTATCTCTCCATCTCCTAGCAGATGTGGATTTTGCCTCAGGAACACAGTACGCTTTAGAAGAGGAAATTTTACCTTTAAATTGGAGAAAGGAGAGCGGGGCTCAATCTGCAGTGATACCTAATGGTTCCTGGCATGGACTTTGCTACTGAAGCAGCTGAAAGGCAACGGGAGCAGGAAGCCAAATGCAGCAGTGACTGCCTATGCCTTCTCCCCCCGCAGCCAGAGACCATCTCTGCACTCAGCCGGTAAGCACTGGGCCTGGGTAAATAAAGAACTCCTCTGATTCAGAGACATGGAAGGGCTTCAGTAAGTCTTTCCTCCGGTCTCCTTGCTCTGTGTACTGTATCAATGACATTCCCAATCTTATTAGGGCAAGGGAAGGGAGTTTCCAAGCGGGTTAAGCAGCCCCCAGTGGGCTAGGCCCTGCTTCAGACTCTGGCACGCCACGGGGTGGTTTGGTGCAGCGCCATTTTCCCCCATTGACCGTAAGTACGAACGGTGCAGGCCGGCCCTGTTGCGCGTATAACTGCGCACATTCACGCACCACCGGAAGCTTATACTTACGCTTGTCGGGGCGGATTTGTGCACACTCAAGCTCAGGTGCTAATCGGCTGAATGCACAAGCTACAGTAACTATGGCTCCAGCACCAAAGAAGCACAAGCAACACTCCTTTTTGTGCTGCCTGCCATATTAGGACTGCACAGTCTGACCTAGAATCCTTTCTATGTCAGCACTGAGAGGAAGCCCAGGGAGGGCTGGACTCTAAGAACTTCTCCAAGCCTGGCCACTCTGTCAGAGCACGGGTCAGCCACGACCTTATCTGGTAGCACCCCGGATCTGAGCAATCCCGGGGCTGCATCCTCCCTGGGAGAGGGCAGGTCAGCGGCACATACCCCAGTTCCTCATGGGCTAGGTATGAACCCGGCAACCTTTCCTTGGGTGGAATTCTTTCAGGGCCTTCAAGCCTTTGTTCAGGTACAGTCAGCTGCTGTCCCTGCCTGATCTGAGCCCCAGCTGGGAAGCCCTTGTCCTCCCAGCCCTATCAGCTTGCCTCGGGACATGCCTCATCTCCTGACAGAGACCCAGACAACACGGACGACGATGGGGATGAGACTCATTGGAAGACTGGGAAATCCCTCCAGACCTGGAGCTATACTGGATTGTGCTATGTTTTTTCCACAGAGATGAATTGCCAGCCCTGGTCTCCCAGATCCTGAAAACTCTGAGAGTTCCTGGCATGGATCCTATGTCTGAACCAAAGAGGAATCCCATCCTGGTGTCTCTATGGAAAGCCTCTTGCTATTTCCCGATGTTGGAAGCCAACCAGGAGTTGATTGACCTGGAGTGGGACACCCTGGAAGCCAGTTTTAAAGATCAGGCCTTGGAGGCCTTGTAACCTCTGGACCTGGTGGCCAAAGAATGCCTGCGTTTCCTGAAAGTGGATGCCCTGGTCTGCGCTGTCTCAAAGTGAACAACTATCCCAGTAGAGGGAAGCGCGGCCTTGATGGATGCACATAATAGGCAATTGGAGTCCATCCTTAAGCAAACCTTTAACGTGACAGTAATGACACTGTAGATTGCTTCCTGTTGTGCCCTGGTGGCTCGTTCGTGTTTGCTTCTCGAGAGAGAGGCAGATAGCTCAGGGGTGCATCCCAGAGAGACTGTGGCACCTAGCAGATGCAAGCTCTGATTTAGTGTGTACCTCAGCCAGAGGAGTAGCCTCAGTGGTGGCGGCCAGCTATAGCTGCGAAATTGGACGCGACCTCTAAGGTAAACCTCACAAAGATGCCCTATAAGGGATCCCTTCCCTTTGGAAGCAAATTGGAAAAGCTAGCCAGTACGTGGGGTGAATCTCCAGTGCCTTGACTACCGGAAGATAAGAAAAAGAGGTCACTGCACCCCTCACCCATGAGGGGTCGGGCCAGGGGCTCCCAGTGCTTTCGACCCTACAGAAACTCGTAATTTCAGACATCTCTGCCCTTGAAGGTCTCAGTCCTTTCAGAGCCAACAACCAAAAAGAGGACCTGATTCAGGTTTGACCCGAACTTCCCAATGAAGTTTGGCCGACCCATCCACGGGACGAGGAGATAGGGGCCAACTATATCCCTCTTCTATCAGAGGTGGGTCGAGATCACGTCAGACAAATGGGTGGGTACTGGACATCATGTGAGAGGGGATACGCTTTAGAACAGTGTTTCTCAACAGGTGTGTCGTGAGGTCCTGAGAGGTGTGTCGCAGGCTGCTGTCTCCTTATCAGCCTGGGTGGGAGTTGGTTGACTTCTCTTATATTGGGACTGACAGGAGGGCTACTCTCACTGCCTTCTCTTTCTGTCCCAGTGGGAGGCTGTTTCCTCTTTCATCCAGATCAGAGCGAGATATTGCCAGCTCCTGTTGTTCTGGGCCCAATGGGACACAAACTTTTATCTTCCCCTTCTGAGTCTGGGAGTGATGCTGCTGCTGTTTTCTTCACCCTGTGGAGGGTGTGGGAAAGGAAGTTGGGGTTTCTGAGCAGATAAAAGTGGAAGGGAGAGGGAAAGTGGGGGCTGCTGAGCAGAAAGTAATGGGAAACAAGGGTCAGAATAGATGGGCAGGGAGGGGGATGGGATGAAGGAAGTAGGGAGTCAAGTAGGCGAGAGAGGGAGCACAGGGAAGAGGATATGTGGATGTCGGGAATGCTGGGCAAGGATGAGAGTGTGAGCAAATGATTGAAAGGGAGTAATTGGGAGAAGTGAAGGAAGATGGAGGGGAAGTGACAAGGAGCAACAGACATAATGTCAGTTTTGGGAATGTTCATTTCTTCTCTTTGTACTTTGCTTAGTGTAGGAGGAGATAGATGTATTTCTGTTTCTAGCTCTTCAGTTTTTCACTGCATGCAGAATGGCTTTTTGAGGTTTCCATTCCCGTTTTTGTCTCCACAATTTAATTTGTGGCTTTTATTCTGTATTTGTTGAAGATCAGATCTGTATGTGTGGGTGAAGTATTTTACTAGTATCTAGGTATTTGTTGCATTTTCTCATTCTCAATAGGACATGAACTGGTGGTGCACTGTTGCCTTTTCAAAGGTAGGGGTATTGCTGTCTGAGTTCTTGGAGTTAGTATTGCTATGGAATGGAAGGCTTGCTACACGTGCTGGGGGGGGTTCAGGTTTTGTATATTTACAATGCACCTGGTAGTAAGGAGTTTGTATTTCTGTTACTGTCATAGCACCAGAATCAGAATCTTTTTTTTTTTTTTTTTTTTTTTTTTTTTTTTTTAATATGGCAAAATGTATGGGGAAATCTTCTCTGCATCCATTGTTTGGGGACCGGGGCAAGTTCCTGTGGATGCAGGATATATGTTTACATTTAGCCCATGATGGCCAGATGTGTCTCAATAGAAAAAAGGTTGAGAACCACTGCTCTAGAATTTTGTAGCATCCCTTGGGACATGTTCATGATATCACCTTGCCATTCCCAGCACAAAAAACTGGCAGTGGAATCCACGTTGATAAGGCTCCTCAGTTTGAGGGCTATAACCCCAGTACCTACACCTCAGGAAAATAGGGGACTTTATTCCATCTATTTCATCATACCCAAGAAGGAGGGTTAATTTCGCCCCATCCTGGATCTCAGTAGTCATCTGCGGGTAATTCACTTCCGCATGGAAACTCTTTGCTCCGTCATAATGGCTGTACAACCAGAAGAATTCTTAACATCCCTGGACCTCTGAGGCCTACCTTCATATCCCAGTCTGTCAAGACCACCAGCGTTTCCTACACTTTGCAGTACTGGGCCACCATTATCACTTCTGGGCATTGCCCTTTGGCCTGGCAACCACCCTCAGAACATTCTCAAATTATGGTGGTTGTAGAGGCAGCACTGAGGAAAGAAGGGATCCTAGTGCACCCTTACTTAGATGACTAGCTGATCCAGGCAAAGTCGTTGGAAGAGAGCCTCCAGGTGACCAGCAGGGTCAAATCCCTGCTTCAGGAACTCTGTTGGGTCGTGAACTTGGACAAGAGAAGTCTCAAGCCCTCTCAGTCCTTAGAGTACCTGGGAGTCCGGTTTGACACCAAGCAGGACCAGGTCATCCTCTCTCCCTCAAGGATAAGGAAACTGATGTGCCAAGTGTGTCGGTTGATGAACACAATGTGCCCCAGGGTGTGGAGGTATCTCCAGGTCCTCGGACTTATGGCATCAACCCTGGAGGTAGTACCATGGGCGAGGGCACACATGCGACCACTCCAATGCTCCCTGCTGTCACATTGGAACCCACTGTCTCAAGACTACTTGATTCACTTCCACCTACTGGTGGAAGTATGTTCTTGGCTACAGTGGTGGCTACAGCAAGTGCATCTAAGCCTGTCCCCACCGAACTGGCTAAGTCCTCATGACTGACACGAGCCTCCAAGGGTGGGGAGCCCACTGTCAGGAATTGACAACCGGGGTGATGGACCAAGGAAGAGGCGCACTGGAACATAAACCATCTGGAAACCTGAGCTGTCAGATTAGCATGTCTGCAATTCAGCCACAGGCTCCAGAGACAGTCTGCTTGATGTCAGACAAGGCAAAAATGGTAGCTTACATCAACTGCCAGGGAGGAAGCAAAAGCCACCAAGTGTCTCTGGAGATAGACCCCCTTATGGAATTGGCTGAGAAATCCACAAGGGATCACAACTTCCCACATCGCGGGAAAAGACAATGTCAGAGCAGACTTTCTCAGCAGAGAGAGTCTGGATCCAGGGGAATGTGCGTTGTCAACCAGAGCCTTCCAGCTCATAGTAGATCGCTGGGGCCTCTCCCGTCCCTCGACCTACTGGCCACATATCACAATGTAAGGGTCACCCGATTCTTCAGTCGCAGAAGAGATCAGTGCTCCCAAGGGATCAATGCCCTTGTCCAGACCTGGCCAGAGGAGTACTTACTGTATGCCTCACTTCTGTGGCATCTGCTGGGCTAGGTCATTTGCAGGATCGAACACCACAGAAGATTAGTCCTTTTGGTGCACCTGGATTGGCTCAGACGCTCATGGTATGCAGACATGCAGAAGCTTCTGGTAAAGCACTCCCTATGCCTCCCCCTGCACAGGGACCTTCTCCAAAAAGGTCCAATCCTTCATGAGGACCCAACTCAGTTTTGTCTTATGGTCTGGCCCTTGAGAGGACTCGCCTGATGAAGCGTGAATATTTGGTGGCTGTAATAACCACCTTGCTTCGTACTCGGAAGTTCTTGATGTCCTTGGCGTACATGCGGATCTGGAGAATATTTGAGGCCTGGTGCGAGGAATGCGGAGTGTCCCCCTGGGACGTCCAAGATCCCCCATGATTCAGCAATTCTTACAGGGTGGCCTGAACAAAGGACTGTCCCTCAACTCCTTGAAGGTCCAGGTAGCGAAGCTCTCCTGTTTCAGAGGCGAGGACAGTCCTACGCGGTCCTCAGGCAGCCTCCCACCCAGTCCGGGAGTAGCTTTTGTACATCCCATTTGTTCTGAGTCCATCTGGCTACACGCTAGGAAATGTTGAGATTACTTACCTGATAATCTCCTTTTCCTTAGTGTAGACAGATGGACTCAGCATCCCGCCCGGCTGCCGGTATACATGGGTTTCACCGATTCAAGGTAGGCCATGTCATCTTCTTACATAAGAGCGTCCCCTTTGCCAGGTGTCGACGCCTTCCGGTTGTGAATGCTGGTGGTCTCCAGCTACTATCAATCGGTCAGGGGAATCCTGTTTCACTATTTCATTGATCGTCAGTTCACATATATCCATAACAGCTTTTGCAAGGAAGATTACTGAATTGCCTCACTTCCTGTGGGGGTATATGTACCCGTGCTGACGTCAGATCCGTCTCCAACTGCTAGCACGAGCACACTATACCCATTTGTTCTGAGTCCATCTGTCTACACTAAGGAAAAGGAGATTATCAGGTAAATAATCTCAACAATTCTTTGGTTGTCTAGCATGAACTGCGTGTTTACATTCTCACCAAAGTGATTCAATGATGTTGAGGTCAGGAGACTGTGATGGCCACTCCAGAACCTTCACTTTCTTCTGCTGCAGCCACTGAAAAGTCGACTTAGCCTTATGTTTCGGATCATTGCCATGTTGGAAAGTCCAAGTGACGCCTATGCGCAGTATGCTGACTGATGAATGCAAATTCTCCTCCAGTATTTTCTGATAAGGTGCTGCATTCATCCTGCCATCAATTTTGACTAAATTCCCTGTGCCGCTTTAGCTCCCCCCTCCCCCCCCAAAAAAACCCAGCAATCCACCTCCATGCTTCATGGTAAGGATCCACCTCCATGCTTCATGGTATGGATGGTGTGCTTCTCTTCATGGCTTTTATGGTTGTGACCATAAAGTTCAATTTTGATCTCTTCACTCTAAATTATTTTGTTCCAGAAGTTTTGAGGCTTCTCTAGGTCCTGTTTGGCATATTGTAAGCGGACTGTTTTGTGGTGTTGGTTCAGCAATGTCTTTTTTTTTTTTCTTTTTCTGGCAACTCTACCATGCAGCCCATTTTTGTTCAAGTATCTCCTTATTGTGCCTGCTGAAATACCCACACTAGTTTATTTCAGTAGAAGTTGCTTTGGGGTTTTTCTTTGCATCCTGACAAATTTTCCTGGCAGTTGTCTGAAATCTTTCTTGGCTTACCTTGGTATTAACAGAACCCATAATTTTCCACTTCTTGATCAATTTGAACTGTGCTGATTGGCATTTTCAAATCTTTGATTTCTTTTATATACTTTTGCTGATTTATAAAGTTGAACTACATTTGCTCGCAGATCCCTTGAAAGTTCTTTTGCTTTGCTTCAGTATTTATTTATTTATTTATTTGTTTGTTTGCTTTTATATACCGACATTCATTGGGGTACATCACATCGGTTCACATTATAACTGGATAAAGGCATGACGGGAGTCGTACCATTTTACATTGTAACATTAGAACATGCGTAGGAACAGTTTAACAGTGAAACACAAGTTAACAGTTTAACAGTGAAACGTAGTGGAACACAGGGACAGTATTTGTACATATTAACAATTGTACATATTAACAGTAACCACCAAAGTCTGTGTAGCCCTGGATGAAATGCACAAGGGTTTGTCAAGAGCTAAAACATTCATTGACTATACACACTAATTGCAATCAAACAAGGCACAGATGTGGATACCTACTCTACATTGCCATCTCAACCTTTGTGTGTCAACTTGAGTGTATATAAAAAGCCCAAATATTCGAGAGTGTGCAAACTTTTGAACAGGACTATTTTATCTGCATTCTTGTCAGTTCAAAGCACATCTGTGAGTGTACCTTCTTCTGTCAGACTTTGGTATCAGTTAATTGCTTGCTTTCCTTCCTATCCTGGGAACTGCTGGAATTCCAGTTCTCAGACTTTTGCCTTTTCCAAATCATTTTTTTCATTTCACAGTGCAAAACAGTAAATATGAGTTCATGAAGAGGTTGGTCTGTGGACTTCAAACTAGTCTGTTAACTTCCATTACACCATGGAACTAGCAGGCTACAGCTCCAAGAAACGAACTGGGATGATGCTGGCAGATTGGTGGCCAGATACTGTTCAACAAGACCATGGGGACTTAGATAATTGACTAGTTTTGATAGCTGATTAGATTATTATAAAGCCTGGTGGTAAGACTTTTGGAAAGAACTGTTGGGTGTTAAGCGTGAGAGCTAGTATGCTTATCTACCCAGGAAGGTAGAGGACCAATAAAAAGAAGATGACAAAAAAAGACTTGGATAAGAAACAGTAATCTTACAAGTGCTTGAGCTTCTGTGATTGATAGCTGGGATGTATGCTTAGAATGAACAGGAATAACTGAATGGACTGGATAGACCAATTGTCTTTATTTGCAGTTATGTACTATATTAACTTTTATTCCTTTTTTAGGGCTCATTGGTGTCCCGTGAAGCCAGTGACAAAGAAAAGGTATAAAAGACTTATTTGGATTAATGGTTTACTGCTATGTATTCTGTTTGACTACACTGCCATATCCTACCTTTTGGGTCAGCACCCTTCCCAAGTCATCCTCCCAAAACAGATTGTGTGTGTGTGTGTCAGAATTTCCTGACCCCCTTTTTGCCAGGATAGTTCAGACTAATCTTGGTGGTACTGAAAAAAAAAGGATGCATCTGCTTGAAATTTCAGATGAAACACAGAACAGAGTTCTCATTTTGATCCCTTGCAGCTGTGTTCTATCATGTACAACTGCTAGTATCTGTCTTATAGACAGGCATGGTACTATGGGGTCCTGCTGTGAATGAGAGCACAGAATGCTGCTGCTTCTAGAGCTATTTGTTATGTTTTTGGTAGAAGACTATTAGAATTTACTGTGAAGCCAGTAGAAAGTACAATTGAGTTCTGGTGATCCTAGTGATTTTTCTCTTGCTCTTGGGTTATCCTCCCCACTATTTTTTATGCCTCTTTCACTGTACTCCTTTATCTTCCCTGCCCTATCTAACCCAGCCAGTACAGCAAAAGCCTGCACCCTGACTTTGACCATTAATTGATGCCATTGTATGATGACTGGGACTCTTTCACCAAGCCTCCTGGTGGGCTATGAACAATACCCCCACAGCATCCCCAGCCCTGGCTAGCCTGAAGATGAGGGTCCTGGCCTGGGATTCAAACCTAAATCTTATCAGACAAGCCCCTAAAACATGTAATAAAAGTAACTTGTAAAAATGTTCAGAAGTATGGAGGTGGGATCACATAACCTCCGGTAATACTCATTCATGCCCTACTAATTTAGAATATTACTGCAAAATATTTAATTTTTAATTTTTAAACTGCTTTCTTTTCATTTCTCTGACTCTCTAGGAGCTGCCATCACAAATCCACTCACATGGGATAGGACCTATGTTCATGATATCATTTGTGACATCATAACCAATGTGGACCTCTTAGATCTATGAGTGTGAAGTAACTTGTAAGATACAATAACCTAGGAACACCCTCCCAGGAAAATAGGGAGCAGATTAAAGACTCAGAAAGGGATTGCAATTAGCTGGTAAAGCATATTCTGTAGGTATTCTGATCTCTGACTATTCTTTAAATTCTGACTTGTGCCGTTCCAGGTCAAAGAGTTGCCCACACTGAAAGATATGGATTTCTTAAACAACAGTCAGAAGGTTTATGTTGATGAAGAGCAGAAGAAAGTCTTTATGGAGAAGCTAAAGAGAGATGTTGAGGTAAAGTAAGGAAAAGTATTATTGCAGTGTGGTGAAAATCTAAAGCAAATTAATGCCTCAAAACACCATTCAACAAAGAGTCAACAACAGGTGCATATTTGGAATTTTGAAATTGAGAGAGGGGTGTGAAATTGCAATGTGAAAGTCTACAACCCTTTCCAAAATGTTTACATTTTGCCTTGTAGCCTGGAAGTAAAATACATTAAGCTAGTTTTTGTTACATGTGTCCACACATCTTACCTTACAACTACCAAGTAAAAAAAAATATATTCTAAAATTCCTTACACAATGTATTAGAAATAAAAACATGGAATAGTTTGGTTGGATAAATGACCAACCCCCTTGTGCTTCTATAGCAATCTTAAATACTTATAGCTCTGGCGTAACCAGTCACCTTCAAAAGCATACACACCAAGTGAATTTGGCCCCACCTGTGTTAAATTGTCTTGATTCACATGACAGGATAAATTCAGCAGTTCTGTTGGTTCTTTCTGCTGGGTAGTGCATTTCAAAGCAAAGACCAGCCATGATCATCAAGGAGCTGTGGAAAGGCTGAGGACGGTTAGAAAAGGACTGCAAAGTCCTTGAATATCCCTTTGAGCTTGGTCAAGATGAAGTAGGTGTATGGCACCAAGATCTGGCCATACCTACAAGCTTGGAGAAGACTGATCAGGGAAATGACCAAGAGGCCAATGGCAACTTTGAAAGAGCTCTGGTCTTCTATGGCCAAGACTAAACAAAGTGTGCAAGTGACAATATCTCAAGCAATGCACAGATCTGGTCTGTTTGGTACAATGGCAAGAAGGAAGCTAGTACTCAAAAAGCCCACCTTGAATTCCATTTGTATATTTCAAAGGAATAGTCAGGATACTGTAGCCATGTGGCAAAAGGTTTTGTGGTCTGATGAAACCAAAATCTAACTTTTTATCCTAAATGCACAACTTTACATTTGGTGCAAACCCAACACAGCACCTCACCCAGAGAACACAATCCCTGCTGTAAAAGTGGTGGCAGCAGCATGTTATGGGAATCTTTCTCATCGGCAGGGACTGGGGCACAGAAGCAATGAATGGAGAAAAGTACAGAAAAGTCCTTGAGGAAAACCTGCCCTCAGCAGGAAAGCTGAAAGTGAGACACAAGTTCACCTTTTCAGCATGACAACCCAAAGCACACAACCAAAGCTACAGTGGAGTGAATAAAGCAGTGTTTCCCAACCCTGTCCTGGAGGCTCATCCTATAAAATCCAAATATAACACAAGTATAAAAGGTGTTTATGAATTATACAAAAATGTCAAATTATCCAATACAATTTCATAACACCCTTTCATGATCAGCAGGATATCTCACCAAGCTGCTAACTAAATCCACAATGGCTGATATTTCGTGTCTCTGCCAGCGTTTCTGTTGATGTTGGAAGCAACACGAAGTATCAGTTCTGTAATTAGCAGCTTGGTGAGATATCCTGATGATCACTGGATTGTGAAACAGTATGCCTAGGAATTTTGGTATTGCAGTTAACCAATATGAAATGAATTGCACGATGAGTCGTTTGTGAAAGGTATTGTAAGATCGTGTTGATTAATTTGACATCTTTGTATAACTCGTAAACACCTTTTGTACTTGTTATATTTAGGTTTTATGCAATTCCCTCTGAAGGAGCCTATCAAGGGTAAAAGTGTGAAAAGCGGAATATAAAAATCTAAAATAAATAAAATGAGGGACCATTATCAGGGCGGTTGATGTACAAGGGACATCTGTGAACAACCATTTGAAGAAGATATTAATATGAGATGGACAAGATCATTTGGAGAATTCTTTGTGTATATATAGTCATGATATTTGTTAATGTTTTTAGTGAATATGGGCAAGAAATGTGTGTGTGTGTGTAGGTAGGTATGCTGTCACGTATGATATAATGTGGTGATATATGCCTTTTATGTGGGATCTTATTGTAGTAGGGAAAGAGATTTTTTCCAGTGATACGTATATTAGAAAGTGGTTTATATATTTTTGAATATTAAAAATGTGATATTTAAGATATTGTAATTTTTTTCTTTCATTGCATTATATTGATTATTTTTTGAGAGAATTATATTCCTTCCTTTATATACAACAAAATGTGAAACACATTCAAGGGGGTGTAGACTTAGCCACTGTGTATAGATATCGATAATAGATATGGATGTGTAGGTATATGCATATATTTATTACCTCTTTATGTTATTGAGACTAAATGGAGGCTTATACTGTACATGGTACTCCATTTTGCCAACTTACATCTGGGTAGTAAGAGGTATTCATTTATTAATGCAGTAATTGTTCTATAGTTAAGATTACCACTGGATTGTGAAAAATTGAAAGCAGTTTGACAATTCATGGCTTTAAATGTCCTCTATAAATCACAACGAATTGGCCCTAACACACACAGTGTACTCCAGAAACCTTAGATACAAGTACAGAATATCAAAAAACTGGTTTACTGGTCAATCTTTTTATCATTACAATTCGCCACAAATGTCCTTTGACATACAAAAGAAGCTTGTTTCCTTCCAAATATGTAAACTTTAAACAATAGCTGTCGCCGAACCAGGATCCTGACACACTTCACTGGTATATACTTTAGAACCTGTGCATGCAGTCGTGTCTAAGGTGTTCGGCTGGCCTGAAAGTAAGTTTCTGTATTAAAGCTTCTACAGGGCACAAAGAAGAACTGTGTTTTGTATTTGCCTTGTCATAGTTGGGAAAACTGAGCCACAGGAAAGGGAGCTCAAATGGCTTAGCCAAGGTCACAGGGTGGGAGAGCCAAGGATTCAAACTTGTTGCTCCAGGAGTCTTACTGATTTGGTGCTGTGCTCGAACTATGAGTGCCTGCCTCTGAATATTTACTGTACAGGAATTGCTTAGCATGTTATTTGCAACAATGTTTTGTTGAAACAGATCAAGGACAACCCCCAGAGTAGTTCATATATTATATTTTTGGTGAAATTCACTCTTACAAAAAAAACCTTTTTTTATATCAAATGTGTGTTCCTACTCTGTGCATTTATAAGAGCAATCAAGATTTATTATTTAGTAGTTTTCTGGTAATGTTGCACTTTGCTATTGGAGCAAAAAAAATCAGAGGCCTGTGACCACAAACAATAACAAAAACAGGAGAGTGGTACATTTCAAAGACAAATATGAGAAAAATGGATATCGCACGTATCTTTAATGTTTTTGACACTTGTATAAAATATGTAATAAAAAAATCACAATTTTATTAAAATCCTAGCTTTTTACTATGTGTGGTATTGCATTTATTTTGTGGAAATTTTTTTTTCAATACCTGTATATTTGCATTTATTTATAGTAGTTTTTATTAATCTGTTTTTCTCATATTTGTCTTGAAATGTGCCACTCTCCTATGAGGTGTGGGGTAGGGGTGTGCATTCGGTCCCTACGTATTGGCAATCCTCAACAGATGTTGCCATATTCGTGGGAAAGCGAAACGTATCGCGATTCCCCACGAATACACGAATCTTCGCCGAATTATTCGGCCGCCTAAATCAATTTAAACAAATCCCCCCCCCTCCTGCCCCCCCCCCCAAGACTTACCAAAACTCCCTGGTGGTCCAGCTGGGGGTCCGGGAGCCATCCCCTGCACTCACCCCCTCGGTGCCGGTTTCATCATGGCGCCAATAGCCTTTGACCTACTATGTCACAGGGGCTACCGGTGCCATTGGTCAGCCCCTGTCACATGGCCATAGGCGCCATCTTGTGCTCCTACCATGTGCAGGGGCTGACCAATGGCACCGGTAGCCCCTGTGACATAGTATGGGCAAAGGCTATAGGCGCCATTTTGATTACTGGCAGCCGATGGCCTGAGGGCAGGAGATAGCTCCGGGACCCCCAGGGACTTTTGGCCAGCTTGGGGGGGCCTCCTGACCCCACAAGACTTGCCAAAAGTCCAGAGGGGGTCCGGGAGCGACCTCCTGCACTCGGGGCCGTTGGATGCCAGTACTCAAAATGGCGCCGATCGCCTTTGCCCTCACTATGTCACAGGGACTGACGGTCGGCCCCTGTGACATAGTGAGGGCAAAGGCTATCGGCGCCATAATGAAACCAGCACCGAGGTTGTGAGAGTGCAGGGGATGGCTCCCGGACCCCCCGCTGGAGCACCAGGGAGTTTTGGTAAGTCTTTGGGGGGGGTCAGGAGGGTGGGGGGGTTGTAGTTAATTTTAATTTTAGCTGGGACACGAATAGAAATCGCTGTAATAACACATCGGGGCGCCATAGGCCGAATGCAACGTTATCTGCTCCCCGACGAATCCGAATCCCAAATGCAACGTATGGCATTCCTCTGCACATCCCTAGTGTGGGGTGTTTTTTCTTTTTTTTTGCACTTTGCTGACATGCTTCAATTTAAGGCTCTTCTATGTACATGATACCCTAAATGCTTTTCTCTTCCCTCCCACTGTGCCTATCAGAGAGCTGCTATAGGGAGCCCATAAGGCTCTGGTTTGGTGGGGTGTTGCAGTATCAAAGTAGGAAAGAACACAGTTTCCACAGAATGCATCCATCTTTTACCTATAGAGAAAACATCTTTTTAAATGTATTCTTAGTTTCTAGTTCAGTTGAAGATCATGGGATACAGCCTCTTGCTGGGTATCCACGATGTGCAGCGGGCTGAACAGGAAGAGGAGGAGGATCCAAGGCAGGAGGAGGATGAGACTGAGAATCCGGTGACTGTGGGATCTTATAGCACGTCCCCTGAGGGGATAGCCAGCTACCTAAACTCCCATAAGCCTCTGGGCCCAGGGGAGTTTGATTCAAGCATAGATGTCTATGCAATCAAGAGTGCAGATGGTAAGTTAGCACAGAAGGAGTAGAGCCAGAGATCCCTTCAAAGCCTGCTGCCACCTTCCTGCTTTGACAGCTGGTTGCCACTTTCAGTGTTTCCAGTCACTGTTGACCACTGGATTCCTGTGGCTTTGTAGAACACAAGTCCCTTGTCTGTGTCCTCTGGAGTTCTATATCAATCAGGCCATTTGTGTTTTGCCTGTATTGATTTCCGCTTACTAGTGAAAATGCATTCATCATATAATTGACAGACTATTTGTAGTGTCGGAGTCTTAATTTTAATCTCTCTTCTTGTGTTTTGTTTCTGCCTCATCCATGTTCTGGAAGGTGCACCACAGAAGGAAGTTTATTTCATGGGACTGATTGACATTCTGACACAGTATGATGCCAAGAAGAAGGCAGCCCATGCAGCAAAGACAGTCAAACATGGGGTAAGTCACACAGCCACTTTATTTCCTGTTGCTAAACAGACTAAATTGACCATTACATGTGGGGATGACATTATCCAGCGGCAGTAAATTGACTTGTCTCTCTAAATTAGTAGAGCTTTGATCCCTATTGAGCATGTGCAAGAGCCTTTGTATAGACATTACCTCATGAGCTGCCTCAGTTATTTTGGGTTTGTGCACAAACATGGATGTGTACGCGCTCTCCTCTATTTTCATAAAATGTATTTTTTTTTTTTTGTGTGTTTGTCTCATTAAATCTTTTTCTTATTTGCCTCGCTGCGTCTGCAGCCCCACAACAGCAATTTTCAGTGCTACTGGGAGGGGGGGAAAATTCCATCTCATCCAGCCAGAAGTTAACAACTGTGAGCAGGTTTAAAAGTTGTATGTGGCAAATTTTCCCTCACTGATGGCCACAAGCTGCATTACGGATGCCTTGAACCAGAACTATTATGCTTCTGTACACATCTGCCCATGATCAGAGCATTCTAGAGCACTTTGGATCGAGGAACTGTGTAAATTTATCCAGAGTAACAATAGGTCCTCATCCCATAGTGCAGCCTTGTCTGCCTTGCCAGGAAAAGAGTTGAGCAGGAATTCCTCTAAAACACCCCCTTATGCTCAAGCCATCACCATGGAGTCGAGTTCCACCAGCCACTCTGCATTGAAAATAAAGTGGCATCAATCAATGGAGCCATCACATCCTGCATCGATGAAACACAAACACTCCAGGCTGGGCACACCGGCACCATCGATGTGACCATGTGTGCTATATCAGCACAAGCAGCATCACCATGCCTGATGCACAATGTATTGACTCACCTGATGCATCATCATTGATGTGCATGGTGTGCCAAGGTGCAATGCCCGGAGACCCCTACTCTTAGGTCACATGGTACACAGAATCCTCAATAACACGATCCCATTATGCACAGTGCAATGTCATATGGCTCAGCTCAGACATAACTGTAATATTGTCCTGCATCGCATTTCTAGTCGCATCTCTAAAGATTAGATGACGTATGCCAAATCATTCGGGGGATCTAAGCATTCAAGCTTCTGACACATCCACCTCAGGCTTAGCTTTATCAAGCTGCTTTGCAAACACAGCTCTTCACAGCCCATCCTAGATCTGCAGGAGAAGGGGTCAGGTTGCCTCTGCTCCCTCTAATAGCTTAGACTAGTGGCAGAAGGACTTTGCCTGGAGACTGCAGCACAGGTTTCCTTGATAGTACTGCTTGCTTCTAACAGACCACATATTTTCATGCAGGATCCTATCCTGGTCTCAGAAGAAGGGGACCTACCACCTGTGCCAGGCCAGAAGCTGCATTCCCTGTATGTAACCGGATCAGTCCAGACTCCTGAGTTTTGCCTCCCCACCAGCAGATTGAGACAGAGAAGTTTTGACCGACTCTGCCCTATACCCTGAGGTGCCACCTACAGTCTTATCAGTATTTCTCTATCTCCAGCAGATGATGGAGGTGACACAGCCTACAGTCTGTGAAGAAAATTAGGAATTAATTAAAAAAAGAAAAAAAAACCAGGTTTAGGAAAATTAGGTTAGGCAGCTATAGCCCTTTAAAAAAAAAAAAAAAAAAAAAAGAAAAATAAAAAAAGGAGGAAGCAACAAAGAACCTTTTAAACCTCCCCGGGTGTTGACAGGTCCTGAGGGACCCCCCCCCCCCCCCCCCCCCCCCGGTAGTTGAGGCAGCTGGAGTTTGGGGTCAAGGGCCATGGATCACTCACCCCAGTAGCTGCAGGACCCACGCAGAGCTTCTGTCAGATTTGACTGTTTAAAAAAAAAAAAAAAAGTGTCGGAACTGCGCTTTGGCTGGTTTCATTTTACTGTGAGAGCCTCCGTTTTTTCTCTTGTGGGTGTGGTCAGACGTTGGAAGCTGAATTTTTTTTCCTTTTTGGTTTTTTTTTGTTTTGTTTTTTTAATAGCGCCGTCGCCTGACGATGCCTGTGGGAATGAGTACGAGTCTCCCGCAATGGCTTATGCTCCGCCTGCCTTCCCGGGGAGGAGGGCACCTCTGAGGCCACCAGGGGAGACATTTTTAAGCCGTGCTGAGATCCCGGGAGGCTCAGCCGGACACGGCTCTCTTCAGCAGATCTGTTCCCGCTCAGCAGGGGAATGGACATCATTTTGGAAACAATTCGCGTGGCGGCACAAGCCGCAATAGGGGATGGGAAATCCTCACCACCTTTATCACCACAGCAGGTGGCCGCCGAGGTGGGCACGCCTACAGGCCGATACAGAAAAACACACGGGAGAGCTGGCGAGCACACAGGCCACTCTCCTGGATGCGCGATTCAGGAGGGTGGCCTATGCAAATTAGGGCCAGCAGTAAAAGGAGGCGCTAGGGACACTAGCGCGTCCCTAGCACCTCCTTTTTGACAGGAATGGCGGCTGTCAGTGGGTTTAACAGCCGACGCTCAATTTTGCTGGTGTCTGTTCTCAAACCCGCTGACAGCCACGGATTTGGAAAATGGACGCCGGCATAATTGAGCGTCCGTCTTCTGGGCCGCGGGCCGATTTAAAATTTTTTTTTTTTATTATTTTTACTTTTTTTTTTTTTTTTTTTTTAACTTTTGGGGCCTCCGACTTAATATTGCAGCTTGGCTGCACATTTTGCTTTTTGTATCGTGCGGGAATATTTAATAGGGCCATCAACATACATTTGCATGTTGCAGGCGCTATTAGTTGCGGGGGGGTTGGATGCGCGTTTTCGACGCGCTATTACCCCTTACTGTATAAGGGGTAAAGCTAGCGCGTTAAACACGCGTCCAAACTTGGGCTAACAGTGCGCTCCACCAGAGCGCACTGTACTGTATAGGCCTGCTAGTGAGGAGCCTATAGTCGCGGCAGAGGAGAGCCCTGAGGGGGCTTCAGACTCTTCTTCATCCTCCTTCTCCTCTGACTTTATTATGTTATAGCACAAAGCTTTT
Source organism: Rhinatrema bivittatum (assembly GCF_901001135.1). Lineage (NCBI taxonomy): Eukaryota > Metazoa > Chordata > Amphibia > Gymnophiona > Rhinatrematidae > Rhinatrema > Rhinatrema bivittatum. Next base: position 290,032,086 of record NC_042617.1, on the reverse strand, counting down.
TAAAGCAAGGAGAGCCACCAAGAGGAATGGTTTGGTTCCAGGGAACAAAGGACCTAAGCGGTCCAGAGCCCCGGAGGAAGAGGGGGCTACTAGAAAGAAGTGGCCCCTGCGGTCTGTGACACCCCGGCTGCTGGACATTTTCTCCTTGGAGGTTTCCGATATTGAGGATGGAGATCCAGGGGACAAGCCTCTACTGGGAGTGGACCAGGAGGAGGTCCAGGCCCATTCTACCAGACATGGCCCCCCAGTTCTTGAAGGGGATGACCCCAAGGTGGTTTATCTGTTCCACCTTGAGGGAACAGAGGGATGAGTTGGGTCCACTTATCCCTGTGGTGTTGGAGGAATTGAGCATGAATGCCCCTCCTGAAAACTCACGGATGGGGGGCCATTGATCCTGTCATGGTGGGTCTTCGTGGTCCATCCCGTTCCTTCCCATTCCATATTTCTGTTATGGACTTACTGTTTCATGAATGGGACATCCCAGACTTGGGTCTAAAAGTCAGTAAGGCGATGGATAAGCTGTATCCTTTACCAGAGGAAGCCCTGGATCTTCTGCAGGTCCCCTTGGTGGATGCTGCGGGGTCTGCAGTCACTAAGAAGACCACCATCCTGGTGAGAGGGCAACAGCTCTCAGGGATCTTAAGGATCGTAAGCTTGAAATCCAGCTCATGAAGATTTTCGAGGTCTCTGCACTGGGAGTGCGAGCTGCCATGTGCAGCTGTTTCGCCTTGAGGGCAGGACTTTGCTGGGTGCAGCTCCTACAGAACAACACGTCGCTGCCAGAGGAGGAGACTGTGCAAGCAGGGCGATTGGAAGCCGTGGAAGCTTACAGTGTAGATGCTCTGTATGATCTGATCTGCTCTGCACTTCAGCCAGGTCCATGACTTCAACGGTGTTGGCTGGTAGACTACTTTGGCTGAGAAACTGGTCTGCTGATGTCTCCTCCAAAGCTCAGCTGGGCTCGCTGCCTTTCAAAAGCAAACTGCTGTTTGGTAAAGATTTGGAAGACATTCAATCATTGGGGGAGAACAAGGTTCATCGCCTACCTGAGGACAGACCCAAGACGTGGGGCTCTTTTCTTCCTTGGTCTCTGTTTCAGGGGTCTCAGAGGTTCCACTCTTCCATGTCGTCGGGCTCGTTGTCCAGACAAGGCTCGAGTAGGCAACAATCCTGGCCCCAATCCTTTCGGGGATGTCGTTTCGGTAGGACCGGACCCCAGGCTGTGGGAGGAACAAAATTTTCCCAATGAAATGAGACCGGTCCACTCCTCTGTTCCCGTTGTAGGAGGCAGGTTATCTCAGTTTTACGAGGAGTGGGCCAAACTCACGTCAGACCAATGGGTCCTCAATGTGATAAGTCAAGGCTACGCTTTAGATTTTGCATGGCGCCTTCATGACAGCTTTCTCATCTCCCCATGCTCCTATGCACAGAAGCGTCAGGCGGTGCAAGACAATATACAATGCTTAAGCAATCTCGGGGCCAAAGTATCAGTGCCTCCGGAGCAGCAGAGGGGCCGTTATTCCATCTGCTTCATGATGCCAAAGAAAGAAGGCACGTTCTGGCCCATTCTGGACTTAAAAAGGGTCAATTGCTGTCTTCGAGTCCCAAGGTTTCACATGGAGACTCTGAGGACAGTTGTGGCGTCGGTGTACAGAGGATAGTTCCTAGTGTCCCGAAGCATATTTGCATATCTAGATCAAAGCCAACCATCAAAAATTCCTGAGGTTTTTCATTCTGAGAGACCATTTCCAGTTCTGCGCTATGCCGTTTGGGCTTGCACAGCGACCCAGACCTTTACCAAGTTAATGGTTGTGGTGGTGGCGCAACTCTGGAAGAAAGGCTTCTTTGTTCATCTGTATCTAGATGATTGGCTGATTCGGGCAAAATCGGAGTCTCTCTGTCGCTTAACGAGTTCATCTGTTGCAGTCACTAGGTTGGGTGGTCAACCTAGCCAAGAGACATCTTGTTCACTCCCAGTCTCTGGAGTTCCTGGGGGCCCCATTTGACACACAGCTGGGGAAGGTCTTCCTGACCAAGGAGTGAATAACCAAACTGCAAGGGCAAGTTCGAGATTTGATGTGCAAGTGTCCTCCAAGAGTCTGGTTTTATTTGAGAGTCCTCTGTTCATTTGCTTCCACCTTGGAGCTAGTCACATAGGCCTTTGCTAATATGAGACCTCTTCAGTCAGCATTGCTATCCCGTTGGAACCTGGTGTCCGAACGATTTCATCTTAAGAACATAAGAACATGCCATACTGGGTCAGACCAAGGGTCCATCAAGCCCAACATCCTGTTTTCAACGGTGGACAATCCAGGCCATAAGAACCAGGCAAGCAAAAACTGTTTATTCCATGTTACTGTTGCTAGTAATAGTGGCTATTTTCTAAGTCAACTTAATTAATAGCAGGTAATGGACTTCTCCTCCAAGAACTTATCCAATCCTTTTTTAAACACAGCTATACTAACTGCACTAACTTGTGTGTTGAGTGAAAAAGAACTTTCTTTTTTACTCAACGCACAATTAAACTCTGGAATTTGTTGCCAGAGAATGTGGTTCGTGCAGTTAGTATAGCTGTGTTTGGAAAAGGATTGGATAAGTTCTTGGAGGAGAAGTCCATTACCTGCTATTAAGTTCACTTAGAGAATAGCCACTGCCATTAGCAATGGTTACATGGAATAGACTTAGTTTTTGGGTACTTGCCAGGTTCTTATGGCCTGGATTGGCCACTGTTGGAAACAGGATGCTGGGCTTGATGGACCCTTGGTCTGACCCAGTATGGCATTTTCTTATGTTCTCCGATTAGTTTTAAATGTGCCACATGCTAACTTCATGGAGTGCCCCCTAGTCTTTCTATTATACGAAAGAGTAAATAACCGATTCACATCTACCCATTCTAGACCTCTCATGATTTTAAACACCTCTATCATATCCCTCCTCAGTCGTCTCTTCTCCAAGCTGAAAAGTCCTAACTTCTTTAGTCTTTCCTCATAGTGGAGCTGTTCCATTCCCCTTATCATTTTGGTAGCCCTTCTCTATACCTTCTCCATCGCAATTATATCTTTTTTGAGATGCGGCGACCAGAATTGTACACGTATTCAAGGTGCGGTCTCACCATGGAGCGATACAGAGGTATTTTGACATTTTCCGTTTTATTCACCATTCCCTTTCTAATAATTACCAACATTCTGTTTGCTTTTTTGACTGCCGCAGCTCACTGAACCGACGATTTCAATGTGTTATCCACTATGACGCCTAGATCTTTCTTGGGTAGTAGCACCTAATATGGAACCTAACACTGTGTAACTATAGCATGGGTTATTTTTCCCTATATGCATCACCTTGCACTTATCCACATTAAATTTCATCTGCCATTTGGATGCCCAATTTTCTAGTCTCACAAGGTCTTCCCGCAACTTATGACAATCTGCTTGTGATTTAACTACTCTGAATAATTTTGTATCATCTGCAAATTTGATTACCTCACTCGTATTTCTTTCCAGATCATTTATAAATATATTGAAAAGTAAGGGTCCCAATAGTAAGGGTCCCCGAGGCACTCCACTGCCCACTCCCTTTCACTGAGAAAATTGTCCATTTAATCCTACTCCCTGTTTTCTCTTTTAGCCAGTTTGTAATCCAAGCAAGGACATCGCCACCTATCCCATGTCTTTTTACTTTTCCTAGAAGCCTCTCATGAGGAACTTTGTCAAACACCTTCAGAAAATCCAGATACACTACATCTATCGGTTCACTTTTATCCACATGTTTATTAACTCCTTCAAAAAAGTGAAGCATATTTGTGAGGCAAGACTTGCCTTGGGTAAAGCCATGCTGACTTTGTTCCATTAAACCATGTCTTTCTATATGTTCTGTGATTATGATGTTTAGAACACTTTCCGCTATTTTTCCTGGCACTGAAGTCAGGCTATAACTGGTTTGTAGTTTCCCGGATCGCCCCTGGAGCCCTTTTTAAATATTGGTGTTACATTAGCTATCCTCCAGTCTTCAGGTTCAATGGATGATTTTAATGATAGGTTACAAATTTTTACTATTAGGTCTGAAATTTCATTTTTTAGTTCCTTCAGAACTCTGGGGTGTATACCATCCGTTCCAGGTGATTTACTACTCTTCAGTTTGTCAGTGAGGTCTACCACATCTTCTAGGTTCACCGTACGGGTACCTCCCCAACATCCTCTTCAGTAAACACCTTCCTCTTAGACTCTGCACATTCCAGTCTCGATTGGTGGCTCCTCTCGGACAGTTTACACCGGGTGGGGGGTGACCCTGGATGTTCCCACTTTGGACGGTGATCACTACGGATGCCAGACTCTCCGGTTGGGGAGCTGTTTGTCAAGACAGATCGGTGCAGGGCCAATGGTTAGTGGAGGAATCCTGATGGTCGATAAATCTTTTGGAGACCAGAGCGGTGAGATTAGCAATGCAAGCTCTGCTGCCATTTCTGCAGGGGAAATCGATCAGGGTTCTATCCAACAATGCGACTGCAGTGGCTTATATCAACTGCCAAGGAGGAACCAAAAGCCAGCCGGGGGCAATCAAAGCTCAGCTACTGATAGCCTGGGCACAACATCATCTCGTGAGGATTGTGGCCTCCCACATCGCAGGAGTAGACAACGTTCAGGTGGATTTCCTCGATCCAGGGGAGTGGGAGCTCTCCGAGGAGGCATTCCGTCTCATATGCGACAGGTGGTCCACACCGAGTGTGGACCTGTTGGCAATGTTTTGGAACTCCAAAACCTCACGATTTTTCAGTCAACGTCGGGAGCCGGGGCAGAAGGGGTGGATGCCCTGGCTCTTTCCTGGCCAACAAACATCTTTCTGTATGTGTTTCTGCCCTGGCCTCTGATAGGCAAGGTTGTACGGCACATAGAGGCTCATCCGGAGGTAATCCTAGTAGCCCCAGAAAGGCCCAGATGTCCATGGTTCGCGGATCTAGTGGACAGACCACTGAGGTTTTGGGACCTCCCAAACCTCCTGCGTCAGGGGCCCGTTTGTTTGGAACAGGAAGATCATTTTTGTCTAGCAGCCTGGCTTTTGACAGGCGACTGCTAAAGAATAAGGGATATTCAGATGTAGTCGTAGCTACCCTTTTGCAGTCAAGGAAGACCTCTACTTCCCTAGCTTATGTCAGGGTCTGGAGAGTTTTTGAGACTTGGTGTATGCAGCGCAAGGTGGTCCCTGCTCATGCGTCAGTGTCTATCTTGTCCTTCCTACAGGCCGGCTTGGCTAAAGGCTTAGCGTGCAGTTCTCTAAGGGTGCAAGTGGCGGCCCTCGGTTGCTTCTGTGGTAAAATACGCGGGGTAGCCTTAGCCTCGCATCTGGACGTGGGCTATTTTCTCAGAGAGGCAAAACATTTACATCTTCCGGTGCATAATCCTTGTCCCTCGTGGAGCCTAAATTTTGTTCTCAAAGCTCTGTGTGTGGCGCCTTTTGAGCCTCTGAAGAGGGCGATGCTCAAAGATCTCACGTTAAAGGTATTTTTTCTTGTGGCTATTTCCTCAGCTCGCCAGGTGTCAGAACTTCAGGCATTGTCCTGTAAAGAGCCTTTTTTGAGAATTATGGATGTGGGAGTCTCCTTGTGGACAGTTCCTTCTTTTCTCCCAAAGGTGGTGTCCTCTTCATTTGAATCATTTGGTAGAACTTCTATCCTTTCCAGATTTGGACCATTCTGATCCCCAGTCTAGAAATCTGAGGAAATTTGATGAGCATCGAGTACTGTTGAGTTATCTGGAAGTTACTAATAGCTTCCGTATGTCAAACCATCTCTTTGTGCTATGGAGTGGAGCCAAAAAAGGACATAAGGCACCTAGGGCGATAATTTCTCACTGGTCGAAAGAGGCTATTGGTTCAGCGTACCTGATTCATGGCCATCCACTTCCGGTCGGACTCCGCGCACATTCTACCCATTCGCAAGCAACCTCGTGGGCGGAGTGTCAGCAAGTTTCGCCGCAAGAAATGTGTAGGGCTGCTACTTGGAAATCTTTGCACACCTTTGCTAGGCATTATCAGTTGGATATCCAGGCCCCAGGCTCTGGTGCTTTTGGGGAAGATGTGATCTGAGCGGGACTCTCAGGATCCCACCTAGTATAGGAAAGCTCTGGTACATCCCAGGAGTCTGGACTGATCCGGGTACGTACAGGGAAAGGAAAATTGGTTCTTACCTGCTAATTTTCGTTCCTGTAGTACCACGGATCAGTCCAGAGTCCCACTCTTTTCAGTATGAGAAGAAGTATTTTAATTTAATACATTCTTAAGGTTTCTCTTTTTCCAGCTGAATTCAGCTTCCTAGTTCATGGTCCTTGTTATTATGTAACTTTCTTACTTTTCTGCTTTACCTCCACTAATTATAAAAAGTTGTTCCTTTGTTATGTTATGTTACACTGATCTACCCCTGTTCGATGTAAACCGACCTGATATGGTATTTAACCTTGAAGGTCGGTATAGAAAAATGTTAAATAAATAAATAAATGAGAAGAGTCCGCTCGTTCAGAACTTGTTTATATTCTGCAGATTATGTTAAACTGTGTTCAGGGTTTTCAAAGTTTCCTGGGTTCTGCTTCTTCTTGGGGTTAGTGACCAGGTAGTGTAGGAAAATTAAGGTTGTTCTGAGTTATGGTTTATAAACGTTCTGCTTGGATACAGTGTAATACTGACGTACTGTAGGTGGCACCTGAGGGTATAGGGCAGAGTCAGTCAAAACATCTGTCTCCATCTGCTGGTGGGTAGGCAAAACCCAGGAGTCTGGACTTATCCGTGGTACTACAGGAATGAAAATTAGCAGGTAAGAACCAATCTTCCTTCAGTTGCTTCAGTTCTTTCAGTGAAGTTTATTTACCTCTCTGACCAAGGAGATAGAAGAAACACTACAGCCTCCCCTTTCCACTATCACTATGGCAATACTGTAGACTGGAGTCCCAATTTCACCTATAGAGGTGAACTCATCTTCAGAACCCTTGATTAGGGATGTTTCATTCTGTCACAGCAGAATCCAGTAGTTCAGAGGTGATAGACCAGGCCGCTCGTCCTCAGTCAACCGGAAGCCCCTCCCAATTTCCCTCTTTTCATCATTGGAATCCTGGATAAGTGAGCCAGTATATTTTAGGTTCAGATGAACACTCTTGGCATACCTTTCAACCCACTTCTGGCTCCTCTGGACCATATCTTGCCACCAGAGGACCTCATCTATTCTAAGTTTGTGGAAAAGATAGGTACAGTACTGGGCGTCCATATCTGCAAAGACAAAAGACCTCCATTCTGAGTTCCTTGGCTGCCTTCATATATTGGATATTCCAGCTGAACCAACAATCTTTTCCGTTCACATCCTCCTCATTCTTCAGATGAGAATGTGGGAAATTCCCATTTTGGACACTCCTACTGCTAAAAAGCTGGACCTCAAATACAGTCGGCAGTCACCGGCTTTGGTGTCACCCAGCTGCCTCTTCAATCTGTAGTGATCGAGTCTGCTGTGAAAAAGGTGAAGAGAAAAATTCACTTGAATTCTCCCCCAGGAAAAGACCATAAGCTTCTAGATAATTTTGGTGTGTTTTTCAAAGTACAATGCTTTATACTTGCATATCTGTCCAACAGTTCTACATGGTATAATATATCCATGATTACATTAAAAAAAATCTGAAGCCTTTCCTACTTGCTACTGATCAAGGCAATTACTCAATCACTCCTGAATGCAGAAGTGGACATTTGCCACCTACTTCAGTCGATCTACAAATCCTTTGATTCTGTCACATGCCTCCATTGGAGCTGGATGCATGGCATGGCTTTGAGCAAGAAGCATCCGTGAGGCTGTCCATGAGAAACTGCTTGGGGGAATAGTCTTTTCAGCAAAAAGCTCCTGGAGACAATCGCACAAGGCCAAAATGTGGCTCTCAACAGCTCCTGACCAGTCCTCCATAGCTAGATGTTATTTCTACCTGTAAAAACTGTCTGCCACCTCTTCTAGCCCAGTGTCAACTTTCAACCAGGCCTTGACAAAGAGAACACTGTCAGCCGAAAACTACACAACAGACCCACCCTATGCTGATGCTTAGTTTTTGATCTCTCCCAACAATCTATCCCCTGCTCTTCCAGTAGGGGGAAAAATTTTGTAGTGACATCAGATGACCAAGGACCCCTGGCTCCTCCAAATTGTGCAGTCTAGGTACTGGTTGCATTTATTCCAGCCACCATCCCTTCCATGACGCTCGTCACTCAATCTGGATCAGTTTCCTTTGCTACAGCTTAGTCTGGGGGTCCTATTGCTTCTCAGATAGCACTCAATAGAGCCAATCCCAGCATCTCAACATACACAAGGATTCTATTCCCAAGAAGTGGGGGGGGGGGGGGAGAATGTGGCCCATTCTGGACTTATCTAAACAAACATACTTCCAGAAATTCAAAATGAAATCCCTCAGCAATTGTTCCTTACATACAGAACAATGAATGTGCCCTGGATCTAAAGCAGGGGTGGGCAATTCCGGTCCTCGAGGGCTGCAAACCAGTCGGGTTTTCAGGGTATCCTTAATGAATATGCATGAGAGAGACCTGCATACACACTGCCTACCCCTGCCCACCCCTGATCTAAAGGATGTATCTACTCACATATCCATCCACCCTTTGCATTGGTGCTACCTCTGCTTCCAGGTGGATTCTTCCCATTACCAGTACAAAATACTCTTGTTGTGACTTGTCTCACAAGAGGATCTTTATGAAATGCCTTGCAGTGGTGGCAACTCATCTGCATTACCAGGGAATACAAATCTTCTCGTATCTTGATTGGCTAATCACAGCAAAATCATAAGATGTGATGCTTCAATCCCTGTGGACAATATGTCTTCTGCAACTCTTAGGTTTTCTGATCAACTTTGAGAAGTTGATGAGAGCAATCTGACAACTTTGAGTCTTGGGACGCTGTGGCGCCATGTTTGAATCCCTCAAGAGACACTAATCCTTTGTCCGGGGTTAACAGAGTATTTTGGCCTTTTTTGAAATCTAAATAGTTTCCCCTGAAGAAGACTAAACCTCAGTTGAAACATGATTCATATCGGGAACAGTTGAAAACAATGCAGTATATCTGCTTAACTTAAAGATTTACTGGCTAAGTATTCAATTCAATTTATGAGATTTGGTGATGGTAGTGTAAGAACGGGAGTTCTAAGATAATATGAGAGTGGTGTTATTAAAACAATAGAGATAATTTGATTAAGAAATTTAATAAAGGTATATAGTAGGTTTTAAAATGATAGTGGCAAATGACAATAGATGATTACAATCAAAAAGCTCTGAAGGCTGATTACAGCCTGCGGCCCATTGCGTGGTGAGAGGCTGCAGATTAGATTGTATTAAGAGCGATAAGATCTATGATATTGTCATTTGATGGGTAAATATTTAAAATATTTAAAATAATTATAAATTTAAAATTGATGGTTAAAAATCTTTTTGGAGGTACAGAGTATTTTTGGTCTCCTCTCTCCTTTTCTTTTATAAATAGACTGAAACCATGCATATATCTTATTCTATGAGAGAAACACAAAGCTGATATACCGTAAGCTTTCCTGCTTCTGTTAAATAGAGCATCTAAGAATGTCACTTAATCCTTCCCTACAGCACCTCCTCCTATTTCACTGCTGAGTCCCAAACACACAGCTCTGCCACTGTATAACTGGTGTAATTGTCTAGTTCTGTATATTACATTAAAAACCATCTTTGGCACCCTTTGCTTTTCCCTGTGGAAGAAAATAGGAGATGAAGAGAAAAATAAACTAGCCCAAGAACCCAAAAAGCTGCTTCCTTACCAGAGCATTGAAGGCAGGAAAGAATTAAAATTATGTTGTGAGAATTCCTTAAGTTTCGTAAGTGATATTCCTAAACCTGGATGGAGCTGGATTCTGGTGAGCAGACACCCCAAATTGTTGTAGCTCAGACTTAGTGTGCCTCTTCCCAGCACAGAGCAAAGGATCTACTGCCTTACTATTTACTGTAGAGGACTCTCGTGTGTGATAAATCTTATAAGTTACCAGATCATGTCTAAAATGCTTACTAAGTTTGAGTGATTATGCCCTGGTCCACACAGTGAATTTGTAGCAGTAGTGGGATTGAAGTCTGGATCTTCAGGGGTTTTTTTTAGCTCTGGGCTTTGATCACTAGGCTAAATTCTCACCCATTGGTTTTAGAGCCCATGATATAAACTATCAAAAGCTCTCATACTTATGGTCAGATGTTCAAAAGCAAAGAGGATGTGCTTCTCAATTGGAATTGGAAGGATGAGGAAGAGAGTTAATGTCTGTATTATTTCGGACTTAATCAGAATTGTTCAATTTTGAGTCAACGCTGTGGCAGTTACTATGTGCTGCTGTGTGGATGACCCAGGATTGATTCCTGGGTGAGGTCTTCTGCTTCCTGGGCTGGCCAGAGCTAAGGACACAACTGAGGGAGAATTCAAACCCTCTAGAAAGAACCATTGCTACATAACCTGGCTGAATGAGTTGGGAGGGAATATAAAATAGGGAAAAACCTTGGATGGTTGCAAATGAAGGCTTATGATGCCACAGCCCAAAAGAGGCCAACCTTGGTTGAGATGCAGGTCCAGAGATGCAGGACAAAATTACCAGACCAAAAAGAAAACAGCTGTTTATATTGGTCAATCAACAGGCAGTGCACTTCAGGAGTCCTATAAAGTATAGTCTTGGATCACATGGCCACTGCTAGTAATATACGGAGCCCTCAGATACAGTACATGATGCAGAGTGATGGGAGATTCTGGGTGGCAGCAGGGGATGCAGAAGAATCATTATCTCTTTCTTCCCCTTCAGGCAGGAGCCGAGATCTCCACCGTTCACCCCGAGCAGTATGGCAAGCGTTTTCTGGACTTTGTGACCAACATCTTCACCTAGCCATCTGTGCAGGACATGGGAGGAAGCTGTCATTTTTGCTACATTTTGGTCATAGGGTCTCGCACATGGATTCTGAGTGGTAAAATACTACAAAAAGCTCATATATGATCACTAGAGCAGTGAGTGGATATACAGAACTACTTGTTCTAACTGATTTAACAGGGAGTGCATGTGCAGTTTGGGGGCATATAGGGAGATTGGGATGAGTTATTTTCCCTGTACATCCTGATCTAATTCACCCCTGTAGTACATGCTACTGGCACGGTTGCTGTATCTCCTGCCCTGCTGAATATTCTGTGGCTGCTGTTGATATATCACAGGTCCTTTGGTACTGCTGTGGAGGTTTAAGGTGTCTTGAACCCTGTGGAATATATCTCTGCTGTAAGGCCTAATGCCTGGAGAGATCTTGGTGCCCCTTACCCATGCAACATTCCACAATATGGGTACTCAGGCATTGACTCTTCTCACTTCCTTTAATCCTTTTTATTCAAAGGAAATCTAAAAATGCTAAATTTCAAAGTAGGCTGGGCAAATATTCTTGGTCACTTAAAAAAAAACCAAAAAAAAAACTGGTGCCTTAAACTGTCAAACTTATTTTTTATATTCCTTAAACTTACGCATCACACACATCTCTTGGTTGTGTGTTGATAAATATTGCATAAATTAGCTGTATTTAAGGGAGCTGCTTGAAGAATTTTAAACCTTAACAAAGTGACATTTCTTTAATTGATAGAGGATGGTTGCTGCTCTTCATCCTCTGAGCACTGCCTAGTAAGTGGAGCCATCTTTTAACAGCAAAAGCCTGCCGAGCCCACATCTTGGTGTCTGTCTCTCTCTCTCTCTCTACATATCGCTGCCTGCCACATCACTGTAAAACAGAGTATAGTTTCTTATTTGTTGCTAGTGTAGTGGCAGTTCAAGAGTTAATAAAGACCACCTGAGGCAGCCAAGACTGGGAGCCCAAGAGGAGACCTGAGGCAAATGGGACTAGGGGCCAAAGAGTAGAAAAAGAACAATTATAACCCACTAGCATAGTTCTGTTCCACGTGCATGGGCTCAGTTCACCTTAAAATGATTGTTTATCTAGAGTCCTAAGGAATTCTCACAGCAGTGACCTGAAGTTCCCATTCATCAGGTGTTATTGCTAACCTTTGAGTGCCTTATCCTTTTATAAATGTTCAAAGTTCTTTTTCTACATGGAGGTGGTTTTTCTCAGTGCGACCAACAAATCAGATTGATGATAGAGCTAATTATAAATGTCTTTCTTGAGAATGATGATAGTCTTGATAAGTGCAAAGGATGGCTTGTGCATTCTGAGTTTGAGGTGTTAATGCTTCAGTAAAGGGAATGCCTATGTCTCAACAGGGGTTATGGTTGGGATTACAGGCTTGTCATGGAAATGCAGAGTTAATCTTCGTGGGTAGATTGGGACTAAAATTAGAAAATGAAAATCGAGCAAGTTAATTTAGTAGCAATTGGTGTTCCATAGATATAGCAATAAGACAAGTATGCTGAAAGAATCCCACTATCATGCCCAAGCTGATATTAGTTCTTCCATTGAAGTGTTAGCATATAGTTAACAATGAGAAACATGCCTTATGTACCTGTGACTGAGCTATTGACAATGTGTGTGCAATAAACATGCAAATTATAACATTTTCAGACTCTCTAACTTTTGTGTTTGTCTACATTTTTCCCCCTTTGAAATTTGCTAGTTTAATTTTTCCTGCACAATTTCTTTTGGGAGCTTTTATATGGTGTGTATTAGACTAGGCTCCAGCCTTGCTGTCCTCAAAAACTGAATAGATAAAGGCTTAGGTGTTTTCGTCTCCCTCCCCCCCAGAGCAAAGATATCCCAGATAACTTTTTCAAGAACTTGATCTAAATACATTTCTGCTGTATTAAGGAAGAATGTGTACAATTGTTTGGCTGTGTATGCTACCTTAAGCCTGGTGTTTCATATTTGTTATATTTCTGGACACACTCACCTTGGACAGCAGTATCCCTAATGGTGTGCTCCACAGTGAGCTCTACAAGTGACAAATGAAAGTGTGTGCTAAAATGAGATTTTTGGCACCTGCAGAGTGGAAATAATTCATAAGGTTCAAGGGGTGTGCTTCCACTGGCGGCGGCTGGCACTGGACAGTAAGAAAGTATTGTCTAAGGAAGCCAATAATAGCTGCAGAAGAATGCAATCTGAATTTCCTAGTCCATTTCCACTGCACAAGATGTAGATTATTACCAGTAAACAAAATAGCCTCATACACTCAATGCAAGAGGATCAATGTTACATGGTTCTATCTCTAGGCACACTTCAGATCCTGTGTGCTGTAACACAGTGAGAGATGACTGTTATCATTTTAAATAATACAGCTTATATTTGGCAAATGTAGACTGCTGTCTCCACTTAAAGTGGGAAAAGAATAATGACCAGAGGGCTGTTGTTGCTTGAAGGCTATGGCATATATTGTCCCTGGAGATGTCAGTTTCTTTCCTCTGTGGAGACCCAGTAGGTGAGAGTGACTGTATTTGGTTTGTGAAAGTGAAAAATTACGGAAAGGTTTGAAGACACGAGCCTGATGTAATAAAATGAGTAAAAGTGTACTAAATTTTAGTTCACATTTTCTTTATTTACATGGTAAAAATTGAGTCCACTCCTAATGCACTAAGCTAGTGGTAAGCAAATGTGTTATCTCTGAGCAGTGTGCGAGCAAATGTTTTTGGCTTGCGCACACAACTGAAAAAGGAGCACCACACAGGTACAAAATTAGTGCTGCTCTCTGAGGTAGGTCCTTAGTACAATGGTAACCATGTTAGCAAAAGTGTATGTGCAATTCTTATTTCCTAGCATGTAGCCAGATAGACTCAGGACCAGTGGGTTATGTGCTCTTCTGCTAGCATATGGGAGACTTGAGTCAGATTTCAAAGCTGACGTCACCCTAGATATACCCCTGCAGTGGCCTCAGCTCCTCAGTATCTCTCCGTCTCCTAGCAGATGCGGACACTAGCACAGTGTTAAGCAATTACAGCAAGAAGACAAAATTTACCTTCCCTGTACGTACCAGGATCAGTCCAGGACACCTGGGTTGTGACTCCGCACCAGTAGATGGAGACAGACTAAAACTTGTGGGCGGAGCCATATATGCCCCTGTGCCAGTCACAGCCCCTCAGTCTTACTCTGTCTCCAGTAGATGGTGCAGGTCCGGTCACAGCCCTGCCTGCCCTGGTTCTGGTACTCCGTCAGGGTCGGTTCTTTTTTTATTCCTTTAGGCCAGTTAGGCTACGTTGTTTTCTGTTTGGGTAATTTTCCAAATTGTCCCTTAGGTCCCTTCGCCCTGCCTCCCAGGGGGGTTGTGAGGTTCTGAGGGGACCACCCCCCCCTGGTTGAGGCCGCTGCTAGGGTCGAGGACCCAGCTGGCCTAGTAGCAGCGTCAGGGGTGACACCGGGGAGCCCGGTTCACTCACCCCTGCTGGATTAGGGCTCCAGGACCGTGGACAGCGACAGGCTTTTTTGTTAAAAAAAAAAAAAAAAAAAAAAGGTTTGGTTTTATTTTCTGCCGGCTCTCTCTTGCTTCGCGGCGCCGCTCGCAGGGGGGGGCGCCGCCGACGGGGGGAGGCCGTTCGATTTTTTTTTCTTCAGTTTTCGTCGCTCCTGCTGCTCCGTCTTCGCGCCTCTTCGCCAGCATGCCTCGCGGCTCGGTCTGCCGGGCCTGTGGCTCGGCGCGCGCGCGTCTTTCGCGCGAAAGTCTCTGCGCGGCCTGCATCCCGGGCGGAGAGGGGTCGTCGGGGGCGCCTCGGGGGGCTCGTTCTCGGCCCGCGCGATCGCCTCCGCGCGGGGGGGGCGCCGTAGAAAAGCCCCAAGAGCTTTTCCCGATCAGCGCGGGAGTGGCAGCCATTTTGGCCACGGGCCGCGAAATGGCGCGGGACTCGGCAGGGCCTTCGGCCTTGCCTCCCGCGCTTTCCCCGCAGCGAATCGCGGTCGGAAGGGGTCCCTCGGGGGACACAGGGTCCCCGGGGAGTCCCGATGATTTTTCATCGGATTCGGGCTCTCTTTCGGAGGACCTTGCGCTTTTGTTGCGCAAGGTCCTAAAATACAAAAAAAGCAAGCGCGGCCGGAGTGAGGCTCGCAGAGCTCCACCGCTGAAGAGGTCCCGGAAGCCTTCGGGGGTCGCGGAGGGACCCCAGGGCACCTCGCGGGGGAAGCGGCCTCCACGTGGCGTCCCACAGGAGGCCGACACCGATTCCTCCCCCGAGGAGGACGCTGATTCCCCTGAAGAGACCCAGAAGGGGCCCGACGATGTAGGAGCGGACGGCTCCGCTACGTCCGGCGTAGCCAAAGGCTCACAGGCTGTGGAAGGAGACGATCCCAAAGTGGTCAGGCTCTTCCGTAGGGATGAATTGCCACCTCTAATTCCAGCTATTATCCAGGAACTGGGAATAAACCCCCCTCCGGCGGTGGTTCGTCAGGAAGCGAACATGGATCCGGTCCTGTTAGGCCTCACGGGTCCAGCAGTTGCTTTTCCGTTCCATTTTTCCTCAACAGACATCATGTTCCGGGAATGGGACACCCCGGAGTTAGGGTTTGAAGGTCAGCAAGGCCATGGACAAACTTTACCCGCTTCCGGAGGATGCGCTGGACCTTCTCAAGTTTCCCAAGGTGGATTCGGCGGTTTCGGCGGTAACGAAAAGATCTACTATCCCGGTTACGGGTGCTACAGCCCTTCGGGACCTTCAGGACAGGAAGCTGGAAGTACAGCTCAAGAAGATTTTTGAGGTTTCAGCGCTAGGAATTCGGGCCGCCATGTGTACGAATTTCGCTTTGAGAGCGGGCTTACGCTGGGCTCAGGTCCTTCAAGCCAATGCGGACCTTTCGGCAGACGAGGCAGCGCAAGCGGATAAGTTGGAAGCGGTAATAGCATATGGCGCAGATGCACTCCACGATCTACTGCGCACTTCGTCTAGATCCATGGTGGCGTCGGTCTCGGCTCGCCGCCTCCTGTGGCTACGCAACTGGGCGGCGGATGGCTCTTCAAAGGCTCACCTCGGGGCGCTGCCATTCAAGGGTAAATTGCTGTTCGGCAAGGAATTAGATGACTTGATGGCTTCCCTGGGGGAAAATAGGGCTCTCAGGTTGCCCGAAGATAGATCCAGGTCGCGGCCTTCCTTTTCAGCCAGGTCCCGCTTTCGTGGGCCCAGGAGGGCGCGGCCTCAAAGGTCGTCCGGGCACTCGTTCAGGTCTTCCTCCTCCCGTACCCCACAGTGGCAGCAGCAGCAGCAGCAGTCCTTTCGTGGGAGGCGTTTTGGTAGACCAGGGGGTGCCCTGGCCATCACGGCGCCCAAGTCTTCACAATGAAAGAGGGTCGGCCCTTCTCCCGCAGCAGCCTCGGCACGCTGTTCCCAACGTCGGGGCGCGGTTGCTGTCGTTTTA
Organism: Rhinatrema bivittatum; assembly: GCF_901001135.1. Classification (NCBI taxonomy): domain Eukaryota; kingdom Metazoa; phylum Chordata; class Amphibia; order Gymnophiona; family Rhinatrematidae; genus Rhinatrema; species Rhinatrema bivittatum. Next base: position 290,015,754 of record NC_042617.1, on the reverse strand, counting down.
CGAGAGATGGGCCGGAATAACGTCGGACCAGTGGGTCCTCACCGTGATAAGTCACGGCTACGCATTAGATTTTGCTCGCATTCCAGTGGACAAGTTCCTTGTGTCACTCTGCAAGGCTCCCGAGAAGAAAGTGGCGGTGCTAGACACCATCCGCCGCTTAGAGGACTTGGGAGCCATCTCCCCCGTTCCTGTCAGCCAACAAGGAAAGGGCCGTTACTCCATTTACTTCATAGTTCCAAAGAAGGACGGCACGTCCCGACCAATTCTGGATCTCAAAGGGGTGAACCGATGCCTACGCGTTCCTCGCTTCAAAATGGAGACCATCCGGTCCGTCATCGCCGCGGTCCGGCCAGGCGAGTTCCTGGCCTCCCTGGACCTCACGGAAGCGTATCTTCACATAGGTATCCAGCCGTCATTCCAACGCTTCCTCAGATTCTGCATTCTGGGTCGGCATTACCAGTTTCGGGCGCTCCCTTTTGGGCTCGCAACGGCCCCTCGTATTTTCACGAAGGTGATGGTCGTGGTGGCGGCGCAACTGCGCCGAGAAGGTCTCCATGTCCATCCGTACCTGGACGACTGGTTGATTCGGGCGAAATCCGAGGATCAGTGTCGGATGGCGGTGGCCAGGGTCCTCCATCTGTTGCAGTCCCTGGGATGGGTGGTCAACTTCAGCAAGAGTCATCTGACACCAACGCAGACCCTGGAATATCTGGGAGCTCTTTTCGACACAAAGCAGGGCAAGGTGTTTCTTTCCCTCGAACGGATGGTCAAATTGCAAACTTAGGTACAACGCTTGTTGTCTCTCCGCCAACCACGAGTCTGCGACTACCTTACGGTCCTAGGGTCTATGGCTTCCACGCTGGCGCTGGTGCCATGGGCGTTCGCTCATCTGTGACCTTTACAGTCATCCTTGCTTTCCCGCTGGAAGCCGGTCTCGGAGGATTTCCACTTACCACTTCCTCTAGCGGGACACGCGAGATCCAGCCTGCGTTGGTGGCTGGACCCCAGTCACCTTTCCGCCGGAGTCTCCCTCCTGGTGCCCAGTTGGACAGTGGTGACCACGGATGCCAGCCTCTCCGGTTGGGGAGCGGTCTGCCTAGGGAGCTCAGTTCAAGGCCTATGGTCGGTGTCGCAAGCCCAGTGGTCTATCAATCGCCTAGAGACCAGAGCGGTCCGTCTGGCCCTGCAGGCTTTTCTACCATTGCTCAGGGGAAAGGCGGTCCGAGTGTTGTCGGACAATGCGACCACCGTGGCATACATCAACCGGCAGGGGGGGACCCGGAGCCCCCAGGTGGCGGAGGAAGCTCAGCGCTTGATGGCCTGGTCGGAGCTACATCTCAGCAACCTCGCAGCGTCTCACATTGCGGGAGTCGACAACGTGCAGGCGGACTATCTCAGCCGTCATCGTCTAGATCCCGGAGAGTGGGAGCTGGGGGACGAAGCTTTTCTTCTCATTTGCGAAATGTGGGGAGTGCCCCACATGGATCTGATGGCCACGTGGCACAACGCGAAGGCCCCGCGATTTTACAGTCGACGTCGAGAGCGGGGGGCAGAGGGCGTCGATGCGCTGGTGCTTCCCTGGCCGACGGATGTGCTGCTCTACGTGTTTCCCCCATGGCCGATGATCGGCAAGATTCTACGGCGCATAGAGTTGCATCCGGCCAACGTGATCTTGGTGGCACCGGAGTGGCCTCGCCGGCCGTGGTTCGCAGACCTCGTACAACTGGCAGTGGCGGCACCCCTTCGGTTCCAGGGAATGGCGGCCCTACTCCATCAGGGCCCCGTCTGTTTGGAGGATGCGGATCACTTCTGTCTCGCGGCATGGCTTTTGAGAGGAATCGACTGAAGAGAAAAGGTTATTCAGATGCGGTGGTGGCCACGCTACTGCGTTCCAGGAAGCAGTCGACGTCTTTGGCTTACGTCCGTGTCTGGGTTGTCTTTGAGGACTGGTGCGTGCAGCGCGGGGTGGACCCCACTTCGGCTTCCGTCGCTGAGGTTCTGGCGTTCCTCCAGGCGGGTCTGGCCAAAGGTCTGGCGTGCAGTTCCCTACGAGTCCAAGTGGCGGCGCTGGGGTGTTTGCGAGGTAAGTCTCTGGCGATTCACCCGGATATTGCTCGTTTCCTTCGGGGTGCTAAACACCTTCGCCCCCCGTTACGTCTGCCTTGTCCGGCTTGGAACCTCAATTGGGTTCTCTCCGCTCTATGCATGGCGCCGTTTGAGCCCCTGAAACGCGCGACTCTTAAGGATCTCACTTTAAAAACGGCATTCTTAGTGGCGATTGCCTCGGCACGGCGTGTTTCCGAGTTACAGGCCCTGTCCTGTAGGGAACCTTTCTTGCGTATCTCTGAATCGGGGGTTTCCTTACGGACGGTCCCTTCCTTTCTACCGAAAGTGGTCTCGTCTTTTCACGTTAATCAATCGGTGGAGTTGCCCGCCTTTGCGTGCGGAGACTCCTCTGCTACTGAAGAGAGGGAGTTACGGAAGCTTGACGTGCGGAGATCCCTTCTCCGATATCTGGAGGTCACTAATCCGTTTCGGGTCACAGATCATCTGTTTGTACTGTTTTCTGGACCAAAGAAAGGAGCTACAGCGTCCCGCACAACGATTGCTCGTTGGCTCAAGGAGGCCATTGGTTCGGCTTACTTGGTGCGGGGCAAACCTCTTCCCGTGGGGCTGCGGGCTCACTCGACTCGTTCTCAAGCAGCGTCTTGGGCGGAAGCTTCTCAGGTGTCGCCTCAAGAGATTTGTAGGGCGGCCACCTGGAAGTCGTTGCATACTTTTATCCGGCATTACCGGCTGGATGTCCGGGCTACCGATTCTGGGGGTTTTGGAGAGAGGGTACTCCGAGCGGGACTCTCTGCTTCCCACCCTCAGTAGGTTGCTCTGGTACATCCCAGGTGTCCTGGACTGATCCTGGTACGTACAGGGAAAGGAAAATTAGTTTCTTACCTGATAATTTTCGTTCCTGTAGTACCAAGGATCAGTCCAGGATCCCGCCCGCAGTGCTGCGCTGAAGTAATGGAGAGTCCGCTCTGTGTTTTTTTGATTTGCTCTGTTCCGCTTGTTCGCTCTCTCGGTTGGAGAGTCCGTTTCCAGAAGGGGTGTTTTCTTTCCCCGTTAGTTAGCGGTATCTAGTTTGGTTTACTTCTCTGGTTGTGTTCTACTTTGACATTCCGTAAGACTGAGGGGCTGTGACTGGCACAGGGGCATATATGGCTCCGCCCACAAGTTTTAGTCTGTCTCCATCTACTGGTGCGGAGTCACAACCCAGGTGTCCTGGACTGATCCTTGGTACTACAGGAACGAAAATTATCAGGTAAGAAACTAATTTTCCTTTAAGACATGCCCCGCTCTCCTGCGGTGATACCTAAGGGTCCCTCCCCCAGTTGGGAATTCCTGAGGTGATTGCGATATCCCTCAGAAGTGTGCCTTGGTCCAGTAGCCGGTAACCCCAGCGTGGACTTAGCCCCTACAGCAGCTGAAAGGCAGCGGGTGCACATCCGAGCGCGGTGGTGAAGGTAAAGCCCTCGCAGCTGGAGACCGTCCCTGCACGCGATCGGTAAGCACAGAGACCAGGTAAGAGGAAAACTTTAAACTAAGGTCTCCGGGGCTCGGAGTGCTGTTCCAATTTCGAATCTCACCCAGCGAGGTAAAAAGGGAGCACTGATCGGGTTGAGCAGCCTTAGTTGTGCTAGGCCCCGGTCTGGTGCAGGGGGTCCAGACACGTGGAGACCCTCGGGGGGGGGCGCCATCTTATGTGCGGGGGCATCGGCGCCATCTTCCCTTCTCGTCCGGCGGTACGCACAGGGCAGGCCAGTCGGCCAATGCGCCCAACTTGTGCAACTTCAATGTAGACGCACGCACAACCATGCACATAACTATACACACAGACGTGCTTAAAGCTACACGCTCACATTGTGCTCACACACATAACTTGTGCGCACATTGGGGCACATTACCTGTGCGCCTAGATGTAGAGGCAATGGCACCGGCATCCAGAAGGCACTCTCTTTGCACAGCCTGAACTGGAGTCCTGTCTATGTCGTCATTGAGAAGAAGCCGAGGGAGGCTTTGGTCCCCCACTGTCTGAGGATGGGTCTGGAACTACTACATACGATACCACCCCGGAGCTGTGCAACTCCGAAATGGCTTCTCCACAAGGGGGCACCTAAGGGGTCCCGACTCAGACTCCCCCTGGGATTAACATGGACCCAGGGACCTTCTCCTGGTTAGAATTTTTCCAGGGGCTGCAAGCCTTTGTTCAGGAGCAATCAGCCCCGGCTGTGGCCTGGGTTCAACCCCTGCCGGAATATCCTCCTGGCCCTGCTCAGATGCCTCAAGATATGCCTCTCCTAACCAAGAATTTCCCTGACAGGGACCCAGACACCTTAGATGATGGTGGCTCTCTGGAAGAAGGAGAAATCGCTCCAGGCCTGGAACCATACAGAACCATGCTTTGCTTCTTCCACAGGGCTGAATTACTAGCCCTTGTTTCCCAGACTCTGGGTATTCCAGGCACGGATCCTATAGTGGAACCAAAGAAGAGAACCCCATCTTGGTGTCCCTTTGTAAGGCCTCATGCTACTTCCCAATGATGGAAGCCATTAAGGAACTGATTGACTTGGAGTGGGATGCCCCAGAGGCCAGCTTTAAAGGAGGTTGGGCCTTGGAAGCCTTGTACCCTCTGGAACCAGCAACCAAGGAACACCTGCGCTTCCCGAAAATGGACGCCATGGTCTGTGCCGTCTCAAAGCGAACAATCATTCCTGTTGATGGGAGGGGCTCCATTGAAGGATAGACTATTAGAATCCATCCTTAAGCAGGCCTTCAATGCAACAGCAATGACACTGCAGATTGCTTCCTGTTGTGCACTAGTGGCACATTCTTCTTGCTCCACTTGAGAGAGGCAAATAACTCCGGAACGTATACCGTGAAACTATTGAACCTGCAGCAGCCTTCCTGATGGACGCAAGCTCAAATCTGGTGCGTACCTCAGCCAGAGGAGTAGCCTCGGTAGTGGTGGCTAGAAGACAGTTATGGTTGCGGAATTGGTCTGCTAACGTGACTTCTAAAGCGAATTTCACAAGAATGCCCTTTAAAGGATCTCTTATTCAGAAGCAAATTGGAAATGTTAGCCAGCAAATGGGGGAGAATCTCCAGTGCCTTGGCTACCAGAGGACAGGGGAAAAGATCCCAGCACCCCTCCTCCAGAACAACTAGGGGCAGAGGCTCTCAACGCTTTCGACCCTACAGGAACTCTGCGTTCCAGGCACCTCGTCCCTCCACAAGGTCCGAGCCCTTTCAGAACCGACATACCAAGAGAGGAACAGGCCCGGGGGCAGGCTCCAGCCGTGCTCCCCAATGAGAATGGGCCGATCCATCCACAGGAAGAGGAAATAGGGGGTCGACTTTCCCTCTTCTACCAACGATGGGTCAAGATCACGTCTGACAAATGGGTATTAAACATCATTCGAGCAGGTTACTCTGGAGTTCTGCAACATCCCTCGGGACAAAATTGATATCACCCTGCCACTCACGCACCAAGAGACTGGCACTGGAAGCCACTCTAGCGAGCTACTCAGTCTGAAGGCCATAACTCAGGTTCCTACACCTCAACAAAATATGGGGCGTTATTCCATCTATTTTATCGTCCCCAAGAAAGAAGAATCATTCTGACCCATCTTAGATCTCAAGAACGTCAACAGTCATCTGCAGATACTACACTTCCGCATGGAGACTCTCCGCTCCATAATAATGGCAGTACAGCCAGGAGAGTTCCTAACCTCCCTGGACCTCTCCGAAGCCTACCTTCACATCCCAGTCCATTAAGATCATCAGTGTTTTCTATGCTTTGCGGTACTGGGTCACCATTACCAGTTGCGAGCGCTACCCTTCGGACTAGCAACCTCCCCCAGAACACTCTCCAAAATTATGGTGGTTGTGGCGGCAACCCTGAGGAAGGAAGGGATCTTGGTACACCCTTACTTGGACGACTGGCTGATCAGGGCGAAGTCTTTGGAAGAAAGCCGACGGGTGACCAGTAGAGTCAAGAACCTACTGCAGGAACTCGGTTGGGTTGTGAACACAGCCAAGAGCAGCCTACAGCCCTCTCAGTCTCTAGAGTATTTGGGGTCCTGTTTCGACACCAAACAGGAGAAGATCTTCCTCCCTCCCCCGAGAAGGAAGCAGATGGAACAATTACGACGATTGATGACCAGTACACATCCCAAGGTATGGGACTATCTTCAAGTCCTCTGGCTCATGGCATCAACCCTGGAGGTCGTTTAGTGGTCAAGGGCTCACATGTGACCTCTCCAGTGCTCCTTACTGTCACACTGGAACCCACTGTCCCAGGACTAATCAATTCACCTCCAACTACCAACAGAGTTATGTTCTCGGCTTCAGTGGTGGCTACAGGAAGACACACCTGAGAGGGGAAGTAAGCCTATTCCCACCGAATTGGATCATACTCACCACAGACGCGAGCCTACGAGGGTGGGGAGCCCACTGTCAACTGTCGGCCCAGAGACAATTAACAAGGAAGAGGCGGGATGAAACACAATCCGCCTGGAAGCTCGAGCAGTCAGACTAGTGGGCAAGCAATTCGAGCAATGTCAGACAGCGCTAGAACAATTGCCTACATCAACCGCCAGGGAGGAACCAGAAGCTAGCAGATGTCTCTGGAAATAGACCCTCTCATGTCATGGGTGGAGGAAAAACCTACAAGGGATCTTGGCCTCCCATATTGCAGGGAAAGACAACATCTCAGTGGACTTCCTCAGCAGAGAAAGCCTGGACCCGGGGGAATGGGTGCCGTCGAGCAGAGCATTCCAGCTGATAGTAAATCGCTGGGGTTTCCCAGCCATGGACCTACTGGCCACCTCTCCCAATGCCCAAGTCCCCAGATTCTTCAGCCGAAGATGAGAGCCGCACTCCCAAGGGATTGACGCCCTCGTCCAGACCTGGCCAGAGGAGGACTTACTTTATGCCTTCCCCCCCATAGCCACTACTGGGCAAGATCATCCGCAAGATAGAACACCACAGGGGACTAGTTCTTCTAGTGGCCCCGGATTGGCCAAGATGCCCATGGTACGTAGACATGCAAAGACTCCTTACGGGGAGCCCTCTGTGCATAGCTCCACACAGGGACCTTCTCCAGCAGTGGCCAGTTCTTCATGAAGATCCGTCTCTATTCTCTCTTATGGTCTGGCCCTTGAGAGGACTGGCCTGAGGAAGCGTAGTTACTCGAAAGCCGTGATTGACACTCTGCTCCTCACGAGCAAGTTCTCAACATCGCTAGCATACATACGGATCTGGAGAAGATTAGAAGCCTGGTGTGAGGACTGTGGGGAACCCTCGCGAATGGCCAACATTCACAATATTCTGGAATTTCTACAGGACGGTATGAAGAAAGGATTGTCGCTCAACTCCCTCAAGGTACAAGTAGCAGCCCTCTCCTGCTTCAGAGCTGACGTGAACAGGATCAGTCTATCAGCTCATCTGGACTTGGCCCGTTTCCTAAAAGGGGTGAAGCAACTTCAACCACCCCTAAAGTGGCCAGTGCCCCTATGGAACCTCAATCTGGTACTGGACTTTCTAGCGGGGGGCTTCCTTCAGACCAATGTGCAGTCTGTCACTATGCTTCTTAACCTTGAAGACAGTATTCCTGGTGGCAGTATGTTCTGCCCGTCGCATCTCTGAACTGCAGGCACTATCCTGTCGGGAACCGTTCCTTAGGTTCACTCCTGGTGGAGGAAGGAGATTACCTGGCATCGCTGTCGCCATCGTTTCCTACACAGCTGAAACCGGAGGTAGAGAAAGCAAGCCTGCCCCGACAGAGCTACAGGGAACTTCTGGGGCCTGATGTCATCAGGGAGGAGTCGGTGGAGAGCTCCTCAAAACCCGACCCTCTTGCAGCCAGTCTGGTGAGGTGGAGGAGGAAGGAGATTACCTGGCATCGCTGTCACCATTTCCTGCACAGCTGAAACCGGGGGTAGAGAAAGCAAGCCTGCCCTGACGGAGCTACAGGGAACTTCTGGGGCCTGACGTCATCGGGGAGGAGTCGGTGGAGAGCTCCTCAAAACTCGACCCTCTTGCGGCACGCAACCGACTCTGGCGCACTGCCCAAGCCGCGCGGCTTTGCCCGGGAATTTTGGCCAGTGGTGATATATTTAGATCTCCTCCACCTGCAGTAAGTAATAATTTTAATTTCTCTTTTTCTTATTAGTATATCTTTCTCAGAACCCTCCAAGCAGGAATCAAAATATTTAAATACTGGTAGTTGGAAACTTTCAAATTTCCTTGTTGTTAACTTCCTTTGGTATTTAAGAATGCCACACACAAGGGAAGGGGAAACTGAGAGAGGTGACTATTACATCCTCCCCAATGAACCCCTCCCAGTCAAAAATTGAAAGTTTTTTCAACACAGTCCCTGGAAATACTCCCGTTGTAGGAGGCGCTGTGGTATCCACAGATGGACTCAGCATCCCACCCACGGCTGCCCCCAGAGAAAGAGGGCCTTGGAAAGCGAACCTCGAGATTAAAACAAATACGGGTAAGCTGTTGCCTACCTCTAGTTCAGGACACCCTCAGTTAGTCTGGTGTCAGCTTTAACTTGGTTGAGTGCACTAGCGGTCTCCAGTTTTGGAACTCAGTTCAATCAGTTTAATCAAGTTTAATCAGTTTTAAGCAAGTTGTTTATGCAAGATATATGTCCACAATGGCTTTTCGAGGAGGATACTAAGGAGCTGAGGTCACTGCAGGGGTATATCTAGGGTGATGTCAGCTTTGAAATCTGACTCCATCTCCCATCTGTTAGCAGAAGTGCACATAACCCACCAGTCCTGAGTCCATCTGTCTACACTAAGGAAAACAAAATTATCAGGTAAGTCATTTCTCCATTACCTAAGATTTTTTAGGAAGGCCCTTTTTGCAGCACAATTGTGTACAAATATCATGAAAACTTTGAGGTAGTGCTGCCTATCACTCTTCCCTTTATACTTCTCTGTTTCACTGCATAAGGCCTGCTTTCTCCCACTCAAACTGCTGTCATGCAGCAACTGCTTGGCCAACAGTTCTGCTGCCAGTTGTTCTCCCAGGTCTTAAGCAAAGCCAGAGAAGCATGAAATGAAAGCAATAGGTAGTCATACATACACCAAGCATTACACGAAGGTGACAATTCTGTTGCAAAAAAAAAAAAGTGCCTTCCCTAAAAAACTTATGTAACTGTGTATAGTTGCACATTAAACATCTGAGTTCAGGGGTCAGGGATAGATAATCTCTGGGTTAAGGTCCGACATTTGGATGCCCCAGCATTTAAGTCTTTTGTGGCACCCGTACTGGGTCTGGCCATTAGATGCCACTATACCTGTCCTTATATACTTAGATAGGAGCCAGCCATACCATTCAGTCCCTCTGATTGGATGGCTCAGTGCTATTTAGCCCAGCCATTTTCACACTTGGGGTTCAGACAGAGTAGCTGCAGAGTAAACATATATTTTTTTTTCCACACGTTGGTAGGGCCTCCCAGCCTTGCCCAAAGGAGTGTTTCTTTTAGAAGACCCCCCTCACCGTGCACTCCCTGCCAGAGGGTCCTTCTTATAATTTACAGTGAGACTTTTAAGACTGATACTACTTTGAGGCTAAGGGGCTCTCTTCAGGGGGACCAAAGACCTGTGAGCTTACTCTGCTCCCTAGGTGGGCAAGCACCAGTGATGGATGCTGCTGCAAGAGATGGTGAGGGCAGAGAAGCTATCTAGTTTAAGATTCAAAATGGTTTTTTGGAACTACAGGGAAGTAGGGGGGGGGGGGTTGGATCCCCCTTCCCCACTGGAATTTCAGCTCAGGGTTAATTGCCTGGTCCCCAGAATTTTCCCCAAGAGAAATCACCTAAAGTTAACAGCCGAGGAGTAAAAAAAAAGTATAACCAAAGGAAGAAAGTACAAGAGAAGGAGATCCCAGCTGGGTGTCCACGGGAATGAGGATCTCTAAAGGTAGGATTTTTGCAGTTAAAAAGGGAACGCTCTCTAGGATTCCACAGGACAGCCACTGAGAAGAGAGTAAGTGCATTTAAAATCACCATGGGCTGTACGCAGAGGTCTGTAATAAGGACACCTGTAACTACAGTCAGATGTACATGCATCAGTTTGGACAAATGGATTTAAAATAAAATTTACTGTTATTTGTTAAACACCCAGACCTGGTCCTGTCTATTGCTACAGCTTCTCACCTCATGAGAAGCACTTAAAATACATCATACACTGGCAACCTCTTTTCATCATCTGGGCCTATTCTGTCTAAAATGGAAAAAAAATGAATGTATTACAGCTGATACTTGGGATTTCATGGTTACTTGATTTAATTCTATCTCCAACCCAGCACTATCCTTTAGCAGGAGTAGAAGTCCTTCCATGTAAGGCTTACTGATAATGGCCTGTCTTTTTGGCTTATCTAAAGCACTTTTGATTTTGCTGGGTTCAATTTCAGCTTACTTTGGCCAAGTCAACTTGCTACATTTCTTTAGCCTGGTCTTCTCCCAGGACAAGCAAGATGGTAGTCCTCACGTAGAGGTGACATCATCAGATGGAGCCCTGTCACGGAATACTTTTGTCAAAGTTTCTAGAACTTTGACTGGCACACTGAGCATGCCCAGCATGCCACTAACCCTATGGCCACACAGGGTCCCCTTCAGTCTCTTTTTTTTTTTTTCCACGCAGCAGTTGCCTCGTGGTTTAGGAGCTCTGAGAAATTTCTCACACTTTTCCTCACCAAAAAATTTGAAGTCTATCTTCAGAATATCACCCTCACCAGGGTCCCCCATTGCACTCCATTCCCTCAGACGCTCGGTAAGTTTTTCCCGCGGTTCGTGGTCAGTTCCCGGCGGCAAACCTCTGTGCCCAACGCTCACCGACCACGTGTGCCATATTTTTTCGATAGGGCGACAGAGTTTAGAAAATGCCCAGAGTGTCCAAGGACCATGTCCATAACGGACCTGCACAATGTTTACGTTTTGTGCTTAGGACCCTCGCACGATGTCCATCTGCCCCAGTTGCGCATAAATGACCCCCAAAGGCCAGCGTGCTTGACTGGACAAGATGGAGCATTTGTTTGAGTTGAAACGTTCTGCTCCATCGACTCCAGTTCAAGTGTCACTGACTGGAGTGAGCCCATCTACTTAGGAGACACCCCACCAGGAACACCATGGAGCGGGTGACCGTCTGTCACTGACCCCATCCAAGGCATCAGTGTTGTCATCCTCTGTGCCAGAGAAGGACCGGACCGAGCACCAAGGGAAACACCATCACCGGTACCGACATGTGTCCCCGCCCAGTGCCGGCACCAATACTCCCCTTATTCAACATATATCTCACTCCCCTCTGTCAGCTACTAACGGACCTCGGCCTTAAGTTCTATCTCTATGCTGATGATGTCCAAATCATCATTCCCATCCACGACGCTCTATCTGATGCCCTGAAGCACTGGGACGAATGCCTTGCTTCCATAAATAACTTACTTACAAAGCTTCACCTTGCCTTAAATACAACTAAAACAGAACTGCTCCTCATATCCCAACACCATACCCTCAAACCCCCCATTTCCAATGACCAGGCCTTCAGTGCTATATCCTCTCAGCCATGTGTAAGAGACCTCGGAGTCCTCCTGGACCAGCAACATAACCTAAAGAAATATATTAACTCTATTCTCAAAGCGAGATTCTTTAAACTCAACGTCCTAAAAAAAACTCAAACCCCTGCTCCACCAACATGACTTCCGTACTATCATTCAGGCCACCTTTTCCTCCAAGCTAGATTATTGTAACTCCCTCCTGCTTGGGCTCCCCTACTCCACCATAAAACCCCTACAAATGTTTCAGAATGCAGTAGTTAGTCATCACTAACACATGGAAACCCTCCCATATCCCCCCTATTCTCAAAGACCTCCACTTTCTCCCCATCCCCTCATGGATTCTCTATAAAACCTTATCTATCATCCATAAATCCATATGCTGCCATAATGCCAATTGGCTCGACGAACCCTTCCACCTCACACACTCCAACCGCCCCACGAGGGCCACCAATAAAGGTACCCTCTCTCAAAAAGGCTCATCTCTCTACCACAAGAGATCGTGCTATTTCCATTGCTGGTCCCAAGCACTGGAACTCGCTCCCCACATCACTGCGACTGGAACCCTGCACCTCCAAATTTAAGAAGAAACTAAAGACATGGCTTTTTAGACAGGCTTATCCGGATTAGTCCCCGCCCTCCCCTCTCCCAGGCAACCCCTTATCTACCCCTGCTTACGATTCTGATATGAGCCTCCACTTTTAAATTTGTATATTATATTGTATATAACTTGGTACTAAGTTTCTCCCTATACCCCAGCTTATTATCTTGTTAGCTGTGTTATATTTTCTACTCCGCCTGGCTTTAGATCTTGTTGCCTCTTTATCCCCTTTCCCTGCTCCTGTTTTTTGTACTTTCCATCTGTCAGTTCTAATGTAAACCGGTATGATGTTGCACACTAATGTCAGTATATAAAAGCTATAAATAAATATTGCAGCAGCATCGACTTCCACCAAGCTGCCTGTGAAGAGTGCCCAGGGAGAGGAGCTCCCATCCTCCTCTGGACCTGGGACCGCGAGGTGTTCCCCACCAATATCAGGGCCGGGTACTGAGCCTCCACAGACCCCTGTGGAGGCTCCAGTAAAGCCTAACCTGCCTCTTACCCCAGGCGCAGTATTGTCTACACCAGCTTTCAGGGAGAAGTTGGACAACTTAGTCCAACAGGCAGTGTTAAATACCCTTCGGGGCTTCAAGTCTCCACCGGTGCCGGCTCCCATACCAGCACTAGAACCGGCACCCTCAATGTTCGCACCGCTCCTCGAGCCTTTGGACACCCTCGGTGCCCTGCCGACTCAGCCTGTGCCATTGGACACTGCACCGAGTCAGCCATCGAGGCCTCCGCAGATCCCAATTCCCATACCGGGTTCCGAGGAAGAGGTAACATCTGGCCCGATCCCAGCATGGGATCCACCGATGCCGGAGCCAGTTTCAGGGCCATCGGGACTCTCGGTGCCTAAGTGCACCTCATCCGCCTCCGTGTCCTCGATGCTGGCACCGCCTCCTTCGCCAGTGACGCATCCATTGATGTCACCTCGACATCCATCGATGCCTTCTCATCCTCTAGGATTTGGCATACTTCTTCCCTCAGGATTACCAGCGGGAGAGGTAGAAACTCCCTATGATCCATGGGAGGAGGCATCCATGGACCATTCCTCACAAGCTTCCAATGAATCGCTCTGAGCCTTCACCCCAGGAAGAAAGGCATCGTTCTCCCCCGGAGGACCTTTGCCAAGGAAGTGTCTGAGACCATACCATTTCCACTGATTACGGAGGAGGATGCTCGCCACAAAATGTTGGAGGTCTTACAATTTGTAGATGCTCCAAAAGAGATAATGGCGATACCAGTGCATGAAGTTCTGCTTGACCTCTTGCACCGCTTGCGGGACCATCCAGGTACTGTGCCTCCAGTAAACCGGAAAACAGATGCTACTTACCTGGTCCAGCAAGCCCCAGGATTTCAGAAAAGCCAATTGCCCCACCATTCTGTGGTTGTAGAATCAGCTCAAAAGAAGACTAAAAGATCCCGTCCACACTCCTCTACTCCTCCTGGAAAAGAACAGAAGGTGTTGGATGCATTGGGACGGAGAGTTTTTCAAGGGTCCGTGTTAATGGTGCATATAGCAGCATATCTATGATATATGACCCAATATAACAGGAATCTCTGGAAATAAGTCCAGGATTTCGCAGATACCTTACCACAGCAACAAGAGACCTTGTCCTCTATCCTGCAAAAAGGATTGGAAACAGGTAAACACGAGGTCAGAGCTGCTTATGACTCTTTTGAAACAGCATCTGATCAACTACCCGAAATCCCACTTGGCACCTTCTCATCATCTCTCCTTTATAGGAGCAGATCTAGACACCAACTTGGCCAAAGGGTTCTTACCCAGCGACCGTGCAACCACACTGTCCAACCTTGCCAGCTTTATCCACAGTCGATGAACAGCCTCGGCTCACATTACTCGGCCACATAGCGTCAACAAACCATGTCACCCCAATGGCACGCCTATCCATTAGAGTGACACAATGGACTCTCAAATCTCAGTGGCACCAAGCCACTCAGCTGCTTTCATCCCTAGTCCACATAACGACCCAGCTTCGTCTTTCTCTCGCCTGGTGGACTCACAAGGCCAACTTACAAACAGGTCTTCCCTTCCAGCAACCAGCTCCTCAGGTGTCCTTAACCACAGACGCCTCCAACCTAGGTTGGGGAGCCCATGTCAAAGGCCTCCAAACCCAAGGCATTTGGACAAAAGCCAAAGCAACTTATCAGGTCAACTTCTAGAGCTTCGAGTGATGCAGTATGCTCTTTATATATTCATAGACTGCCTCTTGAACAAGGTAGTCTTGATTCAAACAGACAACCAAGTTGCAATGTGGTACCTGAACAAACAGGGGACATGGGCTCTTACCTGCTCTGCTAGGAGGCGGCGCAAATTTGGGCCTGGGCCCTTTCACACTCAATACTACTGCGAGCCACTTATCTGGCAGGCACACAGAATGCAATAGTGGACCACCTCAGCCAAGGTTTCCAGCCCCACGAGTGGTCTCTGGATCCCTCTGTTGCAAGCAGAATCTTCCACTGGAGGGGTCAGCCGACCATCGACCTCTTTGTGTCAGAACTGCAAAGTGGAACGCTTCTGCTCCCTATACAGGGACCGAAGAGCACCAGCTATGGATGCCTTCACTCGCCCCTGGAACACAGGCCTGCTGTATGCGTACCCTCCGATTCCGCTAATCAAGACTCTCGTGAAGCTACAACAGGACAGAGGTTCAATGATGCTCATACCCCTTATTGGCCACGCCAAGTCTGGTTTCCCATACTTCTCAACCTCTCTGTCCAGGAACCCATTCGCCTGGGCATGGTGCCCAACCTCATAACACAAAATCAAGGCCAATTGCGCCATCCGAACCTCCAGACCCTGTCCTTGACAGCCTGGATGTTGAAAGTTGATACTACAGCCCCTCAATCTTTCTAGTAGCGTGTCTCAAGTCCTTGTAGCTTCACAAAAGCCTTCCACGCGGAAGTCTTACTGCTCTTAGTGGAAGAGGTTTACCTTGTGGTGCACTCAAAAGGGCTTTGATCCCTTTTCTTGCCCCACACCGGAACTCTTAGACTATCTCGGGCACCTCTCGGAATCTGGTCTCCAGACTTCCTCCATATGGGTACACCTCAGCGCCATCTCTGCGTACCATCGAGGAATAGGGGATGCCCCGATAACGGCTTGTGGGTCGCTTCATGAAAGGCTTACTACAGCTTAAGCCTCTTCTACGACATCGGTCGTGGCATGGGACCTGAATGTAGTTCTTGCACAGCTCATGCGCCCTCCTTTTGAGTCTCTGCATGCCTGCGAACTCTAATATCTTACATGGAAAGTAAGTTTCCTAGTAGCCATCATATCTGCTTGCAGGGTAAGTGAGTTTCAGACCCTTGTGACCTACTCACCCTACACAAGTTTCCTCCATGACCAGGTGGTTCTGTGCACTCATCCTAAGTTCCTTCCTAAGGTGGTAACAGATTTCCACTTAAACCAATCTATTGTCTTGCTCACTTTCTTTCCAAGGCCTTACACTCACCCGGGTGAGTGAGCTCTGCACACCTTTGATTGTAAACATGCGCTTGCATTTTACTTAAACCGTACTGCAGTCCACAGGAAGTCCACCCAACTCTTTGTTTCTTTTTACAAAAACAAGCTTGGGGTTGCAGTGGGCAAGCAGACTTTCTCCAACTGGTTGGCAGACTGCATCGCATTCTGCTACTAGCAAGCAGGCCTTCCACTTGAGGGACGAGTGAAGGCGCACTCGATCAGAGCCATGGCAATGTCAGTAGCACACTACCATTCCGTACCGATTGCTGACATCTGCAAGGCTGCGACGTGGAGCTCTCACCACACCTTCACAGCCCACTACTGTCTTGACAAGGCTGGATGACAAGACTCCGTCTTTGGCCAGTCTGTTTTACGGAACTTATTCCCAGTGGAAAAACCCAACTCATCCTACCTCGACCTGCTGTGAATTTTAGGCTGCCTCATTGCTAACAGCACCCCAGTTGTTGTGCCTGTTGCATATGTTGTATTCTGTAGCTTGCTATTCACGCAAATGTGAGGACTACCATCCTGCTTGTCCTGGGAGAAAGCAAAGTTGCTTACCTGTAACAGGTGTTCTCCCAGGACAGTAGAATGTTAGCCCTCACGAAACCCACCCACCACCCTGCAGAGTTGGGTTTGATAACGTTTTCTTATTTTATTTTTAGCGCGTACCTTTTGCTACAAACGAAACTGAAGGGGGACCCTGTGTGACCACAGGGTTAGTGACATGCTGGGCATGCTCAGTGTGCCAGTCAAAGTTCTAGAAATTTTGACAAAAGTATTCCGTGACAGGGCTCCATCTGATGATGTCACCCATATGTGAGGACTAACATCCTGCTGTCCTGAGAGAACACATGTTACAGGTAAGCAACTCTGCTTTCCCCCAAATGGGGTCACCAGCTGAATATCAGCAAACAAATAGCAATCCGTGTCAAATGAAATAGAGTTCTACTACTCCAATCAGGTGCAAATTAAACAAAAGTGGCACCAACACATTCTGAGGGTCCCTAAATAGCAGGCAAGGTTCAGAATCTTTCCCTTTCCAATGAGCCAGATGCATCTACCCTGAAAATAGGACCCAAACCATTTGGAGCAAGAATTGAAGCCAAAAGTGTAAGCCTATGTGAAGAGTTGGAAATGAAGCTCTGGTCCTCTGCTTAAATGCTGATACTCTAAACATAAGAAGTTGCCATACTGGGTCAGACCGAGGGTCCATAAAGCCCAGCATCCTGTTTCCAACAGTGGCCAATCCAGGTTACAAATATCAAAACATTAAATAGATCCCATACTATTAATGCTGGTAGTTGTTGAACGGTAGTTAAGTAGTGGCTATTCCCTAAGTCAACTTGCCTAATAGTTTATGGACTTCTTCTGGAGCTTGTCCAAACCTTTTTTTTTTTTTTAAAACCTAGCTAAGCTAATTGCTTTAACCACATCATCTGCAACAAATTCCAGAGCATGTGAAAAAGACACAAAAAGCTGAGATCACATCTGCTATGGGGGGAGAAAGTCCCAGCTATTACACAACTGTCAGGTCGATACAGTTATGCCGCGTTAGAGTGCGGCAGTGCCAGGCACACCCTCGTTCCCCGCACGCACAGTTCTCTTCACCTACCGCTCGATACTCTCTTCAAATTGCATGCAAATGCATGCCGCGTCTGCGAAGGTTAGGCCCGCGCAACCCATTTTACTGTATAGAGCGCCTATACAGTATCCTGGGTGCGCGGGCCTAACGCTTCACGGCCACGCTGGTATCTGTCATTTCAAATGTCATTTCAAATGACATTTGAAATGACAGGTACCAGGAAGTGGACAGTTATGTTCTCCGATGCTCGGCAAACTTTCCCCCAGCCCCCGCTCACCTGCCCTGGCCACGTCCGGTCTCCGGTGCAGCCCCAGTTCTGTCCCCTCCTCCCGAAGCAAAAAAAAACAAACGAAAAAGTAGCAAGAGAGCGAGGGGAGAGACGGGCAATCCTAGGCTCGGGCCTGCTAGTCCCTTCTCCTCTCCTCCCGAAGCAGGGCGCGAAAAGCAGCCTTGTTCCGGGAGGAGGGGGGGGGCAGTTTAAAGCGACGAAGCGACTTACTTTTGCAGCCCCCCCCCCTCCGGACATCGGCGACGACCGCGGCTCCTGCCTCCAGCTGTCAGATAGACGCATCGCACGTGGGAAAGCGGCCCCTATGCGTGCAATTGGCTGCTCAAGACGTGACGTCACGACCTTTGGCGTCACGGTATGTGACGTCACGTCTTGAGCAGCCAATTGCACGCATAGGGGCCGCTTTCCCACGTGCGATGCGTCTGTCTGACAGCTGGAGGCTGGAGGCAGGTAAGTCGCTTCATCGCTTTAAACTGCCCCCCCCTCCTCCCGGAGCAAGGCTGCTTTTCGCGCCCTGCTTCGGGAGGAGAGAACAAGGGACTGGCACTGAAAGGTCCGTCTCTCCCCTCGCTCTCTTGCTACTTTTTTTTCGGGTTTTTTTTGTTTTTTTTTGCTTCGGGAGGAGGGGACAGGACTGGGGCTGCACCGGAGACCGGACGCGGCCAGGGCAGGTGAGCGGGGGCTGGGGGAA
Source organism: Rhinatrema bivittatum (assembly GCF_901001135.1). NCBI lineage: Eukaryota > Metazoa > Chordata > Amphibia > Gymnophiona > Rhinatrematidae > Rhinatrema > Rhinatrema bivittatum. The sequence goes on along the minus strand of NC_042617.1, from coordinate 289,997,479 downwards.
AGTTTGCCGTCTACCCTTACCCCTGCCTCTAACGCTGGGGTAAGGGTAGGCGGTAAGTTAGCAGGGTAAACGCGCGGCAAAACGGCAGGGTAAAAAAGCGATAGTCGGGGCGCGCGTTACTGTATGGGAGGGAATAGCTAATTCGCTCGTTTACATTTAATATACATGCCGCGGTTACCCGGGGATTTTAAGAGGCGGTAGGGATGAGTTAAAGGGGATAGTGTATCGCGGGAAGGGCTAACGTGGCCGGAAAGTGAATAGAAGGCGAGTTAGGAGCAGGGTAACCGCGGTTGCACTTTACTGTATCGATGTGTAGTTATTGGCAGGTTTGAGTGGACAGGGATCATTTTAAAGTCTGCTTATTTTATAATTTTGATGTTTAAGAAGTCCATATTCAGAAGTAGTTAGCTGGCTAACTTCAGAATTATACTTTACCACAATACAGTGATCTATACTCATAATAAATCAAAAAAGAGGGACAAAGTTGTCCAATCACTGTAATTAATTTCCAAAAATGAATTTCTCTTGTTTGTTGTAGATTTGAAATGTACTTATTTTATACCACACACTCTATGATTGTGATTTATTTTAATTTTTTTTTAAATTTTTACTTCTATTCAAGACAAAAAAATATTTTTTGGGGGGTAGGTTGAAAGATTCAGATATTTGTGTGGATGTCCCTGCACCTCTCTGTGAGTATAATCATTAACTTCCAACCACCTCCATTATCGTGATTTTATACTGTATCTTTAAACATATGAAAGTTCCAACGAAAAAAATATATATTCTTTTTAAAATCCTTAAACGTTATTAAACTTTTATACTGCTTTTAACTAAATGCCAACTTTCTAATGTCAGTGGGAAACGTGCAATTCAAACTGGCTTAAAAAGCCTTGTATAAATCGCCATTGAACACTGAAAAAGTTTCTTTTTACGTTCACCTAAGGTTCAATATTTGCAAGATGCTGGACATAAGTTTGCAGAAATGCAGTGGACTATTTTGGAGCAAGTTAGTACTTCTATGAGAGGGGGAGATTTAAATACTAAATTGAACTACCGAGAAGCATTCTGGATTTATACTTTAAACACTTCTCATCCGCATGGTATGAATGAAGATCTGAATTTAGCTTCTCTTTTATAGGATAAATGTTGACATCAGCAGAGATTTTTTATGATTTTTCCCGTTGCATGGCCCTTTAAAAGCCTGATTGTTGTAGTCAGCAATTACTATAGCAATACAGCGCAAGGAGCATTGCTTACTGAGCGCCTTTTTTTCGGAGTTTAAGCTTAAGTGAGAACTTCTGGGTGAATAAGCATGCTGTTGGTTACCACATTAGTAAGCTCTCTGATAGGTAGGATTACCAAACGTGGACACGTATATTAGATTGGTCACGCTGACAGAACTTTTGCCATTAAAGCCGTGGGATAGAAAACCAGCAGAACATGTGGAACTTCTTAAAAATTTGGCGATACACTTTTTCTTCTGGAGTTGGCTCAATAGCGTTAATATCCCCTGAAGAAGGACTATTAGTTTGGATGTCCCGACATGTACATGCTTCAGAGTGAATTATCTTCAACAGAAGGAAAGTATATATCATTTTTTGAGACGTAAAAAGATTTTTCATCGTTCAATGGCGATTTATACAAGGCTTTTTAAGCCAGTTTGAATTGCACGTTTCCCACTGACATTAGAAAGTTGGCATTTAGTTAAAAGCAGTAAACGTTTAATAATGTTTAAGGATTTTAAAAAGAATATATTTTTTTTTCGTTGGAACTTTCATGTTTAAAGATACTGTATAAAATCACGATAATGGAGGTGGTTGGAAGTTAATGATTATACTCACAGAGAGGGGCAGGGACACCCACACAAATATATGAAACTTTCAACCTACCCCCAAAAAAATATTTTTTGTCTTGAATGGAAGTAAAAAAAATGTTTTTAAATGTAAAATAAATCACAATCACAGAGGGTGTGATATAAAACAAGTACATTTCAAATATACAACATAAACAAGAGAAATTCATTTTTGGAAATTAATTACAGTGATTGGACAACTTTGCCCCTCTTTTTTGATTTATTATAACTTCAGAGTTAGCCAGCTAAATTAATATTTGGGCACTTATCCAGCTAAATTTTAGCTTGGTAATGGTCAGGCAGCGAGAATTTAGCCAGTTAAGTTAGGGTTGATCCGATGGTGTAACACTGAGTTGTTGCTATAGCTGACTAAGAGCCAGATTTCATTAAGTTTTTTCTCCTATTTTGTCTCTATGGGAAAAACTCTTAGTAAATCAGGAACTTAGTTAACCAGCTAACTGATATTCAGAGTTAACAAGCCTGGTCAGGCCAAAGAGCTGTGTTAATGTTATCTGGCTAACTTTAAGATAGCCAGCTATTCTCCTAGGACAAGCAGAATGGTAGTCCTCACATGTGGGATGACATCAATCATTGGAGCCTGGCACAGAAACATTTTGTCAAAGTTTCTAGAAACTTTGATTGGCAGACCTGAACAAGCCCAGCTTGCTGCTATCCGTGCATCCACACAAAGTCCCCCTTCAGTCTCTTCTTTTCCACGGTGCAGTAGCTTCATGGTGGTAGAGCTCCAAATCCTCGAAATCGCTTTTGATCTTTTTTCAGGTTTTTTTCTGCGTCTGGTCCCCCTTTGCATGTGGGTCCTCCATTTGGTAGGTACCCTTGGCTTTTGCCTTCGTTCTTTGCAGTTGATTCCCAACTTTCACAACGTGGTGCCAGTCTGTCATCAACCACACGCCGGCCTCTTTTTTTCGATGACATCAGGTTTTTGACGATGCCCCCAGTGCCCGCAGACCAAGTCCATCATGGATCCACATGAGGTGTGTATCCTCTGCCTGGGGGCCTCGCATGTCCAGGGGTGTCAATTGTGCAACCAAATGACCCTCAAAGGGCGTCAAGCATGCCTGGACAAAATGGAGAAGCTCTTCAGCTCTCCAAAACCTTCTGCTTCGGTATCCTTGATACCCAAGGACCGCAGGGAATTGTGCCCATCTCTTCGCCTGGCAGTCCCGCTCTTCAGTACACCTAAGGATCAGGGAGAGGGAGATCAATCCTCTGTGGTCTCTCCCCTCCCCCTAACCTCGGGGTCATTGTCTTCCTCAGTGCTGGGGAAAGACCGAGCCAGGCACTGGAAATCCAGGAAGCATAGACACCGGTCACCATCTAGCCATGGTTCCGGAGCGGCATCTGCAGCCCCTCCCTCAGGTGCCCCGGGTAGCACGAAGCGTTCCCCGCCAGCAATGTTGCTGGGTGCTGTCTCCTTGTGATCCTTCCGAGGATGTGCCGGCGACTAGGGGTGTGCATTCGTTTTGAACTTAAATGTAGAACGCAACTTTTTTTTTTTTTTTTTAACTTAAAAAAGTGATGAGGCGAAAACGATCGGATTTCCAACTTATTCAACATAGCTTTTGGCCCTCCTGACCCCCCCCCCCAGCTGGCCAAAAGTTCCTTTTGGGCCCAACGAGGGTCCCGGAGCGAACCCGCAGGGAATCACGTGACGCCGCGTCACGTGCTCCTCGCAAAGGAGTTCAGAAATGGCGTCCTGACTCCCCGCTGGATCACCAGGGAGTTGTGGTAAGTCTTGGGGGGGGGATTAAGGAAGGTGAGGGGTTTAAATTTTTATTTGCACATATGGACATAGACTCAACTTATGGAATTCTCCATATGTCCATATTGACCGCAAATGGGACCCCCTTTCGACTTATGGACTTATGAACATAAACTTTTGCTCTGCACATCCCTACCGGCGACACCTCATTCCCCTCCATCAGTCCTAACCACCCAGGACTTTGCACCCTGTGGTCCAACTCCTCAATCAGCGGTGCTCAAAGCATTACAGAGCATCAAGCTGCTGGCACCACTAGCCCCCCATACTGGTGCCCGAGCCTCCACCATCGATGCTTGCTCCCCTGCTAGAGCATTTAGACATCCTTCTTGCCACCCTTCTGACGCAACCAGTGCCAAGAGGCCTCCTCTGCCACCTCCACTCTCCACCGGAGCGATCCCTATTCCCAGGTCCGAGGAGGAGGATGGGGTCTCAGGGACTGGGCACCCTTGCCCACGGTTCCCCGGGCTGCTGCCGGTTCCAGTGTAGTGCGGCCAATACCCCCCTTAATGCCCGGGGTTCCATCGATGCTACTGGAGCCCCCACCCTCGGCATCCAGGCATTAGCAAGGAGGAGGGTCCCTATGACCCGTGGAGCGATGACTCTTTGGACTCGTTCTCCGACGAGCCCCTCTCTGAGCCTTCCCCTCCAGAGGAACTACATCAATCTCTGCCTGAAGACCTGTCATTTGCCAGCTTTGTAAGGGCCATGGCAGAGACCATCCCCTTCCAGCTCCTGTTGGAGGAGGATACCCGTCACAAGATGCTGGAGGTCCTTCAGTTGATTGATGCTCCAAAAGAGCTCGTGGCGTTGCCGGTCCACGACATCTTTAAGGAGCTCCTCCTCTGTATGTGGGAACACCCGGTGTCTGTGTCCCTGGTTAACAGGAAGGCTGATGTGACTTATCTAGTACAACAGGCTGTGGGCTTTGAACGGTGGCACCTACCTCACCAGTCAGCAGTGGTGGAGTCCGTGCTTAAAAAAGCCAGATGCTCCCGGATTTGCGCTTCTGCTCCTCTGGGGTGCAAACACAGGGAGCTTGATGGCATAGGGAGGAAGATGTTCCAGGCAGCTATGCTGGTTGCCTGTATTGTGGCCTACCAGCTATATGTGACCAATGCAACCGCAACCTATGGAAGCAGGTTCAGGAGATTACGGAGGGCCTCCCGCAGCAACAGCAGGAGTCTCCTGCAGCCATTGCCACACTGGAGCTTGAGGCGGGTAGACATGAAGTCAGGTCCACCTATGATGTGTTTGAGGCTGCAGCCTGCCTAGCCACCAAAGGCATCTGCGCTAGACGGCTGGCTTGGCTCTGGGCCTCAGGTCTCCAACCAGAGGTTCATGACAGGCTTGTGGACCTCCCGTGTACAGGCGAAAACCTGTTTGGGGATAAGGTGAAAGAGGTCATGGTGCAGCTGAAGGATCAGCCTGATACTCTTCAGGATCTCTCCATCAGCCCCTCTGAAAGCCCTTCCTCTGCCAGGAAGGTCCTCCAGGTCAGGGTCTCGCAGGCCCTTCTACCGACCGAGGAAGTACTTTCCACCAGATACACGTGCCCGCCCTAAAGGTTGTGGACGACAGTGGGTGCTGAGCGCCCAACCAGCTCCCCAGCAGGCCCCGTCTGGCGCCGAGGGGGCATGAGCCAAATGCTGGTTCCCCTGGCGGTCAATCCCCCAGTCGGTGGCAGGCTCCTTTGCTTCGCCTGCCGCTGGGAGGCAATCACTTTGGACCGTTGGGTCCTCTCCATTGTCTGCCAGGGCTACCACCTGAACTTCAGCAGGCTCCCAGAGACCATTCCCCCATGTCCATCGTGAGGTTTGCCCCCCCATCAGCCCATCCTTCAATCAGAACTTTCCGCCCTCCTAGCGGCAGGTGTGATAGAACCGGTTGCCCGCGAGCAGCGGGGCCATGGCTTCTACTCAAGGTATTTCCTCATTCCAAAGTGGGATGGTGGCTTGCATCCCATCCTTGACCTCAGGGCATTAAACCGATTTCTCGTAAGAGAGAAATTCAAAATGATCTCTCTGGGCACGCTGATCCTATTCCTCCAAAGCGGAGACTAGCTGTGCTCCCGCGACTTGAAGGAGGCTTACGCCCATATTGCAATTGTCCCCAACCACAGGAAGTACCTCCGCTTTCTGGTGGGGACGGCACATTTTCAGTATAAAGTGCTGCCCTTTGGGCTGGCATCAGCCCCACGTGTCTTTACAAAATGCTTGGTGGTGGTGGCTGCCTACCTCAGGCGTCGCTCGGTCCATGTCTTTCCAACCTGGACGATTGGCTGATCCGGAGCGACTCCCACTCCGAGGCCCTGAATGCCCTGGCCTTGATGGTTCAGACCTTGCAAATATTGAGATTCGTCATCAACTTCCCCAAGTCGCAACTCAGTCCGTCTCCACGGCTAGACTTCATCGGTGCCTGGTTGGATACAGCACAAGTGAAAGCTTTTCTGCCCAAGGATCGAGCGGTTGCCCTCTCCTCGCTGGCCACCCTCGTTCACAATAGGAAGAGGGTGCCGGCCCATCTGCTGCTCCACCTGCTGAGCCACATGGCGACCTCTGTCCACGTGACCCCCTTGGCCCGCCTCCGTATGAGGGATCCCGCAGTGGGCCTTGCGGTTCAAGTAACACCAGGCATCCCAGAATCTAGAGGCGCGGTGACTGTCACGGACCCTCTGAATTGGTGGGAGGCCCTGCCCAATCTAGAAACCAGGCTCCCCTTTCAGCCTGCTCCACCTCAGATGACCCTCACCACCGATGCCTTGCCTGAGGGGTGGGGGGCCCACACGGACAGCCTGCATACCCAGGGCCTTTGGATTGCGGCCGAAGCCTGCTGCCAGATAAACTTCCTGGAGCTTCGGGCTATCCGGTACGCCTTGTGGGCCTTCCATGACAGGTCCTCCAAGGTCATCCTCATCAGAACGGACAACCAGGTGGCAATGTGGTACATCAACAAGCAGGGTGGCACAGGCTCCTTCCTCCTCTGCCAGGAAGCGATCCAGGTCTGGGATTGGGCCCTTTCCAGAGGGATGTATCTATGGGCCACCTACCTGCTGGGTCACCTGAGCACACTGGTGGATCGTCTCAGCTGGTCCTTCCAGCCACACGAGTGGTCCCTGCACCCAGTGGTGGCAGCAGAATTGTTCTGTCACTGGGACATGCCAGAATGGACATGTTTGCTTCTCCCCACAATCCCAAGGTGAGCATGTTCTGATTCCGGGGAAGGGCCATCCGGCTTGTGACACGTTCTCCCTTCACTGGGGACAGGGTCTCGTGCGTGTACCCCCCTATCCCGCTCCTCCTCTAGTGAAGCTGCAAGAGGACGGGGGACCATGATCCTGGTGGCACCCTCCTGGCCAAGGCAGGTATGGTTTCCTCTGCTCCAGGACCTGTCTGTGAGCACACCAGTCCAGCTGGGGACAGCTCCTGACCTCATATTGCAGAACCAGGGCACCCATGCCACCTGTATTCTGGGCCCTGGCCCTCATGGCATGGATGTTGAATGCATGATCCTCCAGCCCTTGTAGCTCTCGGATGGTATCTTCAGGGTCTTGATTGAATCCCAGAAATCTTACTGCTCAAAGTGGAAGCGTTTCTCCACCTGGTGCGGCGGCCATGGACTGGACCCTTTCCCCTGTCCATTCCCCCGCCTGCTGGATTATCTTTGGCACCTGTCCGGGTCTGGCCTCCAAACCATTCCGGTCCGCGTACACCTCAGCGCCTACCAGCAAGGGGTTGCCGGGGTGCCCATCTCAGTCCAGCTGCTGGTCGGGTGTTTTATGTGGGGCCATGTTCAACTGAAGCCCCCGCTTCGCCCGCCAGCAACCCCGTGGGCTCTCAACGTTGTCCTGGCAAGGCTCATGTGGCATTCGTTCAAGTCTCTCAAATCCTGAAGTTCCTGGTGGCAATCACTTCCGCTCGCAGGGTCAGTGAGATCCAGGCCCTGGTCATGTACGCTCCCTACACAAAATTATTCCATGATCTTGTGATGCTGCGCATGTATCCAAAATTTCTGCCGAAGGTGGTGATTCTTTCCACATCAATCAGACAATCATCCTTCTAATGTTCTTCCCACGGACTCATTCCCTCCTAGGGGAATGTGCTCTACACACCCAGGACTGCAAGTGGGTGCTCACTTTCTACTTGGACCATACAGCGAGCCATAGACACTCCACCCTATTCAACTGGCTAGCAGATTGCATTGCCTTCTGCTACGAGCAGGCAGGCCTCCAGCTGGCTGGCAGGGTGAAGACTCACTCTGTGTGGGCTATGGTGGCATCAGTGGCCCATCTGCGTGCGGTCTCTGTCACTGAAATCTGCAGGGCCGCGACCTGGAGTTCACTCCAGACATTTGCGACTCACTACTTCCTTGACAGGGATAGTCGCTAGGACAGCGCTGTTGGCCAGTCTGTCCTCTGCAATCTATTCTGGTCCTGAGCCCACCTGTTTTCATCATGCACTCTGTGGGACCAGACTGCCCCTGTTTTTCCCCACAGCGCCACAGTTGTGTCGTGCCCATTGGCACCTTGTTCAGCTACTGTGGGGGTCTCTGGTCAAATGGGGCAGTCTGGAGCTCTGTAATCACCCACATGTGAGGACTATCATCCTGCTTGTCCTAGGAGACAGTGCATTTGCTTACCTGTGTCAGATGTTCTCCTAGGACAGCAGGATGTTAGTCCTCAGGAATCCCACCTGCCTCCCCATGACGTTGGGTTCACCTTCGGTTTATTGTGTTATATTTTCTCGCTCGTATTTTTTGCTATGTTATGAGACTGAAGGGGGAGCTCTCATGGACGCGGGGATAGCAGCAGGCTGGGCATGGTTTTTGGTGCCAGGCTTCATCGGATGATGTCACCCCACATGTAAGGACTAACAGCCTGCTGTCCTAGGAGAACACCTGTTACAGGTAATCAACTGTGCTTATTCAATAGAGCAGCTGCACTGTTGAATATATCTCCAAAGTTAGCCAGATAATTATCTGACTAGCTTTGCTATCTGAACAGTGCCTGAATACAGACCTCTAAATACTTAACTTTTTTTTTTTTATGTTTTGTTATTGTATTGGTGTATATTTGTATTAAGATATTTTTTGTGCTCCACATTGAACAGGATTTATCGTGGAAATAACGGCTCATAAATGTGTTTTAAATAAATCAGGTTCTGGAGAGAACTGTGCAGATGAATGATTCTTGTGACAGGTAGACAAGAGGGAGTGGGTTAAAATGGGAAGAAACATCCTAAATAAATGCTTATGGTGCAGTAACTAGGGATGTGAATCGTTTTTTGACGATTTAAAATATCGTCCGATATATTTTAAATCGTCAAAAATCGTTAGAGCCGCGATACAATAACAATTCCCCCGATTTATCGTCAAAAAATCGTAAATCGGGGGAAGGGGGAGGGGAAGGGGGAGGGCGGGAAAACCGGCACACTAAAACAACCCTAAAACCCACCCCGACCCTTTAAAATAAATCCCCCACCCTCCCAAAATGCCTTAAATTATCTGGGGTCCAGAGGAAGGGTCCCGGTGTGATCTTTTACTCTCGGACCTCCGTGCGTTGTAGAAATGGCGCCAGCGCTACCTTTGACCTGTCATATGACAGGTCAAAGGTAGCGCCGTCCCCCGACGTCAGGAGCGTAGGAGATCGCTCCCGGACCCCCGCTGGACCCCCAGGGACTTTTGGCCAGCTTGGGGGGGCCTCCTGACCCCCACAAGACTTGCCAAAAGTCCAGCGGGGGTCCGGAACGACCTCCTGCAGTCTCATTCTCATCTTCATGCCTGCCTAAGATGGATAGGCTTGCTGGAAGAGACAGCTCTTTTCTCCATGGACAAGCAGGACATTAATCTGCCACACAAATTGATTATGTTATCTAATGGTGTCAAGAGGGAAGAAAACTTTCTGAGCTCTGAAAAAACAAGAGTTTTTCTGAGCAATCATGGGTTTTTCCACACAACTGCTGCCACATAAGTCTCTTGAGTCTTCTGCTTGTACGAAAGGATGGGTTTTGATTTCTCCTTAAAGCTGCTGGTCAAATCCATTCTCAGTACAAAGAGGGACACACCAGGGATGCCCGCTGTCTCCACTCTTGTTTGCTCTTTTTCTTGAACTGCTCACTACGAAAATAAGAGAATCTGCAGATATTGAGGGAATACAGAAAGAGAAATTTTCAAATTTAAGTTTCCCATTTGCAGTGATATTTTGCTGACTCTAACCAATCCAGTACAATCTGTACGGAGTGTAGCTGCTGAATTACAAGCCTTTAGCACAGTCTCAGGCTTTAAAATAAACTTAGATAAATCTGAAATCTTGAATGTCTCTGTAGACCATCAGACGATAACAGTGCTCAGGCACCAATATCCCTTCAAATGGGCATCAACATCTATTAAGTATCTGGGAGTACATATTGGGCCTAATGTAAAAAAATCTGTTTCAGCTCAATTACACCCCTCTGATCCGTACATTAAAGAAGGATTTAAACAAATGGGATAGAGAGCAGTTCTCTTGGTTAGGATGCATTGCTGTAGTGAAAATTAATGTATCACCCAGACTTATTTATTTATTTATTTATTTTTTATTTTTATATACCGAAGTTCTTGTAGGGACTACAAATCACTCCGGTTTACATAAAACGAAGAACTGCTCAACAGAGAGCGGAGCTTTACATGGAACTGTAGTACATATGGAACATTATAACTGGTTGACAATTTAACATAGTGCTAAATAAGTAATAATAGTTTAACTGGTAATAAATAAAGAAATATAATATTTTATATAAGACGTTTAACTATTTAACGTAGCAATAAATATAAGCAATGCCAAATATATATATGAAATAAAGTAAATTTAAATTAAATTTTTGAGCTCAAAGATAATTGTCCAGTTGCAGACTTCTGTATCTATTTATTACACTGCCAATTTTCCTCAGTCCCTCCATACTGCGAGCCTGGCAAAAAAAAAAAAAAAAAGTGATCTTATTTATCAGAAGTGTCCTCCAAGAATATCATGATGGTTAATGTACCAACCCTGAGACTGAGGCAGACTGGGAGTACCCAATTTAGAATGGTACTATGTAGTGGCCCAGTTTACAGCAATCACTGACATGCATGGAAACACCACTGCTAAACAGTGGGTGTCCTTCGAAGAACACATAGTCAGAGGTTTGCCCTTGAGAGCCATGCTGTGGCATCCTTGGGGCACTTAGATAACCAGTGGAGACTTGCCGATCTCGCTAGAGACTACTATGAGACTTTGGTCTAAATGGAAATCACACATGGTGGGAAACTGAGATTATTTTCACTCCACCCATCTCTTCTTTAATAAGCTTTTTCAGGCAGGGAGCACCAACACCTTTAGGGCATGGCAAGGACGGGGTATTGCTAGGGTTGAACATCTCTTAAAGGGAGGTTCCATTATGAGGTGGGATGAAATGCAAACTACTTACCAATTACCTGATAGTGACTACCTGGCTAGCTACCGAGTTCTGCATTTTTTAAGATCTTCGATAATGGCTCCATCTATTAGTCAAGGGAAAACTATATTTGAGCATTATTGCGAGGATATCGATAAGAAGTGGGGAATGGTTTCTAAATTATATGCAATATTACTTGGCCTTGAGAAACAACCCCAACCCCATATTACTGCATGGGTAGCTGATTTGGGATACTCATTCACCCCCGCTGTATGGGATCAAATCTATGATGCAGCACGCAAATGCTCGATATCCACATCCTTGCAAGAAAATTGCAGATTTTTAGAATTTGGATTGTCTATGGGAGCCACACCTTGTATGGAGGTGTCGGATACGGGGCGTGGGATAAACACTGTGGATCCATAAAGTCAAGAGGCCGCCAATGAAGAGTGGGTGACTCGCCAGAATGAGGGCTACTGCCTGGAGTCAATACCCTTATTAAATAAACATACACATGCTTACTGTGACTCCAACATCGCTCTAAGCTTCAACAGCAAGAGGAAATGTGGAAAAAAGGATTCACACTCACAAAGAGGGGAGTAGCTGGCTTGTTACGGCGGTTACTACCCCAAATCAAATAAGTCTGATACTTCACTTTCAATGCATATACAGCATAGTTCTCTGATTCAACGGCAGGGGAGAAGAAAAACCGATACTTCACACATCCAGTAGAGCTCTCTGCTTCAACGGCAGGGGAGAAAATGAGGGTTCGCACTCACAAAACGGGGAGTAGCTGGCTTGTTACGGCGGTTACTACCCCAAACCAAATGTGCCTGATACTTCACTTTTGATGCACATCCAGCATGGCTCTCTGCTTCAACAGCATGGGAGAAGACTGATACTTCACGCGTATCCAGCATAGCTCCCTGCTTCAACGGCAGGGGAGAAGAAAAACAACCAATAAGGGCTGTATAACATAGGCTGGGTAAAACAAATAAGCATGGGTGTAGCTTGCTTATTGCGGCGGCTACTACCCCGAACTAATCAAGCTAGATATTTCACTTGGATGCAGCTCCATCACTGCTCTCTACATTAAAACTGGGGGTGGAAGGGAAATAGAACCAAGAGCTAAGAGAAACAGATAAGTATGAGAGAAAAAATGTGTGAAGCTTGCTGGGCAGACTGGATGGGCCATTTGGTCTTCTTCTGTCGTCATTTCTATGTTTCTATGTTTCTATATGTTTCTATGTTCCTGTTAGTGACAAATACAAGCCCGAGCTGAGTTGCACTGAGAGACAAAGAGCCCCTAGGTTCCTTAATTGGTGAATCCTTCCCTGATCTAGAGCTAAACCTGCTGGTCATAAGTAAATTATCTGGGAACACCAAGGTAGGCCCTGGAGAAAATCTCCCTGAGTGGTGCAAAAAGCTGCCTAAAGGCCTTATCAACTTCCAGTTCACCTGGCTGTATGATGATCAAGCTTCCAAAGTTCAGCTGGAAAATCCTACTATCAAGGGAACTTGACGAAAGTGAGACAGGCGAAGTCCAGGAGTCCAAACAGTTAGCTCAGTTCAGACATGCTCCATCTCAGAGGAGATAGAAGAGCGAGTGGAAGCAGAGAGGAATAGCCTAGTGGTTAGTGCAGTGGGCTACAAACCAGGAGACCAGGGTTCGAGTCCTGCTGTCGCTCCTTGTGACCTTGGGCAAGTCACTTTACCCTCCATTGCCTCAGGTACAAAAACTTAGATTATAAACCCTCTGGGGATAGAGAAATGCCCACAGTACCTGAATGTAAACCGATGTGATATCTCAGATCAAATGTCGTTATATAAAAAAATTAATAAAATAAAGGAGCTGCTATATAAATATAAAGATATCTTTGCCAGCAATGCCTATGACTGCAGCTTGACTGACTTACATGTTACTCAAGTACTGACAGATCCTAAAATCAAGCCGGTTTTCATACACCAATACAAAATTCTGCTAGCTTCCTATGAGTCAGTGCAAGAAATCTTAAACACCCTAGAAAAAAGAGGAATCAATACCTTTAACTGTCCCATATGGCCCAGGTTGAAAAAGAATGGCACATGGAGCTTAGCTATAGACTACAGGAAACTGAACAAAATTGTGCCCCTGTCCAGGTGGTCCATGGCCCATCTGGATCAGAATTTAACCAGAATTCAGGAAGCCAAATATTTCACCAACCTTGATTTAGCCTCTGGGTTCTGGACAGTCCCTGTAGAACCTAAAGATCAGCATACATTGGCTTTTTATTTTGGGAAGGAACAATACACCTGGAGCAGAACTCCCTTTGAGTATTTAAACTCACCAGCAGACTTCAACCTTTTCCTACACAAAGCATTACCTGATGCAGATGCTAGGGGCTCCTTAGTGTACATGGAAAACATTCTAATTAAGAGTACCAACTTCCAGGAGCACCTGCAAGATATCATGTTTTGGCCCAGCTGCAGCCGCCGGGAGCCAAACTCTCTGTCTCAAAAAGACAGTGGTGTAGGAAGTCACTAAATTATTTAGGATATGAAGTCTCAGCGGAGGGGTTACCTCCACAAAAGAAAAGAATAGCAGCCTCACAAAAAAATAAAAACACCTACTACTCTGAAGGAATTACATTCTTTCCTGGGAATATGCAATTACTCCCGATAGTTCATAGACCAGAATGCCGAGATCACCCAGCCTCTGGTAAAACTCCTGAGGAAGGATGAACCCTGGCAGTGGGGATCTGAGCAGAAAGCAGTCATGGATGAGTTGAAGGGAATTGTGGGTAGAGCTCCCTGTCTCTTTTATCCAGAAAGTGGCAGGAGCTTCTTCCTAGAATTGGCCTTCACTCCATAGTGCATGAGTGCTGCCTTCTACCAGAACTATGATCCTGACTGGCGGGGTCATTGCATGTGCCAGTGAAGCACTGACAGAAGTGGAGAAGAAATACTCAAGAGTGTGAGAAATCCCTGCTAACCACAGTATGGGCTCTTCAACACTTTAGAAGCTCTGTGCAAGGGGAGAAACTAATAGTAGAGATTTACCCTCAGTCCACAAATTAGCCAGTGACTGAATCAAAGCTGGTCAGGTCTCCCGCAGCACATCACTTTCTGGACACTCACTCTTCAAGGTTGGCCATTTGAAGTCAATATGCCCAAGGACATGAAAGCATTGTGGCTCAAAATTTAGCTGAATTACACGATTGCACTGCTGAAGAAGAACCATAGTTGATCTCAGAACCTGAGACCAAAATAACAGAACCCCATCGTCATTACACCTATGACAATAAATGTGCAACCATTTCCCTAAAGCCTATGTTGATGTTTGTGCTTTCCGCAGGGATAGTGACCACAAATTAGTAGCTGGAGAAGGAATAGCTTGGGAGGAGAATTACCCCTGTAGTCCCCTCACCTATGCTCTGGGATCCAAATCAAATCAGTAGGTAGAGCTCACTGCAGCACTGAAAGCTGTGCAAAACCGCTGGACAGCATTGTTTACTGACCATTTTAATCTGCACAGATTCTGACTATATCAGACATAATTTCATGACACATCTGCCTAACTGGAAAGCAAATCAAATGCTCAATTCTTTAAAAAAAAAAAAACCCATCAAACACTTTGAATTGATTCTAGCCTTAGATCATTTAGTGCAAGAAAAAGAAATGACAGTCTACTGGAAAGAGGTAAAAGGTCATTCTAAAGTCACAGGTATTGGCAAGGCAGGCAATGATCTTGCAGACCAACTTGCCAAGGAGGTGCCACATCAGAATCTCCCACAGTAGAAGTGAAAACAGTCACCAGGAATCAAGCTAAACAGGCTGCTATTCCCACACCTCAATGGTGTAGCAAAATGTGCACCTTTGACCTAGTGAATGCCCAGAAAGAAGATCCTACCCTGGTAAAGTTCTATGCCTTCATTCAGGCTCCTGATGCTAATTCCCTCACCGAAGCAGATTGTCAGACAGATGAGGAGTTGCGACTCCTTTATGCTTCCAGCAATCAGTTTCAGATAGTAAAAGAATTACTGATAAGGACCAGTAAGAAGGGAATCACACAATGGGTAGTCCCACAATCCTATAAGGAGATCATGCTACAGCATGCCTATGATGAGCCATGTGCTGGACACCAGTGTGATCAGATCACTTATGATGCCCTGAAACAATAGCATATTGGCTGCATATGTACCAGCATGTAAAATCATACACAAGAGGTTGTTTCACCTGCGGCAGGTTCCCAACCCACGTCACCCACACACAGAGTACCCTTACGGACCCGAGGTATTACCAAGCCCTGGTCTGATATTCAAATAGATTGGGTCGGACCTATTGTTAGATCATGTAGAGGTAACAAATATCTGCTCACAGTAACCTGCCTGTTTACTAAGTGGGTAGAGTGCATACCTGCCCCTAACAACACTGCTGAGACCACAGTCACCCTACTCTTGAATAACGTGTTCAGTCAGTGGGGTCTGCCTATGAAAGTAGACTCAGACCAAGGCCCGCATTTTACTGGACAGGTAAAAACATATGTGGAAACTGTCTGGTGTGAAAAGTAAGCTCCACATATCATATCACTCCCAGTCATCATGACAAGTGGAGAGAACACAGAAAACCATAATCAGCATTCTAAAGAAGTATGAGTCCACATCAGGTAAAGACTGGGATATCACATCACCCCTAGTGTTAATGGCTATCCAAGCCACATCACACCAGAATACAAGGTTCTCCCCATTTGAGAGGATGACAGGAAGAGAAATGACCATACCTAAGCATTTGCTTTACAGGACGCAGGATCCTAATTTGGCTAGTGTTACAACTGCCCATGAATATGTTATCCATCTGCAGGAACATTTCTAAAACATTTTTACCTTTACACAAAAGAATTTGGAGACAAATGTCAGAGGTAGAAAAGCCTATTATGATTTAAAAGCTACCTCTAAAGAGAATAAAATTGGAGATAAGGTCTTTTACTATAATTATAATAAAAACAAAGCCAAAGAAAGCAAATTTTTGCCCAGCTGGAAAGGACCTTTTGTCATGGTGGATAAAGTCTCACCATTTGTGTATCTTATTCGACTTAAGACAAATCCTGATGGTGAAGATGTCCTTAAATGGGTCCACATTAACCAGCTCAGACCTTTTCACCCTTGTAAAGTTGTGGATCAAAGTGCTGTGCCCAGTGCCACCGACATTAACAATAAAGCAGAAGCATAGTTCTCTACTGTTTTTCAGATGAAGAACCAGTCCCTGAGGGCGATCGTCCTAGTGCTGCTGGTGATAAGAGCAGAAACTGCCAAGCTGGTCAAGCCTGGTCCTTCCTCCGGCATCGTGATGCAAGACATCCCTGGCTTCATCACGCAGTCCCAGATTGTCACCCAGAAAGTCTTTGTGTTGCTGGGCCCCCAACATGTGATCTAGAAATATTTTAACCTCACTAACATGCATTTGCCTGCAACTAAAGCTTGGTTCAAGGATCATCTGAAATATGCTACCCAGAACGTTCAGAACATTCTTAGTCAATTGGACAAAATTATGATTCAGCCCGTTAGAAAAGACTTAGACTGTCCCAAAAGGTTTATTGGACTAATTGCTGGTCCATTATTTTTTCTGCCCTGGGTTCCCTCTTTGGTGCATCTATGACCATTGCCAATGCAGTTTTTGTGAAAAATTTGCAGAACACTGTTAAAGAGTTGCGGGACGATATGAAAAGTGTTTCTAAACAGATATGACACCAATAAGAACAGCTAACTTCTCAAGGTAAAACACTAAGTAACACTGCCACCTTGGTTAACCTACATTCTCAAGCAATTAAGCATAATGTCCAAGAGGACATTACCATCATTAAAACCGTGCTGAGTGAAGATCGCACTTTTATCCAGCCTATTCAACTGCTCACCAATGACTTGTTTAGAGAGCTGGACAATAGCATGAGTAACTTAATGAAAGGACAGATTCCAGCATATTTAGTCTCTCCAGAGGTCATTACAGATGCTTTTCTAAAAATACCCGGAACAACGTCAAGCCTGTCCAGACTGCTTATCATATGGGTAATTTTAAACATCTGTATGTGGACATTGAGAATATGGAGGTTGCATATGTTTTAAATTTGCCTTTCATTTTACCTGAGAATGTTTACCAACTGAAGCAAGTACTTAATGTAGGTACATGGACAAACAATGTATACCTACGTGAGGACACCCCTGTCATTCAAGCCTATCAAAGTGACAACCCACAGCAATATTTAATTCCTAATTCAGGCCTATGCCAACAAACAAAGGACATACATTGGTTGTGTCCTAGTAAGCCTTTCCTGAAGGATACTACAGAAGCTCTATGTGGTTTGTCCTCGGACAAAGTCTGAGAGAAATGTAAGATTACCATGACAAATTATGATGAATTCTCCGAAACCAAGGTTGCTATTGTAAATAATGGGCTGGATTTTCAAAAGGTTTACGTACACCGGGCCTATTTTAAAAAGGCCCGGCGACGCACATAAAGCCCCGGTACGCGTGTAAGTCCTGGGGCTTTACAAAAGGGGCAGGGAGGGGGCATGGCCAGAGGCCTCCGCACGGCTGCTGGGCCAGGGATCGCACGCCGGCAGCTGGCCAGTGCGCGCAACTTACTTCAGCCCCAGGGCTGAAGTAAGTTTTAAAACAAAAGAAAGAAGATGAAAAAGGTAGAGGGGAAAGGGCGGGGGAGGTAGGGGAAGGGAAGGTGAGGTGGGGGGTAGGGAACGGGGGAAGGCTGCGTGGCTCGGCGCACGCAAGGTGCACAATTGTTCACCCCCTTGCATGCGCCAACCCCGGATTTTATAACTTGCGCTCGCCTGCGTGCACAAGTTATAAAATCGGGTGTACATGTGCGCGTGCACATGTACACCCCCGGAACCTTTTACAATCTACCCCAATGTTTGGTTAGTTAGCACTTTTCTGAAAGAGCTTGCTATTTCTAACAAGCATGATGTTACCAGTAAGATTCCCTTACCTAGTAATGTTTCTTTAGTCACAGTACCTAAGAACTCCATAGTTACTGCAGGGGGTGTGTCCTTATACTACCTAGAACCAAACCCTGTTCCCACAGAGGTAGAAATCTTAGATGTGTTTCAGGGCCATAAAGTCAACTTTGATGAAAACCTTGTATATCTTTTAGGCTATAAAGACTCACACTGTGGAACTATCTGTACACTAAAACACAGCAGAAATTATTGACTATAGTTATGATTCCAGAGATGAAGATATTTTGCAAACTGACTATATATATTGTCTTATGCCTTACCTGCCCTAGCCATCATGATTGTAGCCCACCTGCTATTTTCAATCACCCTCTTTATCAGGGTAAGCACCCTAATGAGACACACACAGAAAGTTCTCCCGTAATGCTATGCGCTTGCGAAACCTCCAACAGCCCCATTTCTGGAACCATATGAGGTATCAGATTATCAGTGATCACACTTCATTACTTTCCAGACTAGGAAAGATATAGTTGTGATGGAGAAGGTACAGAGAAGGGCAACCAAAATGATAAAGGGGATGGAACAACTCCCCTATGAGGAAAGGCTGAAGAGGTTAGGGCTGTTCAGCTTGGAGAAGAGACGGCTGAGGGGGGATATGATAGAGGTCTTTAAGATCATGAGAGGTCTTGAACGAGTAGATGTGACGCGGTTATTTTCACTTTCGAATAATAGAAGGACTAGGGGGCATTCCATGAAGTTAGCAATTAGCACATTTAAGACTAATCGGAGAAATTCTTTTTCACTCAACGCACAATAAAGCTCTGGAATTTGTTGCCAGAGGATGTGGTTAGTGCAGTTAGTGTAGCTGGGTTCAAAAAATGTTTGGATAAGTTCTTGGAGGAGAATTCCATTAACTGCTATTAATCAAGTTTACTTAGGGAATAGCCACTGCTATTAATTGCATCAGTATTTTTATTTATTTATTTAAAAGTGTTTGTATACCATCTTTACAAACAGTGTTTAATCAAAACGGTTTACATAACTAAATAAAAAACAAATGTAAATAAAGATTTAGCATGGGATCTTCTTAGTGTTTGGGTAATTGCCAGGTTTTTGTGGCCTGGTTTTGGCCTCTGTTGGAAACAGGATGCTGGGCTTGATGGACCCTTGGTCTGACCCAGAATGGCAATTTCTTATGTTTTTATGGAGAGTTGTACACACACACACTCTACCTCAAGTCTGAGATGATATCCCTACCTCATATTTTTACAGCATGTACCATGTGAGAACTACATAATTTTCTTATTTCTTATCTCCCATATATATTCCTTTTACTATTATCCATTTATTTTTCTTCATTATGGGTTGATTTTAAAACGTTGTGTGCGGCTGTACATGTGCGTGTGCTACCCGGCGGGCGCACACGTACACCCGATTTTATAACTTGCATGTGCAAGTTACAAAATCTTGGGTCAGCGCATGCCCTTTCCCCCTTACCTTTTCTTTTTTCTTTTTATTATCTCCAAACTTACTTCAGCCCTGTACCGGGAGCCTGACCCCGCCCCTGGACCGCCCACGCCCCACCCCAGACCACCCCTTTTGTAAAGCCCCGGGACTTACACGCGTCCCGGGGCTTTATGCGCATTGCCGGGCCTTTTTAAAATAGGCCCGCGTGTATAAGGCCGGCCCTATACTTTTTACCTTTCTTCATTATGATTATTTTATTCCTTATCATTGTATCTACTACATTATTACATTATTCCCATTCTATTACTACTATTATGATTCCTTATAAGTACTATGATTATTATTATTGTTGCATTATTCCTCCACCTTGGGATAATAACATAATCTAATGCCATTTGGTTCTGCATACTATAAAACCTTAGCTGTGATAATTCATTAATAGTTTTGTTAAAAGCATACTCATACTCATAAGCCATAACGTCTAAAACGGCTTGTAAACGCTGTATTTTTGTACCATAAATTGAAAAAGGAACCCCTGTAATTAATGGAATGACACCTGTAATGGTTAACCGTACATTTTGGCCTTCAATAAGAGGGGATGTTTTGTTAGAATTAAGGAACTCTAGGGACTGTTGCAATTCTCTCTTTAATTGGGAATAATTAGCGTTTGGAATCACAGAGAAATTTGGATAAATGGGTGTAAAGGGCAAATCACTTGCAATGAAACAAGTGCCAGCCCACCCTGGGAGAAGTGCTCGGTATGCTTTATGTCCACATACAAAATAATGTCCTTGTAGGGCTACCAAACCACCTGGGCGCAAGTCTCTGCACAGGAGAGTGAAGGAAGTCAGGAAAACAAAAAGGAAAACCAAGAGATAGCAGAAGGATTCACACCACCTTGTAGCATACATGTTGAAAAACACAAGACATGTTCTGGTTATAGGCAGAAGTGGGAATATAGGTAAACAGAAGTGCCACACTACCAGGAGATAGTATTACACGAAGAAATGCCCAAAAGGTAATAGAAGGGGAATATTTTGGTTAAGGTTAGAAGCAGGGGAAATAGAATATGGAAGACCAGCAATGTGATTACCATAGACGCAGGTTACAGAAGAAGAAATAAGGGAGAAAGAATTATACATCCATCTTGAACCTTGAATCACCGCTGAGACAACAAAGTTCACACCAGGGAAGGGGAAGATCCAGAAAAACAGGTGGGCAAAGAATCAGGAACTCTCAGGAACATTTGATCCATACCAAGACATATCACACTGTAACGTGGCAAGCAGTGGAACAGGGTGATTGGTTAGTGTGATCAGACCAGCTTTCATAGATAAAGGTAAAGGAGAACATATCAAGCAATCATTTAGCTGACTCAGGAAGATAAATGCATATATGTATTAGAAGTTATAGGACTGGAAAATGCTAAAAAACGCTTGGAATGTAGGGACTAATAAAAACTGCATTAATTCAGAAGTATCAGTAATTTGAAAATCTAAATAATGGCATCTACAAATAGGTACCTAACTAGATATTGACTAGTATATCATAAAATTATTTTTGTTATGACAATCAGTTATCACATGTCAAATAAAGGTACATTGCCTCATAAAAGCAAGGAAAACAGCATCTAGGTAAGCCCCCCCCCCCCCCCCAATAGAACAAGACAAACATAAAGAGAAGATCAGGCAAGAAGTGTAAACATTTCAGTTCATATAATGAAGGGTGCAAGATGGCTTCTGTGGCAAAAGATGGAATGATTTCTGAAATCAATGGCATAATGATTTTAACTTCATGTGGAAATAATTCACAAACCAATACAAGGGGACTGGGGGATCCTGCACTTTGTAAAATAATTAACTTAAGCTTAAACTGACTTAAAAAAAAACAAATTACCAGCTTCAAGCTACTATAAATGTAAATAAAAAATACTCACGTATGTAAATAATAAAAAAAATACTCACGTGCGTCCCCTGTACCATATTAGGAGCTACAACCCGGGAAAAAGATCTAGGCATCATAGTGGATAATACTTTAAAATTATCGGCTCAGTGTGCTGCAGCAGTCAAAAAAGCAAACAGAATGTTAGGAATTATTAGGAAGGGAATGGTTAATAAAACGGAAAATGTCATAAATCCTCTATATCGCTCCATGGTGAAACCGCACCTTGAATACTGTGTACAATTGTGGTCGCCGCATCTCAAAAAAGATATAGTTGCGATGGAGAAGGTACAGAGAAAGGCAACCAAAATGATAAAGGGGATGGAACAGCTCCCCTATGAGGAAAGACTAAAGAGGTTAGGGCTGTTCAGCTTGGAGAAGAGACGGCTGAAGGGGATATGATAGAGGTCTTTAAGATCATGAGAGGTCTTGAACGAGTAGATGTGAATCGGTTATTTACACTTTCGGATAATAGAAGGACTAGGGGGCATTCCATTAAGTTAGCAAGTAGCACATTTAAGACTAATCGGAGAAACTTCCTTTTCACTCAACGCACAATAAAGCTCTGGAGTTTGTTGCCAGAGGATGTGGTTAGTGCAGTTAGTGTAGCTGGGTTCAAAAAAGGTTGGGATAAGTTCTTGGAAGAGAAGTCCATTAACGGATATTAATCAAATTTACTTAGGGAATAGCCACTGCTATTAATTGCATCAGTAGCATGGGATCTTCTAAGTGTTTGGGTAATTGCCAGGTTCTTGTGGCCTGGTTTGGCCTCTGTTGGAAACAGGATGCTGGGCTTGATGGACCTTTGGTCTGACCCAGCATGGCAATTTCTTATGTTCTTACCTCACGTTTATTACTGTACTTTGCCTAATCGTGCCCGTGGCTCCCGATAGGACTTATTTACTGTCTGTGCCCTTGGGTCCTATCAGATTCTGCTAGTTGTGCCCGTAGCCCCGACCAGTTCTGCCGCGCTCTTAACCACCCTCTGCTACCAAAATGTTGAAACTTACCCCGCCTGGTTTCCTCCCCAGTTAGGGCACAAAGCCAGTGATAAAACAGCCTTTCAGATTCAAAACATAACATTTATTAATCAGCATAGAAAGCTATAATCGCCAGCAGGTTTGTTTTTTCTCCATACAAAAGTTGATAGCGGAAACCGAAGGAAACAAGATTGTATTTTCTTAAGGGAGTAAGCGAAGCCCAGTTTACAGAATGAACTGCTTTCTGAGCAATGCCAGTTTACTCATCGTTTTGAATTTTCATTAGTCTTTTATACACTGTTAAACATGGCTCGCACAATTTTCCCTCCTCCCCTCTCTCATCCCCTACATTTGCTGGTACTTTTCCTTCATGCGCCTCTCAGACATATATTATGCTTACTCAGTACTTCTTTTGTTCTTATGGCTTCTTGGCACCTTCTTATCTTACATTCACTCTACACTCTCATGCCGTTCTCAGCCTCTGTTGTTCTGTCTCTGGGATGACAGTTATATTTTTTTTTCTCATCAGGCATTTTTATTTCAGTTACTAGTCAACATGGGGCAGTTGTCTTAAGGCAGTAATTAACCCAAATCCTCAACAGGCCAATTTCTGACAGGCCTCAGACACTGTTAGAGCAAGAGAAGAAAATTTACCCAGGTGAACTTTAAACTGCATTGCATCAGTGGAAACAAGAGGCCTTGTTTCTAGTTTCTAGTTTATTAGATGTTATATACCATCGTATCAGAGTATCCATTTCGATGGTTTACAATCGCATAACATGAAACATAAAACTGTCAATAAAATACAATGATAAAATAAGTAATTCTAAATTAAGATAATTAAAATTAATTAAAAAATAATCTAAAATCTAAAGGAAGCACAACTGCATAAAAAATTGAGTACATTGTATAAATAAAGCAATAAAAGTATAAAAGTCTTAAAACAATAAATGAAGATCTTTAGTTAGAAGCTGCATATGCACAACTAAAAAGCCGTATTTTAAGTTTGGTTCTGAATTTTTTCATGTCGGCTTGTAGTCTAATCTCTGCTGGCAGTGTGTTCCAGAGTTTAGGGCATGCTATTGATACTGCTCGCTCTAGTACCTGGCTCAAATGTGCTAACTTCACTGAGGGAATAGTTAGTAGGCCTTTGTTTGCTGATCTGAGATTCCTTTGGGGAACGTGTAGTCAGCTGTGTTTAACCATTCTGTTTGTTTGCCATAAATTATTTTATGTATGATGCAGGCTGTTTTATATTGGGAACGATAGTTAATTGGGAGCCAATGCAGCGAGATCAAAATTGGTGTGATATGATCACTTGTCCTAAAATAGTGAAAAATGCCTTATCAGATGTGCCTGTTTGTCAGTTCCTATGCAAATAAACTAGACAGAAGAGACAATACCACTTAGGATCCTAAGTAAGTGTCAGGGACATTCAAGGAAGCAAGCAGAGTGCAGAAGGTTATGAAGACCTCCACCCATGGAAGGAAAAGGGAGGGCAGCCTGAGACAATGTGGACACTGACGAACAGCTTGGCATACCATCATGGCAGTTTTCCCCCCAAAGAAATGGGAGGGGGAAAAGGACATGCAACGTGGTAGGACCCCCCTCCCGAAGTAATGGGGAGGGAGGAAAAAGATCTGCAATGCGGAAAAAGACCCTCCACCCACCATGAGGTTATGCATGAGCTTATGCATATTTATCAGCTGGGAAAATAAGAGGGAGGAAAAAGGAAGGAGAGAGAAAGAACGAACCCACTGGGGGAGAAGAAAAGAACAGATGCCTGGGAGAGTGAGCCAGAAATCAAAAAGGAGGCAGCGAGGCAAGCAACGGACCCCCGGAAGAAAAGAAGGTACAAACCCTGAAGGCAAAACCTGGGGGAAAACCCAGAGAGCGAGAACCTGTGCTGAGGTGTCCCTGGGGAGTGAAAGGGGGGCCAGAGGCAGACCTGCTCTCCCTGCTATCGAGAAAGGAGATCCCGGCTCAGGTGCGGAGAATGAAACGGAGTCATAGACGAGGAAGGGTGGGAACCAGCCCAAACAACCGGCAAGTACTAGAGCCAGAAGCTAAGCCTCCTTCCTGCACAGCCTGCCTGTTCTGCCAGCACCAAGCCAGGAAGCAAGCCTCTCCCCTGCACACCTTCCCCAGTTCTCCAGCCGGAACCTGCTTCAGAGGTGAACAGAGGTGTCGCCTGAGAGTTGGAATCAGGCGTGAGTAAGTTAGCCGCAAGTATTAATATCTTAAGCAGGCTAAAGTTTATGGCATGTTTTGTTACCATGTGAATGAGAGTATACAAGCTTTATTATCAAAATTTGCAAAACATTTACAATGGCATGGAATCATTCACACATACACACTTATACACATACATTCTCCAATATTAAAAATATATAATACTTATTAATATTAAGCACTTGTTATCCAAAACAGCAAACATGACCACATCTGTTCTCTTTTGACATCAGTGATTGTATTACACACCCTTTGGCTTAAATGCCATTTACAACACTTAATGGAGAAAATGATTGAGACAACTCTTAAACACTACCATATCAGTAATTGTATTACACATCTTTATGGCTATGATGCCATTTATAACCCTTCATACAGAATCTAATCAAAATACTCTTAATTAATGTGATGTCTTCAATATTTCAGTCACAATCGATTTTTTTCAAACTCCTCTGTGTATTTTATGCTGCCGTCATCAGTGCTGAAGTTTTTTCATATCTCTAACTGGCGACGATTCTCCCTATATATTTTTTCTCACAAATCAGCCATTAGCATTGAGGTCTTTTCACATCTCTATTTGGCTACGATTCTCCCTGTATGTTATTCACTAATCACCCTACAAGAGGCCCTTGTTTCTCCCATATGGCTTCATCAGGGCACATACAGCATCTATAATAAAACCCAACATATATTATCCCAAACATACAGCTAATCCCATATATTAAAACCACCATGCTATCAGTCCACACACACAACACCCTCACAACAAACAAACAGGCCGATACAGTACAGTGCGCTCCGACGGAGCACACTGTTAGCCTGCTATTGGACGCGCGTTTTCCCTTACCCCTTATTCAGTAAGGGGAGGAAAACGCGCGTCCAACCCGCAGCACCTAATAGCGCCCTCAACATGCAAATGCATGTTGATGGCCCTATTAGGTATGCGCACGGGATGTGCACCCTCCGACTTAATATCATAGCGAAAACCAGACGCTCAATTTTGCCGGCGTCCGGTTTCCGAGCCCGTGGCTGTCAGCGGGCTCGAGAACCGACGCCGACAAAATTGAGCGTCGGCTGTCAAACTCGCTGACAGCCGCCACTCCTGTCAAAAAGGAGGCGCTAGGGACGCGCTAGTGTCCCTAGCGCCTCCTTTTGCCCGGATCTACCGCCGGGCCTAATTTAAATACTGCATCGCGTGCACCGACGAGTGGCCGGTGCGCGCGCCGGGAGAGCGGGCGTTCGCCCGCTCTCCCACAGACTTTACTGTATCGGCCCAAAACAAATTGTATATATTTCCACGAAAAATTATAATTACTGAACCAGCTGCAGCTATGAATGATAAATTAAACGCCGACCAACACCTCCATTCCTCTTGAGAGGCTTCTACGAAAACTAAAAGGTCATGGGATGGGAGGCGATGTCCTTTCGTGGATTACAAACTGGTGGAAAGACAGGAAACAGAGTAGGATTAAATGGTCAATTTTCTCAGTGGAAAAGGGTAAACAGTGGAGTGCCTCGGGTATCTGTACTTGGACCGGTGCTTTTAGTGTGTATGTATATATATATATATATATATATATATATGATCTGGAAAGGAATACGATAAGTGAGGTTATCAAATTTGCGTATGATACAAAATTATTCAGAGTAGTTAAGTCACAAGCGGATTGTGATACGTTACAGGAGGACCTTGCGAGACTGGAAGATTGGGCATCCAAATGGCAGATGAAATTTAATGTGGACAAGTGCAAGGTGTTGCATATAGGGAAAAATAACCCTTGCTGTAATTACAAGATGTTAAGTTCCAAATTAGGAGCTACCACCCAGGAAAAAGATCTAGGCATCATAGTGGATAATTTAAAATAGTCGGCTCAGTGTGCTGCAGCAGTCAAAAAAGCAAACAATGTTAGGAATTATTAGGAAGGGAATGGTTAATAATACGGAAGATGTCATAATGCCTCTATATTGCTTCATGGTGAGACTGCACCTGGAATACTGTGTACAATTCTGGTTGCCGCATCTCAAAAAAGATATAGTTGCGATGGAGAAGATACAGAGATGGGCAACCAAAATGATAAAGGGGATGGAACAGCTCCCCTATGAGGAAAGGCTGAAGAGGGTAGGGCTGTTCAGCTTGGAGAAGAGACGGCTGATGGGGGGGGGGGGGATATGATAGAGGTCTTTAAGATCATGAGAGGTCTTGAATGGGTAGATGTGAATCTGTTATTTACACTTTCGAATAATAGACTAGGGGGCATTCCATGAAGTTAGCAAGTAGCACATTTAAGACTAATCGGAGAAAATTATTTTTCACTCAATGCACAATAAAGCTCTGGAATTTGTTACCAGAGGATGTGGTTAGTGCAGTTAGTGTAGCTGGGTTCAAAAAAGGTTTGGATAAGTTCTTGGAGGAGAAGTCCATTAACGGCTATTAATCAATTTTACTTAGGGAATAGCCACTGCTATTAATTGTATCAGTGGCATGGGATCTTCTTAGTGTTTGGGTAATTGCCAGGTTCTTGTGGCCTGGTTTGGCCTCTGTTGGAAACAGGATGCTGGGCTTGATGGACCCTTGGTCTGACCCAGCATGGCAATTTCTTATGTTCTTATGTTCTTATGTTCTTATTCACATTTCAACTCCTCAAGTTATGGATCGGATCTTCACCGCCTATACAACACAAAAATTAACACTTTTTTCAAATATTATCACATTTTAAACCTCAAAACATGCACATTTCTTTTACTCAACCTAAAGATATTCTTTCTATTGGTTGAACCCATCCTTAAGACAAACCAGTCGACTTTCACAATCCTCAAAATGCTTAAATAGCACTTACAGCCCACGAGCACAACACATTACTTACCTGCCAACATTTACAATTGGGATCCCATTTGCTTTTGTTTTCCAAACAAGGTTTCGTTCCTTTCACCTTCTCAAACTTAAACAGCTTTCCTTCCCCTAAGTCTATTCCTATTTAAGTGAAATGTGCTCATCACACGCCAAGGAGACCCGAACCCCACCTATTGACGTTAATGACGTCCTCCTACATACCGACGTTCATTACGTCACCCTATGTATCTCCACTCCACGTCAAACTAACGCTGTCCGCTTCCCTAAATGATTTCAAATTTTTGAAAAAACTGTAATACCTTGCTGTTATTTATTAAAACCACCTCACCAAAGTCATGTTTGTACCTATATACCTACATTGATAACATTGCCCTACATATCATTATCGACATAACATTGTCCCCATTCATAAAGGCAATGGGGGTGCGGGAGCGCAGATGGCTGCCCACAGCCACATGTGAGGAGGGGCCAGGTCCAGGACCCGGGCACTGGAGGTGAGTAGGCCTGGTCACGGGCCTGCCGCAGGTGGGACACGCAACAGTACCCCCTCCCCTTTATGCCCCCCTCTTGGAGGTCTGGGCTTGCCCGGATGGGCATGGTGAAATTGGAGGAGTCCTTTATCCAAGATGTTGCTTGCAGGCTCCCAGGAGTTCTCCTCAGGACCATAGCCTTCCCAGGAGAGAAGGTACTCTCAACGGCGGCCGCCTCTTCATATATCGAGGACTTCACGGACTTGATAAGTGGTATTAGCCTCAGAAGCAACCTGGGAAGGTGCAGGAATCTTGTGTGAAGGCCAAGATAGTATCAGTGGTTTAAGCAAGGACACGTGAAACTAATTGTGTATTCCTAAGGTCAGTGGGAGATGGAGCTGGTACGTCACAGGTCCAATGCGTCGGGTGACCGGAAAAGGTCCGATGTATTTCGGAGCGAAACGTTGCGAAGGGAGCTTGAGCCGGATGTAATGGGTGCTTAGCCAAACCTTCTGGCCCAGCTCGAATTCTGGAGCCGGTTGGCGATGAACATCAGTGGACTTTTTAACTCGTGCAGCGGCCTGGCGCACCTGGAGGTTGGTCCTAGTCCAAAGGACCTGGAGAGCGTCTGCCATGGCCTGGGCCGTGGGTGAGGGTACCGAGAGAGGAATCGGCAAAGGTAGCCAGGGTTGTCTGCCATACACGAGTTAGAAGGGGAAGACTTTGGTGACTGCAGAAATGTGGGAGTCATGGGAGGATTCGGCCCATGGAAGCAATTCCGCCCAATTGTCCTTATGATCATTGGAATTTGTGTGAAGGAAACATTTGAGGGAGCGATTCGTGCGCTCAGCTTGGCCGTTGACTTGAGGGTGGTACACGGTAGTCAGGCTGATAGTGATCCCAAATTTCTTACATAGGGAGTGCCAGTAGTGGGCGACGAACTGAGGACCTCTATCAGAGGCAATGTCCATGGGCTAACTCCGGGGCCGATGGTAAGGTAGGCAAGGGAACAAAATGATCCATTTTGGAGAATCGGTCCTCGATGACCCAGATGACTGTATTCCCTTTGGAAGTTGGAAGGTCCACCACAAAATCCGTGGACAAGTGAGTCCAAGTCTCTTTGGGTGCTGGCAGGGGTTGGAGTAGACCCCATGGTTGACCTACTGGTGGCTTCTGTTGGGCGCATGTTGGACAGGAGTCCATGTAGGCACGGGTATCAGAGGACATGGTGGGCCACCAGTAGTGTCGTTGGAGGAATGACAGAGTCCGAGCATGACCCTGATTGCCGGCTAGCTTGGAGTCTACAGTCTTCCTGGCTGGAACTGTTTTGGTAGATTGCAAACTGGTTCACAGACAGAGAAGACAATGTGTGATGTAAATGGAACTTACTCTGAAGAGAGAGCGGTGTTAAGCGGAGTGCCACAAGGATCGGTGTTAGGACCAGTCCTGTTCAATATCTTTGTGAGCGACATTGCGGATGGGATAGAAGATAAGGTTTGTCTTTTTGTGGATGATACTAAGATCTGCAACAGAGTGGACACGCTGGAAGGAGTGGAGAGAATGAGCGGGATTTAAGGAAGCTGGAAGAGTGGTCAAAGATATGGCAGCTGAGATTCAATGCCAAGAAGTGCAGAGTTATGCATATGGGGTGTGGAAATCCGAAAGAACTGTATTTGATGGGGGGTAAAGGGCTGATTGCACGGAGCAGGAGAAAGACCTTGGGGTGATAGTGTCTAATGATCTGAAGTCAGCGAAACAATATGACAAGGCGATAGCTAAAGCCAGAAGAATGCTGGGCTGCATAGAGAGAGGAATATCTAGTAAGAGAAAGGAAGTGATGATCCCCTTGTACAAGGCTTTGGTGAGGCCTCACCTGGAGTACTGTGTTCAGTTCTGGAGACCTTTTCTCCAAAGGGACAGAGACAGGATGGAGGCGGTCTAGAGAAGGGCAACCAAAAAGGTGGATGGTCTCCATAAAATAACTTATGAGGAGAGATTGAAGAACCTCAATATGTACACCCTGGAGGAGAGAAGGAGCAAGGGTGATATGATACAGACTTTCAGATACTTGAAAGGTTTTAATGATCCATGGTCAACAACAAACCTTTTCTGTTGGAAAAAAATCAGTAGAACAAGGGGTCACGATTTGAAGCTCCAGGGAGGAAGACTCATAACCAATGTCAGGAAGTATTTCTTCACGGAGAGGGTGGTGGATGCCTGGAATGCTCTTCCAGAGGAAGTGGTGAAGACTAAAAGTGTGAAGGGATTTCAAAGGGGCATGGGAAAAACACTGTGGATTCATGAAGGCTAGAGGATGGGAATGAAGAGAAGAGCCATCGGGGTTGAGTACTGGAGTGGAGGCTACTACCTGATGATTACTATCCTTACACAATAAGCCTTTGCACGGTTAAGGCAACTCCAACATTGCTCTCTGCTTCAACGGCAAGGGGAAATGTGGAAAAGAGGATTTGCATTCAGATAACAACCAACAAGGACTGAACTTCACAATCTGGGTAAACAAATAAGCGTGGGGATAGCTTAATTATTATGGCGGTTACTGCCCTAAACCAATTAAGCCTTTACATCACTTTGAATGCATATACAGCAGTGCTCTTTGCTTCAACGGTAGGGGGAAATGTGGAAA
Organism: Rhinatrema bivittatum; assembly: GCF_901001135.1. Taxonomy (NCBI): domain Eukaryota; kingdom Metazoa; phylum Chordata; class Amphibia; order Gymnophiona; family Rhinatrematidae; genus Rhinatrema; species Rhinatrema bivittatum. The sequence continues at coordinate 289,966,904 of NC_042617.1, read as the reverse complement.
ACAGGATTTACATTCAGACAACATCCAACAAGGCATTGATCTGTGCAGTCTGGGTAACTTGCTTGATGCGGCAGTTACTACCCTTAACCATTAAGCCTTATGATTACCTTTGATGCAACTTCAATATAACTCTCTGCATCAATGACAAGGGGATGGCAGGAAATTTGAATCAAACAGTTACCATCAAGGGCCCTGAACTTGGTGGTTGAATAAACAGATAAGTATGGGAAAATAATGAAACAGATAAGTATGGGAAAATAAGTGTGGGAACTTGCTGGGCAGACTGGATGGGCCGATTGGTCCTTTTCTGCCGTCATTTCTATGTTTCTATGTTTCTGTGGTAGCAGATAGATGCAAGCAGGGTTTATGACGTGATATGGCTCGTCTTGGGTGTCTTCAGGCTCGAAGGAGCGGGATAAGGCATCCGCTTGGAGGTTTTTCTCCACGGGATGTTAGCGGAGCTCAAAGTTGAGTCGGGAGACGAATAATGCCCAGCGGGCCTGACGAGCATTGAGACACTGGGCATGTTGGAGATTCTCGAGATTTTTATGATCCGTGAAGATCGTAAACTTGAACTGGGTGCCCTCCAACCAGGGATGCCACTCTTCGAGAGCGAGCTTGATAGTAGCAGTTCTCGGTCCCCTATGCTGTAATTTTGCTCAGTGGGGGAGAACTTCTGAGAGAAGAAGGAGCATGGGTGGAGAATTGCCTTGGTTGAATGTTGACTCAGAACCTCCCCAGCCCCTATGGCAAAGGTGTCCACTTCTATGATGAAGGGGCGGTTGGGATCCGGGTGGCATAGACAAGGGCCTGAGAGGAAGGCATCCTTTAGGCTCTGGAAGGCAGTGAGGGCTTCAGGAGACCAGTTTTTAGTGTCACTGCCCTTGCGGGTCATAGCTGTGAGGGGTGCCACCAACAGGGAATAATTCATGATAAAGTGGCAATAATAGTTGGTGAATCCCAGGACACTTTGGAGCGCTCAAAGGCCCACGAGTCTGGGCCATTCCTGGATGCCGTTTAACTTGCTGGTATCCATCATGAAGCCAAATTGGGAGATAATGTAGCCTAGAAAAGGCAAGCTCGACCTCTCAAAAAGGCACTTATCAAGCTTGGCAAACAAGTGAATCTCCCATAAGCGTAGAAGCACCATGCGGATATTGGCACGGTGAGCGGTCAGATCTTTCGAAAAGATAAGGATGTCATCTAAGTATGCGACGACTTTGATGTACAGAAGATCATGGAAGATTTCATTTATCATGTGCTGAAATACCGCAGGGGCATTACAAAGTCCAAATGGCATTATGAGGTATTCGTAGTGTCCATCCCTGGTATTGAACACCATTTTCCAGACATCTTCAGGACGAATGAGGACCAGGTTATAAGCTCCATGCAGGTCTAGCTTGGTAAAGATGGTGGCGCCCTGGAGATGGTCGAATAGCTCTGTGATCAAGGGTAAAGGATATCTATCCTTACGGGTAATGGCGTTTAAGCCACTAAAATCGAAGCATGGTCTTAGAGACCCATTCTACTTTGTGAGAAGAAAAAGCCCACACCTGCAGGTGACCTGGAGGGACTGATGAAGCCTTTAGCCAGGTTCTCTTGGATATATTCCAACATAGCTGTGTTTCTGGTACAGAGGAAAGGTCCTGCCCCTAGGAGGCGTAGTGCCGAGCAACAACTCAATAGGACAGTCAAACTTGCGAAGGGGCGGAAGTATATCCTCCTTTTGCTTAGAGAATATGTCCTCAAATTCAGCATATGGAGGAGGAAGGCTGGAAGCTCCACATCGATGGGAATCACAGAGGGTGGTCCCACCCTCTTGAAGCACGTCAGACAACAGGCTGGACTCCACTTGGTGAGTTGTAAGGCCTCCCAGTCAAACTGGGGGGAGTAGCTCTGAAGCCACGGTAGCCCTAGGACCACTGGATGAATTTCTCTAGAATGAAAAACTCGACTTCTTCGTGCAGGGCTCCAATGAGAAGATGGATGGGTTCCATCACATGGGAAATCCTTCCGGGTAGCGGGTCACCATGGATGGAGGCAATGTGTAGAGGTTTCTCGACAGTGCAAGTGGAGATGCCTAGGAGGTGGACCAGGTCCTTGATGATGAAATTCTCACCTGCTCCCGAGTCAATCAGAGCTAAGTCAGGAAAAGAGCGAGACTCCCAAGTCAGGGTGACCAGTAGTGTCAACTGAGGGGCTGGATTAGTAGCGCTCAAGTTCAGGACCCCAACTGAACTTAGGCCAGGGAGTTTCATGGATGGATGGATGGGACAAGATGATAAGCGGTGCCCTGCAGCCCCACAGTACAGGCACAGATCTGAATGCCTCCGTCTGAGACGTTCTTCTGGGGATAAGCACCCTCGGCCCAGCTGCATGGGTTCTTCCATGTTGGTGGACGATAGAATTCCGCTGGGAACGGACCCCGCTGCAGGTGGAGAGCAGGAATGTTCCACAGTGGGATGTCGGGGTGTCCAAACTTCTCGGTGACGCTCTTGGAGGCAGTGGTCGATGCGGCCTGCAAGGTTGATGAGATCCTCGAGAGAGGATAGTAGCTCACAGGCTGCAAGCTGAGACGGCAAACCGTCCAGATAAATGGCTCAGAGGCAATCCTCTTGCCAAGTCAATTCTGTGGCAAGAGTCCAGAACTGAATTGTGTATTCATTGAGTGCTCACTGACATTGTCGCAAACGTAGGAGACTGAAACTAGCTACAGCCTGCCTCCCTGGATCGTCAAAGATCCAATGAAAGGTGGCCACGAAATGTAGCAGTTCTTGGAGGAGAGAGCCTGATCGCTCTCGCAAGGGAGATGCTCATGCCAATGTCTTTCCCTTTAGATGCGAAAGAATGAAGGGAGACCTTCGTAAGCTCATCCTGGAAGATGGAGGTTTGAAGCGCAAACTGCATATAGCACTGGTTGATAAACCCTCTGCAGAGTCTGGGGTCTCCATTGAAACAGGGAGGAGCGGGTAGGGCCAGCAGAGCCCTGGAAGGCGAGGTGAAGGCTGAGGGCTGGCCAGGTTGGACGTTGGTGTAGTAGACCCAGTGCGGGTATCTAGACGAACATGGAAGCGCTTGACGGAGGAGGCCAGCGCTTCTAAGAATCGCTGCTGTTCCTGGATCTTCAGAGCCAGGTCCGGGATGGCCTGGAGGGCGGATGGCTCCGCCGAGTCCATGGCCTTGGCAACCTGTTGCACTGGTGGTGGACCCTTGGCCCAAGGTGGGGTTGGCACTACCTGTAGAGTAAGCCCCACAGGTCACCACCATCGGAAAGCGGAGCAGACCAGGAGACAGAGGCCGACTGTAGCTTCGCCAATACCCGTCCTCGATCCCAGCAGGTTGAGCCCTTGGGTGCCAGGGCCGGCTGGTCTTAGGCGAGCCTCCGTCAGATGACTCCCGGTGGATGTTGTAGCAGATAGCCAGGAACCAGCGACAGTATCGGAGGGACCAAGGCAGGTCCGGACGAGGCAGGGATCCAGAGGCCCGGGCGCCAAGGCCGGGCCAGGAATAAGAGTAGGTGATGCCCAGGCAGCAGAAGGCCGAAGCCTGTCAAAACCAAGTCCAAGGGGAATCATAGGCGTGGTCCAGAACAGGCTGGAGTCGAAGCAAGCAGCAGAGCTAGGCGAGGTAAGCGGAGCAAAGGTCAAAGCCAGTAATCAGTCCTGAGCATAATTCCAATGAAGCAAGGGCAAAGCCAGTAATCGGTCCTGAGCGTGGTCCAACGTAGCAGGGGTCAAAGCCAGTGATCAGCCCAGAGTGTGTCCAACGTAGCAGGAGTCAAAGCCAGTAATTAGTCCAGAATGTGGTCCAACGTAGCAGGGGTCAAAGCCATTAATCAGTCCAAGGCAAGGCTAGGTAGGCACCAGGAACAGGAGTCAGGAACAGGAACCAGGAACAAAGTTAGGAACAGGAACCAAGAACGGTTAGGAACAGGAAGCAGGAATGAGGGCAAGCAATGAAGCACACGACTAGCGTGGAGACCTGTTGTCAAGGCAAGGAACGAGTGGCGAGCCCTGTCTTAAGTAACAGGGCCCAATGACATCATCATCTGGTGCCATGAGCTAGTTTCCTACTGTGGCCCATTTAAAGGCTGGCAAGGCGCGCACCCGCCTAGAGAGAGGTAGGACACTGGATGGCAGCGTCTCCCCGCAGCACACATGGGGAGACCTGCCAGGAACTGCGGAGGTCCGCAGAGGAGCCAGGAACGCCCGAGGAGACAACAGGGGTGCAAGCGCAGATGGCTGCCCATAGCCACAAGTGAGGACAGGCCAGGTCCGGAAGTCGGGCACCGAAGGTGAGTAGGGAGGGAGTCAGTTGGACCATTAGATGATCGAGGGGTTAAAGGGGCACTTAGAGAAGATAATGCCATCGCAGAAAGATTAAACGATTTCTTTGCTTCGTGTGTTTACTGAAAAGGATGTTGGGGAGATACCCGTTCCGGAGAAGGTTTTCATGGGTTATGATTCAGATGGACTGAACCAAATCACGGTGAACCTATAAGATATGGTAGGCCTGATTGACAAACTGAAGAGTAGTAAATCACCTGGACCGGATGGTATACACCCCAGGGTTCTGAAGGAACTAAAAAATGAAATTTCAGATCTATTAGTAAAAATTTGTAACCTATCATTAAAATCATCCATTGTACCTGAAGGCTGGAGGGTGGCTAATGTAACCCCAATATTTAGAAAGGGCTCCAGAGGTGATCTGGGAAAACTACAGACCAGCTAGCCTGACTTCAGTGCCAGGAAAATTAGTGGAAAGAGTTCTAAAGATCAAAATCACAGAACATATAGAAAGATATGGTTTAATGGACCAAAGTCAGCATGGCTTTACCCAAGGCAAGTCTTGCCTTACAAATCTGATTTACTTTTTTAAAGGGGTTAAAAACATGTAGAGAAAGGTGAACTAGTAGATGTAGTGTATGGATTTTCAGAAGGCGTTTGACAAAGTTCCTCATGAGAGGCTTCTAGGAAACGTAAAAAGTAATGGGATAGGTGGTGATGTCTTTTTGTGGATTACAAACTGGTTAAAAGACAGGAAACAAACAGTAGGATTAAATGGACAATTTTTTCAGTGGAGGGGGGTGGGCAGTGAAGTGCCTCAGGGATCTGTACTAGAACCCGTGCTTTTCAATATATTTATTAATGATCTGGAAAGGAAGGTCTAGCCAAACCATGTGAAAACAGTGGTTATTGTTTTTCCTCTACTTTCAGACTTTTCTTGTTTTTTATAAAATTAGTATAATTATGTTAAAGAATTAGGAATTATAAACATACATTGTATTTTGTTTCTACCTATTACTCTACTTTCTCTTTGTATTTTATTTTATTTGTTTTACATATTTGTTTTGTTTACTTATCATTTTATTTTATTTTATTTTTATTGGAAGTTGTAAACCGTCTTGGTCAGACTTGTCTGTGAAAGTCGGTATATAAATGCTATTAAATAAATAAATAAATAAATAAATACGACGAGTGAGGTAATCAAATTTGCAGATGATACAAAATTATTCAGAGTAGTTAAGTCACAAGCTGATTGTGATAAATTGCAGGAGGACCTTGTGAGACTAGAAAATTGGGCATCCAAATGGCAGATGAAATTTAATATGGATAAGTGTAAGGTGATGCATATAGGGAAAAATAACCCATGCTATAGTTACATGATGTTAGGTTCCATATTAGTAGCTACTACCTAGGAAAGAGATCTAGGCATCATAGTGGATAATACATTGAAATCGTTGGCTCAGTGTGCTGCGGCAGTCAAAAAAGCATACAGAATGTTAGGAATTATTAGGAAGGGAATGGTGAATAAAACGGAAAATGTCATAATGCCTCTGTATCACTCCATGGTGAGACCGCACCTTGAATACTGTGTACAATTCTGGTTGCCGCATCTCAAGAAAGATATAGTTGCAATGGAGAAGGTACAGGGGTTGGAACAGCTCCCCTATGAGGAAAGACTAAAGAGGTTAGGATTGTTCAGCTTGGAGAAGAAATGGCTGAGGGGGGATATGATAGAGGTGTTTAAAATCATGAGAGGTCTAGAATGGGTAAATGTGAATCGGTTATTTACTCTTTCGGATAATAGAAGGACTAGGGCGCACTCCATGAAGTTAGCAGGTGGCAGATTTAAAACTAATCAGAGAAAGTTCTTTTTCACTCAACGCAAAATTAAACTCTGGAATTTGTTGCCAGGGGATGTGGTTAGTGCAGTTAGTGTAGCTGTGTTTAAAAAAGCTTTGGACAAGTTCATAGAGGAGAAGTGCATTAACTGCTATTAATCAAGTTGACTTAGGGAATAGCCACTGCTATTAATTGCATCAGTAGCATGGGATCTTCTTAGTGTTTTGGTACTTGCCAAGTAGTTGTAACATAGATTGGTCACTGTTGGAAACAGGATGCTGGACTTGATGGACCCTTGGTCTAACCCAGTATGGCATGTTCTTATGACTGGGAAATGAGCCCACTCCACACCAGACTTCTTTTGAACATATGGAATATCTTGTAGAAGTGCACCTCTAACAAATTCAAGGTAGAATTATTGAAGTTAATTAAGCTGAGCTTCTATTGAATTAATAGGGATAAATTAAGGGGTATTCACTTTAATTAATAGTTGGGTGGTAACAGAGCAATACAGAACCTTTTTCCTCTAGGTCTGGCTGGCTAGAGCAGCATTTCCCAACCAGTGTGCAATAGCTTGAAGCACAGGTGTACTGCAAAATTTTCTTCCAGCTAGCCAGAGCTCAATAGAAAGAGTTGAGGTGCCACAGCAAAGTATTCATTTTATTTTTTTTTCCCCTGTACCTCCTGGCCTGCAGGTTGTCATTCTGCTGGCAGGGGCAGCCTGAGAGCAGCGCTTGTCTGCTGCTCCCCCCTCCCCCCACACTGATTTTCCTCCATCATTTAAATGGTTCGGGCCCGGGGCCATGCAGCTTGCAGAGGGAAGCTGGCATAGGAGGAAGAAGCAGCAGCAGGTGAGCACTGCCTGCTGACATCTGCCGGTTCCAGGATATGGGGGAGGGGTGGAGGGAGAAGGACAGATGAATGCCGTGGAAGGGAGGTAAGCTGATGATGATAGGGGCTGGGGGAGACAGAATGGAAGAGAAGGTGATGATGTGGGGGAGGGGAGAGAGGGAAGATGATTAACATGAGCATGATGAAGTGAACCCTGTGCTGGATTTGCAGCTTGAAAAAAGAGCTGGGAACCAGTGGGCTAGGGGATGGACATACCTAGTAATATGGAATCTCTGACCTCTAGGACTGGATGGTTCAGGAATACAGAGCCTTTCACTTCTAGTAATGGAGGTTTAGTATTTTTTGTTTCCCTAGCATTTGACACTGTCTGATAATGTAGCCTTTCCTATCTATATCCTGTTGTTTAGGTTAAATATAATTTCAAATTCAAGGGAAAAAAGCAAAGAAAATTGTCATGGATATACTTTTACCTCGATAACAGAAATTTATATTGCTAATGTCTGTTATGTGGTGGGGCAGTGTGTGTGAGGGAAGCTTGCACTGCTGCCGCCTGTGCTGTACCTGTTCTGTGGTGGGGCTGTGTGTGTGTGTGTGTGTGTGTGTGTGTGTGTGTGTGTGTGTGTGTGTGTGTGAGAGAGAGAGAGAGAGAAGCTTGCACTGCTGCTGCTGGTGCTGTACCTGTCTGTGGTGGGGAGTGTGTGTGTGTGTGTGTGTGTGAGGGAAGCTTGCACTGCTGCTGCCTGGGCTGTACCTGTTCTGTGGTGGGGCAGTGTGTGTGTGAGGGAAGCTTGCACTGCTGCTGCCCGTGCTGTACCTGTTCTGTGGTGAGGCAGTGTGTGTGTGAGGGAAGCTTGCACTGCTGCTGCCCGTGCTGTACCTGTTCTGTGGTGGGGCAGTGCGTGTGTGAGGGAAGCTTGCACTGCTGCTGCCTGTGCTGTACCTGTTCTGTGGTGAGGCAGTGTGTGTGTGAGGGAAGCTTGCACTGCTGCTGCCTGGGCTGTACCTGTTCTGTGGTGGGGCAGTGTGTGTGTGTGTGAGGGAAACTTGCACTGCTGCTGCCTGTGCTGTACCTGTTCTGTGGTGGGGCAGTGTGTGTGAGGGAAGCTTGCACTGCTGCTGCCTGTGCTGTACCTGTTCTGTGTCGGGGCAGTGTGTGTGAGGGAAGCTTGCACTGCTGCAGCCTGTCCTGTACCTGTTCTGTGGTGGGGGCAGTGTGTGCGGGGCAAGCTTGTACATCTACCTGAGTTGTATTTTTTCTTTAAACAAATACATAAAGTGGTTGAATTAGCACGTTTGGTGCAACTGTTCACAAGTTTCAATCTTCAAGGCTTCAGGTCTAGCTACTGTCCATTGGTGCATCTTTGAATTAGTTTAGATTTTTTTTTTTTAAATGATTAAGTAGAGAGTATATCTAAGTTTACCTTACGCTTATTTATTTAGATATTTTATATACCGTCATTCCATGTATAGATCACAATGGTTTACTTGCTTGGATTGGAAATGGCTGAGTAGCATGCAGCCTGCAATCTCTTAAGGAATTTTTCTTAGGAAATGAAAATATTATTTGGTGAACAGGTTTATAGGTGGATGTAATTGGCCCAAGAGGAGGAGGGAAGGGGTCTGGGAGAGAAGCTTTTTTTTTTTTTTTTTTTTTTAAACTGGGATGGAGTCCTGAGGACTGAAACTAAAATTGTAAAAAACAAAACAAAAAACTAAACCAAAAACTAGTAAGAATCATTCATTGTTACTGATCATGCCACTCTCCTCATCTTCTTACTATATATATTTCAAAGATTATATTTTTTTTTTAGGAATTTAGACTGTCCTTGTGCCAATTCATCCCATTTTTGTTACCTTTTGTCCAATTTTATTTATTGATTCCTATCTACTTGATCATCCACCATTCCCAAAAGCATCACAGCAGCTTATAATAAAAGCATAATATAAACATAGTACAACATGTTACACCATAGAATAAATCAATCCAGCTTAAGACAAACCCCCTCCCCCCCCAATACAATCCAGAACCCACTACACATGACTCTTCAAAAAACAGATTGCTAAGCATCAGATCCAAAGCCCAAGGTACATAACCAGATGTTTATCAACGTCCCATATCTTAAGTAGTTTTTCTTTTTACCGCGATTCTCCCAGGGACCTGAAGGAGCAAAACAACTAAAGGCAGTACTAGGAGTTGCTGTGAACCAGGCCAATCAGACTGTAACAACTGAGCAGACGATCTTAGTGTCTGAAATGAATTATGCCAAATTAAGGGGCCCGATCCATGTAGATATGTATACACTAGTATCAGGATTGTAAAGTTCAGTCTAAACTGAACTGTCAACTCGTGCAATTCGTACGAGTAGTGGACTAACATAGCCCCCATCTCTTTTTACCTAACAGCAGCCTGCTGCGGTATTCTGCACCAATTGCTGTCCTATATTTCTTTAAACAAGAAGTTCTACGCAGAAGTAATGGAGCTTACGTTTCTGTGTCCTGCACATATTTGTGCATTTGTACAGATATGTGGATTAAAAAAAAAAAAAAAATTCCTATCAGAATTTTCTGGGGACTCACCCCTCTGCAAATTTGTTGTACACACAGAGATCAGTATTAGCTTTTTTTTTTTTTTTTTTTTTGGCCTTAGGAAAGTAGGCTGAACAATGGGGCTACCTAGTTTCTACACTGTCGTTCAGCAGAATCTTGAATGTTATACCACTGTACTGTTGGCTTACATTTTTGCATGTAAAATTGGGGATATGTGAGTGAGTTGGTTATCAAAAAATAAATAGGGGAAAAAAAAATGTAAACAAGGGATGGCCAAAACAAATGTCCCTGTTTGGAAGAACCTGCAGCTTGTCTCCATCCCTCCCGGTACGGCCCCTCTGCTTGGGAAAGGATGCATCGTCCTTCCAGCCAGCCAATGGCTGCACGGGCTACGGAGCACTCTGCACTGAGCCGGCCTATGGCAGTGTGACTGGAGCCGGCAAGACTCAGTGTATCCGGGGAAGAGAGTTAATGCAGCTTGTTTACCAGGCTAGCTCTAGATCCCGTCCAGCAAACCTGTGCGTTGCTACAGCCAGTGTTGGCATGGATGAGAAGGCATTGCCCAGGGTGGGCATAGGAAGAGATTTGCAATTGATCGACCAGAGCTCTCAGGGGAATCCAGGACAGCCTCTTGTATGAAAGCCGAACTGCTGAGCTTTTAATGTTTATGTAGGTCATATTTCAGGTATTTTGTATGTATAACGCATGTATGTACATATCTATCTATCTATCTATAAATATGGAGGGTTTTATAATCTGACAGATTTTATTTTAATTAGCTGATCTATATTATTTTTTTTATTTTGAACACATTGCAATTTCTAAATTAATTTTCTATCCTGGGTTTGGTTTGGTTTGTTTTGTTTCTGTCTATCCTGTTAAATTCTGCTGTTATCTCTACATGGTACCTCTAAAGTTTCCGAGTATTTTATAGATAATTCATTTACTAGTAGGATTGTAGCTCAGCTGGGCTTCTTTCCAGGTCTTAAATAAGCTCTGCTTTAAGAAGCTTTTTTTTTTTTTTTTTTAAATCTAATTCATCTTCCACACCTGAGCTTCTAGGCCACCTTCTCCCATTCACTGCCAAATATAAACAGGCCGGTACTGTAAGGTGTGCTCAGCTGAGCACACTGTTTAACACTGTAAGGGGTTTAGCATGTGGAAAACGCACGGCCAAACACCCCCGCCCCCGGAAACCAATAGCGCTCATCTCATGCAAATGCATGTTGATGAGGCTATTAGTTATTCACCCGGAATACTGAAAGTAAAATGTGTGGTCAATCTGCATCTGAGCAGCCCAAAAAAGTGTACAGGAAAGCAGAAAAAAACTGCTTTTCTGTGCACCCTTGGACTTAATATCCTAGCGATATCAAGTTGGAGGAACCAAAAATGTAATAAATAAATAAATAAATAAAAATAATAATAAAAAATTGTGCCAGCCGGGTCAGGTTAGAACGGATGCTCAATTTTACCGACGTCTGTTTTCCTAACCTATGGCTCTCAGCGCATTCGGAAAATTGACGCCCATAAAATTGAGAGTCTGCTTCCTGAACCTGCTGACAGCCACCTCTCTTGGATTGATGCTATTAAGGAGGCACTAGGGATATGCTATCAACCTTAGCACCTCCTTTTTAGTGCGACCCTCATTTAAATACAGGATCGTGCGCCCAGGAGAGGTGGCTGGGCGCGGATTGGGAGAGTGGGTGCTCAACATATAGCGCCTGTTCTCCCGTGCTTCTTATTGAATCAGTCTGCAAAAGGATAAGGGTTTGACATTAAGACACAAATGACCTTCATTTGTAACTAGCAGATTTCCTTTTTCAAGTCTGAATACTCAGCCTTCTAGAAAGCCCCTGCTCTTGTCCATATTGTACCTGTTCTGTGGTGGAGCTGTGTGTGTGAAGGAAGCTTGCCCTGCTACTGCCTGTGCTGTACATGTTCTGTGGTGGGGCAGTGTATGTGTGAGGGAAGCTTGCACTGCTGCTGTCTGTATTGTACCTGTTCTGTGGTGGGGCAGGGTGTATGTATGTGTGTGTGTGTGGTGTGTGTGTGTGTGTGTGAGGGAAGCTTGCCCTGCTGCTGCCTGTGTTGTACCTGTTCTGTGGTTGGGCAGGGTATGTGTGTTGGTGTGTGTGAGGGAAGCTTGCACTGCTGCTGCCTGTGCTGTACCTGTTCTGTGTCGGGGCAGTGTGTGTGTGAGGGAAGCTTGCACTGCTGCTGCCTGTACTGTACCTGTCTTGTGGTGGAGAGTGGGTGTGCTGCTACCTGTGCTGTATATATATGGAGGGTTTCAGTTCTTTTCCTCAACAGCAGGGCTGCTCAACAAAAAGGAAAAATGAGGCAGATGCCTATTTAAGAACAAAGAGTTGAACACCCACTGTAAAACAAATATTGAATACAAAGAGAGCCTGCTTCTTTAACATATTCACCACCCACACTGGAGCGGCTCTAGCTCAGCTGGCCAATACCTGGCCGTCTAGGCCTCTTCTGCTTTTTAATTTATTCACGGGGAGAGAGAGAGAGAAAGCAGATACATGATTTCATACCAAAAATTCCTTTTCCCATTAAACCACCTCTCAATTGTTTTCTAGCTTATCCTATTTGACGGGAAAGGGAAGGTCTTTTATAAAATCTCTATTCTTTAAGAGGTAAAACAAAATATAGCAGTTTTCTCGGAAGCAGGGATTAAGTGGAAACAGACAAAAGGAAACACCCCCCCCCACCACTCCAACACCATGTTATTCCAAGGTGTGCGTCCTGGAATATTCGGTATAAAGGTGCTGTTCTCGTTCTCTCTCGGACTCATCCCGTTGTTGCCATGGCTATAACCATCATTCCAGCAAGGAATCATTCACATGATCGCTGCTGTGATGGCTGCTTGAATGGGAGGTAATGTATTTCTAAGGAATTAAAAGAAAAAAAAAAAAAAGAAAAAAAACCCACCCTCCCCCAGATATTTCTGCAGAAACCTTATCAGTATTGGGACTTCCATGTGCCCCCTTGCTTTTTTTATTTTTATTTTTTTATGCTTTGTGGCTTTCAAGAGCTGTGACCTGCCTATTCTGCTACCTTTATCATTTTAAATATATATATATTTTTTAATTTGAATGTTCTCTCATCTCTCTTCCTTCCCATCCCCCCCCCCCCCCCCCACCGAAATCTTCCCTTTCCAGCCATGCTTGACTGGGGAGCCTTGCGGATTTAGAGTCGGGGAGCTGTGGTGTCCTAGCACTTGCCATGTCGCTGCCGCCTTGCTGGTGATTTGTGCTGTGCCGGATTCATGCCTGCTCCGCTATTCTTTTTTTTTTTTTTTGTCACATCGCTTTTTCTTTCCTACCCAGAGACTCCCCTGCACCTACCGGTTATAAAGAATCTTTTGATTCAGCCTTTTTTTTCAGGGCAGGCTTGTTTGGTGGAGGGGGGTGTTTTTTTTTTTTTGGCATGGCTGCAGAGAAAGCAGCAAGGGTAAGGAGAGAAAAGAACAGGTAGGTGGATGGCTGTCTCCTGGCAGTTAATTGTCTTAACTGGAGTCGATCCCCCTGACCAGGCACCTGTCGGGCGTCTTTGTGCACAGCTGGATTCCAGGACACCTCGTATTGGGCCAGCGTACAAAATAATCCTGGGAGGCTGGGCAGCGCAGGAGCTCCCGGAGCCACCCGGGTCCCCATTTTCCGCCGCCGCCGAGCCGGACGTGCGGTAGAAATGGGGGCCGTGTCCTGGCAGGGGTTTCATGCCAGCCGGGGGTGGCCGTTGGACTGAGCAGCTGCCAGCTCAGGTTGAGGCTGGAATTGTTCAGGTGCATGGTCTTGTCTTTCTTGGGCAGAGACAGGGCAGGCTTTCTCTTTGTGGTGGGAAATGAAATGGATTCCTGAAGGCAAACCGGCAGGAATTGGAAAATGGGTGTGTGTGTGAGTGTGTGTGTGAGTGTGTGTGAGGAGTATATTTATCCCCACCGATGGAGGGGGGGGGGGGGAAGCATCTGTTCCGATATATACAGCGGTGGTCTGGGGGTGGCGTTGAAGCCGAGGGGAAACTGTACCAAGGCTGTGATCTGATCTGTATTCAAACTCATGATTCTGTTAGGCGCACAACATAGCATATACTAAGGGGAGAAAAGGCATCACTGTCTGAGGAAAACTCTTTCTTTCTCCGCAGCCTCGGCTCTGTCTGTGCCAGTGTATGGCAATTTAGAATGTAAATGACAGGGACATTTTCTGCCCGCCTAAGGTATGAAGGTAACTTTGTTAATGATAAAGAGGCAGTTGGAATGATTCTTTGTGACACTTCTGTAGATTATAAGCTCTAGACCAGGGGATGCCTTACCTACTGTAAATCTGTGACCCGGGTGACTCATCCACTGACTGATCCCTGCTACGCACGTTGTTGGCGTTCTAGAAAAATCTTAATAATCCGACCCCAGATTTATAATTGATACCCTGTCATTTCTTGTATCCCCTCTGATGCTCCGGCTCGTATTTGGCTTTGATTCTGCAGTAGTGAAGATGATAATGATTCTGCTTTTGCCCTTTTAAGGCTGCAGTACTAGCCAGATTCCTCAAAATCTCAATTTGCCTGTTTCCTGGTTCTGTTGCTTCCTCTTTTGGATCTTATTCCTAGTTCTTTCTTCGTTTGGCCTAATATATTGTTTGTTTTTTTACATTGTTTCTCTGTTTAGGGTAAAAGGTGTGCACCTTTTTATAATGGTCATACTCCTGGTGGTTTTTTGTTGTTTTTTTTAAATTTAATCTTCCTCTCAATCCGCTTTTCAGCTGTCTGTACTGTATTAATGCTTTATGTGTATCACTACTGTTTACAAGGGGTACTGATGATTAGCAGAGCATCACCCCAACGCCTGCCCCACCCTACACACACACACACACACACACACACGTACATTTTTTTTAAACACAGATTCAGAATGATGGGAGCATCTAAGCAGAAGGCGCCTCCTGCTTCCATTTAAACAACTTGTATGAAAATGGCTTGCTTCAGTGTGCAATATCTCTTATGATATAAGAAGTGCTGGCTGGAAGTCCAAGCCCCAGGCATGTGCTTCTGTCCAGCACACCCCAGGGGTGGTTGCACATGTGCTTCTGTTGTATTGTAATAAGTGATCTGGAGATTGTTACAATGAAAGAGACCATTAAAGGAAAATATTTCTAGATTGCATAAAACTGTATGTTGGAGGCAAACATTTAAATGTGTACATGGCCTTCCTTTGGAAGGGACTGTCCTTATGACCTGACAGCCAGTCAGGAGACATAGTACATGCAAATTTATCTCGTGCATATTAATTGTAGAACTCCTGAAAACCAACTGGCTGTCAGGTCATAAGGACAATTTTGGACAGCCCAGCACAAAAGTAAGTTCTTTTTTCTTCCTTTTGGTTTTGTCTGAAGACAATAGTGCAGGGAGAAGCTATGTGCGTGTGCCTCATTCCCTCTAGCATGATCTCTGCTATTTCTATGGAGCAGGGGCGAGCAAGCTTCACAGGCCATGGCCCCACTTCCATCCATGTAGTTGGTTTGGGGCCCCTCAGGTTTAATAAAAAATTAATGAAAATTGGGGCATATGCTGGGATGCCAGGATTCCTGGCCCGATGACATAGATGTGTTGGCCACTCAGTCGGCTTTTGAAGTGGTTGACGAGTAACCAGGTCACTGTACTGCCAACCAGTGGCTCAGAGCACCAGTTTTGGTTTTCTTAGATTTTGCTGAAAGGAGCAAACACACAACTTGTTTCCCTGGTGTTCAGCAGGCCCGTCCTTAATAATAATCTTCACAACTCCCAGTTGTTCGACATCCCCTCCTTGGGGCACCTAGGAATGTGAGAGGGCCTTCTAGCACAGCTAATGACCAGCTATCAGCTAGAGGGCGGATGCGCTATGACCTATTGCTATTAACTTATTCCAGGACAGGCAAGCAAGCCTGCAGGACTTCCGGTCCTGTTGCTAGTGGGAGGAAGGAGGCGGAAAGCTAAACCTTCTCCCTTGCCCACTGCTCCGGTTCTTTAGGGTGGGGCCTTCCTTCTCCCATGATGGTCTTCCGCCCCCTTCCTCCCAGGGAAGCCTGGAATAGCCTTCCGGCACATTTCTTTGGCACTTTCTCTTGATGGCACCCAGAGACGCCTGGTGCGTCATGGCACTACTAAGGAACTGAAAACAGCTGCGGGCTGAGCATGCAAAGTCCCAGCCATGAAAATGAGGGGAAAAAAACAACAAAAAAACCCCCATCATAATTTCTTAGAAAACAGGCTGGATTGAGGCTCAAGTCTCCTTCCTGAGGGGTTGTGGGATCCATTCCCACCTGCTGAGGACTGCACTGCAGGTTGTTATACTCTGCCCTTGTCTGGCATGGTTCCCCCCCCCCCCCCCCAAAAAAAGAGGAAGGCGGTAAAGAAGGGGAAATTTTAGAAAGGAGGGGAGGGGTGCTGCTGTGACCCTGGCCGGGGAGGCTTCAGGGTTGCGCATGCTTGCCCAGTCATGACCTCCGAGGCTCATGGTCTAAAAAAAAAAAAAAAAAAGCAAGGATATCTCAGTGCCTCTGTGCAGACATAATAGCCTGCCTTCTGCCCAGCGAATACACAGACAAACAGACAGACCATACAACACATGGGGAAGTTTTCAAGTGATTTACCCTGATAAATTGACTCTCTGAAAATTGCCTTCCTTCATTCCAGCTAAAATGTGTGCACAGTCTTTCATAGCTCGCATCCTTTTGGCCAACCTATGAGAAAGCAGGTTTAAGCCAAAGATCAAACATAACTTGCTGCGCTTAGATTAGTAGCTAGGCAGAATATACTTGCTTTAAATGAATACAATTCTATTTTCAAACCTATATGTTTCATTGCGGTTTCACCTGCACAAAAAAGCAGGGCCAAGAGTCCATGGGTACTTTGTACCCAGGGACAGTTTTCAAAGGGAAAGTACTCGCATGTTTTTCCTTTGAAAATTAGCAGAAGGTCCTGCAAGCTTTACACCTAGTCGGGGAGTTTGAAAATCATCCCCCACAGACAGCCCACATTATACATGCAAGATATACTGCACATTGATCGTGTCCATCCGTATCTCACCCCTGTCACATACTGCTTCCTTGGATTTGTGTATGTAGATACACAAAAAAAAAAAAAAAATGAAGTCACCACTTAAATCTCTTCTGGCTCGCTCTCTAGGCACTGTAGTGAGAAAGACAGCCTCTTATTTCCGTCTCTCTCTCGCTTTGGCAGGGTTTGTTTTCGGCTAGGCTAGCTAGCCTGGCAGGGTTAACTGGCTGATAACTGGCGGCTCTGTCTCACTCTTTCTTCAGATTGTGGATCTTTGAGCAGGCTGGCTTGCCGAGCTCGCCGGCTGGGCAGGGTGGGCCTGGCTGGGCTAGCTGGTTGTCTCTCTCAGTGATATGGATAGCAGTAGATCTTCACTTCAACTTTGGTGGCGTGGTGTTGAATAAAGCAATCTGTGGCTTGACCTCTCATCATGCTTGATTCCTACCTGTGCACTGGTAACAGGGGGGAAGCCGGAAGAGATGCATGGCCAAGCTGCTGAAGCTCAGTGGCCATCTGATCCACTGGTGGCCCCCGCCGTCTCCTTGTCCATGGCTTTCTCCCAAGCTCACAGTGCCTCTGGGGCTTCATTTGCGCACCCTGCTAGAGAGGCTCCTGCCATGGCTTCTGCTTCAGCAGGGGCTTGCAAGCAAAAGAGATCATTGTTTTTCCCTAGCAGGTTCCAAGCAGGAACCAATATCAGCCATACGTTATCCAGCACTACCATGGACATACTCTCTCAAAGCTCAGAAGGCAATGTCTTTGAGTGCATGGGAGGTCCCACACAAGTCTCCTCAGTCAATTTTCCATGTGAGGACATATTTCTTCTCCTTTGCTTGTGGTTTTATGTTTTTGTAGATTTGTTTCTTAATTTGTTTTTCTATTTGTTTTTTCCTAACATCATCTTTATGACTCTCCCTAAAAAACCCCCCAAAAGCTTTATTATTCATCATGCTAGGAGACAACCTTTTAAATGTGCCAAATGCAACCTTAAGATGGTTTGTGTCAATCTCCTTGACAATTGTATTTGCTGTTTAGGCTCTTCATATGATAAGCAATTGCAGAGCATGTGGAAGGCATATCCCTGTGAACCTTGCAATTCTGAGAGTTTAAACTTTGCACAATCCTAGCAGAAAGAGAGCTTTGTCTTCAGATAAACCAGTGCCTCATAAAAAGAAGTCAGAATCTACGATGCCAGAGTCCTCTTCGTCATCTTGGGGACATCAGAGCAGGGACAAATCTTCGGCACGTAGGTGCCTATATTACTCACAAAATTCAGGGAAAGACATATCAGTGCCAAAGTCATCAACAAAGTCTGTCTCGACGCCAATACTCTGGCACTGAAAAAACATGAACATATTCTCCCTCAAAACTAGTAGCTGAATTGGATACTTCATCTATAGCCTATAAACCAGACAGAAACAGCCATGTGTTTATACAGAAAATGTGGCAGGAATTTGTTCAAAAGTATATGAAGAATACTGAAGTTCCTAAACAAAATACACAAACTTCCCCAATATGGGAGAAACTCACACCAATGATTTTCAGTCAAACATATTTCCATACCAGAAACCACTGGATTATCAAGAGCTATTACATTCATCTAGGAGGGCCATCAAACCAAAAATCGGTATCTCCTGTTCTTACTTTGGACTCTGATTTGGAATTAGATTTTGAATTTTATGGCTCCTTTGCTCAATGATTAATTCCAGGTTCACTAGGATTGCCTCTGGACCCCTCTATCCAGTGACTACTGGAAGCAGTACACCACCTGAGGACTTATAATATCCACTGTTCATTTGGAAAATGGTGCAATATGTTCTGTAAATCAGAAAATCAAAAAGCCCAGCAATTAAGAATGCAAAACCAAAAATGTTAGCATTCCATAAATAATAAATTAATAACTTTGGATCAAGCAGCACATTCCAGTAGGGCCAGTAGGGCACCACTGACTGTTTAACTGATTCAAGCCAAAATATGCTAGCAAGATTTTAATCATGGGGAGGCTAAGATGGCATCTGAGTGAAAGGTGTGATTTGTAGAGCTCCGTCCTTGCTGCCAAATATTGCCTCAAAAATGCCTCATACAAAGCAAAAAGAGAGAATAAGATAGGTTACCCTCGACTGCCCCCTTATCTAGCCTGGTATAGCAATGGATTGAGGGTTTCTTCATCTTGACATCAGGAGTATCTTCAGGTGCCAGTTCTGTTGCGGTCACTGCCGCAGTTGCTGCTGCCAGGAGTATTACGTGAGGGTTTTTCGTGTGCCCTTGGGCCTCGGTCTGACCCCAAACGGAACCAGGACCGAACCAAGGGTTGGCGGTGTGTCCCGGCATGGCGGAGACACGGTCTTACCCTCTGCCAGGCCTGCAAGCTCCCAGAGCCAACAAGATGACGTTGGAAGGTGAACAGTCCTCTGACCGTTCCGAGCCCTTTTGGACCTGCCGCTTAGGATCGGCAAGGAGCAGCAGGCCGGCCTGAGGATGAGGGCAGACGGAGGCCTTGACACGAAGACATGAGACTATGACTGAGGCGAAGACATCACAGACGAAGGCTGATGCGACGGCATCACAGACGAGGAACTGACGCGAAGACATCACAGATGAGGAACTGATGCGATGGCATCACAGGCAAGACAAGACGCTGGGAAGGTAGACATTGGCACTGTCTCTCAGGGCGCCCTACTCAGCCCACCTTCACGGGTGGACCCAATGGGCTGGTCACGGACCACCCTGTCCCACTTCGCGCCCTACACAGCCCGAGGAGGCTGGTCACGGACCATGCGGAGAGCGGGACAAGCACAGGAAGGAATCCAGCCGAGGCGGGACTTCGGAGCCGGTGTCATCCGGAGCACCACAAAGGCTGGCAGGACAGGGCGGCTCAAGAGCACAGGACACAAGTCCACTGCAGGCAACTCTAATGATGAAGACGCGTCACCCTGGAGAACCAACCGCCTGCAGAACAGAAGGCTCAAGAGCACAGGTGAAGGACACCAAGGAACCTGGAACATCAGAAGCAGGACATCAGACGACGAGACATCAGGAAACCTGGAAGAGGACCTCAGGCGACGAAGACATGGTACAAGAAGCAAAGACACTTGGAGCTCCAACGAGGAAATACAAAGGACCTGACGGAGTGCTGGAAGGCAGGAACCTCCAGGACTGAAGTAACTCCGATGCAAGGTGAAGACGGAATGCAGGAACAGCCCTTTTATAGGGCTGTCACAGGAAACAGTCTCAAGGTGGGGCCCAGGGCATATCCGGCCGTGGGCCCTTTAAATCTTGCAGAGAGGCATGGCCGCGCGCCTAGAGAGGAAGCAGGAACTGTGCAGGACCGTGGACAGCGGCCCTGCACCGACGTCAGCGCGGAGGAGGCAGGGCTGGGCCCAGGAGCAGGCCCCGACGACGGCAGCGGCTCCTGCCGCTGCAGGAGGACCCAAGGGCGGCTCCAGCCGCCAAGCCAGCTCGGGGCTTGCGGCCTCCAGCCCCAGAAGATGAGTGGGGCGTCGGCGGCAGCTCCATGCCACATTGAAAGCAGAGAAGTCCGCGGCTCTGGCCGCGGTGAAACAGGGCATGATGGGCAGCCTCTGGGCCGCAAAAGGAAACCAAGGTTCGTGGTTCCAGCCGCGTGGGAGGCCCGACTTCGGCGGCGTCCGGCTACGTCGGGAGCAGCAGCAGTAGCAGAGGTAAGGTGCCTGCTCGCGGGGGACCACGGGCAGGATTCATAACAAGGAGAACGTCGAACTTTGGAGGAGGAGATGGTGTACCGAAGTCTTCCTGCTCTGGCTTCTACACCAGTTTTTGAAGGGGAAGTTGCTGGGAATTGAGAAGAATTGGATGTTCCCAGTTAGGACAGACTGGTAAGCTCTATCCATTAGACCAATTTGGTTAAGCCTTCGATTATTACATTAGACTTTGTTTGGGTGACCCTGGTGTCCTTGGAAAAGTCAATTTCTTCTTTAGTTTCTGCAACTGTGGATATACGTAGGCGAATTCAAATTACTGAAACTTCAATTTCCTTGCATAAAGTGAAACTGGAAGACTTGGACCAATGGGTTACCCAGAAGCAGATGGGCAGATTTTATAAAACTATGCGCGCGCGTACTTTTGTTCGCGCAACAGGCGCAAACAAAAGTACGCAGGATTTCAATAGGTACACGTAGCCACATGTATCTGTTAAAATCCGAGGTCGGCACGCGCAAGGCTGCCCAAAATCGGCAGGCCTGCCTCCGTTCCCTCCGAAGCCACTCCGAAATCGGAACGGCCTCGGAGGAAACTTTCCTTCCACCCCTCCAGCTCTATCTAAAACCCCACTGACCTTTGTTGCACAAGTTACGCCTGCCTGAGGCAGGCGTAACTTGTGCACACCGGGCCGGCCGCCGGCGCACCATGGTCCGGTCCGGGGACTGGTGCGGAGGCCGCGGCCATGTCCCCAGAATGCCCCCGATGACGCGCCGGCCGTGACATGCCCCCGACACGCCCCCAATGATGCGCTGGCCGCGACACGCCCCCCCCCAGGAAAGCCCCGGGACTTACGCGCATCCTGGTGCTTTGCGCGCGCCGGCAGCCTATGCAAGATAGGCTCGGTGTGCGCAGGGGGGGGGGGGGGGGGTTGGGGTAGGTTTTCGGGGGTTATGCGCGTAACCCTTTGAAAATCTACCCCAGAGTGTTCAGACTGGGTTGATCCAGGGAGATCTGGTGCATTCTAAAAGTTTGGAGAATATGGAAAATGCTATGAGATATCTGAACCTGAGAGTTTTGAATTTTCCTAGCCTACATCTGGTCTCACCTAGAAAACAGTTTAAAAAATATCTGCTGGCGATCTTAAAAATTCCACCTGAATCCATTTCCCCCATTGCTAAATTTTATCTAATGGCTACTGATAAAAGAGAAGGTGTATCTTCAGGAACTCCTCATCCTGTTGCTTTGACTTCTGATTTAACTGCTTTATTGGAGAACGCAGGAGAAGATCAAGTAGTAAATCGTGAAACATTGTTTGTTAGCTTCACTTTTCCCCAGGATCAGGACTTTGATTCTGACACTTTCTATTGGAATAGAAATACGCTGTACTCTGGGGAAAAAAGTATGGATCTACCAGGATATCACTAGATCTACACAATATCGGAGGAGAACCTTTCTGGCTATGCTCCAGGAGGCCCTGGAATTGAAGGCCCAGCTCATTATACGTTATCCGTGTAAATGTATTTTGAAAATTGATAATGTTAGATGCGTTTACTTCGAACCAGCACAGCTGAGGTTTTTTCTAAATTCGCATAAACCATCAGTGGAAATAGCCAGCCAGTCATAGTTATCACATAAATAAGTTATTGGTGTTCGTTCTATATTTCTTTTTTTATATTACCTGACTTCTGACACTCAAATTCATCCTTGGTCCCTCTAAATTTCTTTATATCTTGGGCTGATTCGCTAAGACAGTTTTTCCTTTTTTTTCCCCTATTTTCTTTTTGAAGATGTTGTATAGCCCTTATTTCATTGATAAGTGGTATTGCTGTCAAAACCTTTGTGAAATTGCATAAATAAAATAATTTAAAAAAAATTAATCCAAAGTCAATCAAAAGTGTTTAATTGCATTTTCAAAAGCACAAAAACTTTTCACTTCCTAGTCTCAGATCACTTCAGTAGAAGCAGAAACAATTGAGGAAGGAACCCAGAATACTAGACAATGTGGGCAAGAAAATCTTCCAGTCTTCCAAGTTACAGAGAAGAATTTCTAAATGCACCATTTCTAAATGACTCTGTGTATTATAATTTACCAAAAAAAAAAATCAGATAACTTGGCTCTTCTTCCAGATGATCTTCAAAAGAAGTTTGAACTACATCTTCAGGATGCCAATGCATGTTCAAAACACCTGATACGTTTTATCTATGACAGCTTTGATACATCTTTCAGCTCTTCAGCTATAGCCCGAGGCACATGACAAGGCAGCTAGCTTGGTTTATGACAAATTGGCTGATGCCCCTTGCTCAGATGACAATTTGTTTGAAGAAAAGGTTAAGGTGGCTGGCAATATCATAAAAGAACATTGCACATCATTACAAACTTTAACCGTAGCTACATTGGACTCTCTATCTTAAAATATCAGGCACCGGCACACGAAAAAGCAATTCCATTATCCATGACAAAGGTGATGTTCTACAAGATCAACCACAGCAACAGATACAGAACTGGCTGTGTCCTAGAAATATGGCTAAACCAAAAACTGCTCAACAACCAGCTCAGAAGTCAACTCCTAGCTTGTACTGAATTTATTTAGAATCGTTTTTATACCGCATGCTCGCAAAGGTTGCGACGGTTTTCAATAAAAAAAACAAAAAACCATATATAATTATGCAACAAATATATGCAACAATTGGAAAAAACACAATAAATGACAACAAGAGCACGCGGTGTTTAAAAATTGGTACTTTCCCAGCCATACATTAAATCAAAATAAGCATTTAAAGCTATTAGCTCATCTGGTAAGATTCTGGCAGCAAGCTAACTTCTTGCTTTTTTCCAACCTTTTTAATAGCTTGAACATTCAGAATGATGGTATATAAATAAATATAATATGATGAAATATGGTATTTCATTTTTGCTGTTAAGGCATTCTTCAATATCCGCTTCACTCTCCAATAGTATTCTTTACTGATTCTTTTCTCTCAATATTTTTATGCTAAATGTTTTCATCTTTCTCTTCTCCTAGATATTTCTATACACCTTCCCCCTCCAGTTCCTTAATATTGCAATCTTCAGACAGGGAGATGTTTTCAGTTTGGCTTAATTTTCCTTTAAGGGAAGTTGCCTTAGCGCATTTGTTGTAGCCAAATATCTTACTGATGTTATTTGAGTAACTCTTCACCACACGAGGTTGTCCTGCTAAATGAGCAGCATAAAAACGGTAGAGTTTCAACTCATCAACAAACAGTACTTATTTATTTAGTCAAAAGGTCTTATAACCTGCATCCTCCTATAGAATAGTTTGGTGCAGATGACAAAGTCAGCACTCGTAATTCATCAAAACATTAACATTTAAAACTAAAACTTTACAATAAAACACAGCTTTAAAAAATCTTAAAATATAAAAGATATATCTTTAAACAATATAATGGCACAATAATCAAATAGAATTATAAAAAACTCTATACGTATGATCTCTAAAAAAAAAAAAAAGCAAAACAAAACGCTTTAAAAACCCTTTCTGAAACTTCTTAAGTCTTTATCAAGTCTCAGCTCCTTAGAGAGGGAATTCCACAGTACAGGAGTGGAATAAGACATTGCTCTGCTTTTTAGTAAATTTAGACCTGTACTCTTGAATAGAAGTTTTCACTACTTGTCCTAACCCTTCAGAATGTAATGGACATTAGGTTCATAAAACAAAGCTCTAGTAGCCACTATGCAATCATTTTCAGTGTAAAGCAGTTTATGCAATAAAACCATTAATATTTTAAACCGAGACCGACTCTTAACAGGGAGCCAGTGGAGTTCCTTTAAAACTGAAGTAATATAATCTTGAGTTCCTCTTCCATTGACAAGCCTAGCAGCTGCCTGCTAAACCAGCCTAACAGCTTGCCTGCAAAGCCCACCCATAAACTATTACAGTAATCGAGTTGCCCCAGTACTATAGTCTGAAGTATAATTCTAAACAAGTCTATAGATACAAAAATTGTAAAGGTTTCAGCATTTTTAACTTAAAAAACATGCTGACCTAGCTACCATTTTTATATGGTATTGCATAGTAAGACCAGAGTCAAATATTGTATCTAAGTTTCTTACTTCATATTGCACAGGCATTTGAGACCCATCATACTGTATCTGAAGATTAACTGAAGAGGCTATTCTTCCTATCCACAATATGGGTGTTTTGGACATATTTAGAACAAGATCTTGAGATCCCAACCAACACTTAATTTCGTAAAGATACTGAGGTACAAATGAGTGCCGGACTGAACCATCAATGTTGTTGGGCACAAATAACTGTAATGTTATCTGCATAGATAAAATACTGTAAACCTTTTTTTTTTTTTTTTTATTGTCCCTAAAGGGCCATATAAATGTTGAATAACACTGAAGAGTGGTGATCTCTGTGGCACCCCTGATAACATGGATTTCCAGGAAGAACAATCCTGCCCCATTTGGACTCATTTTCTGTCCCATCAGGAATGACAAAAACCACTTATTTACCATTCCTTCTATCCCTACCTGTTGTAAACATTGTATAATAAGGAATGGTCCAATGTGTCAAATGCAGCTGACACATCTAACTGGATCAATAAACTTGTATTGCCTTTGTCAATGTGATGACATAAGGCATCCATCAAGGAAAACAATAGTTTGGTATTATGCCCCTTTCTAAAGGTGAATTGGTGGCCATCCAAAATTGGAACTCTTTCCATGAACTAATCCAGCTGCAATAACAGACATTTTTCCAATATCTTTGCCAGAGTAGGCAAATTGGATATAGGACAATAATTAGATAATTTGTTACTAAGGGCTTCCTGTTCTTTTGCATAGTTCTCACCATTGCTAACCTCAAGTAATCAGGAACCATCCCCCTCATTTAGTGAATGGTTGCGCTATGATTAAGACTCATTCCATAAACCAAGGAGTTAATGAGAGCACTCAGAGGGTTTAATGCAAGGCAAAACATAAGTGGTGATGGGGAATCTCCCTGAAATATTTCCACAAAGCTGTAATTTCAACTGAAGATCTTCTAGTGAGGAGAAGGCTTCAGTATTTTTCCTGAGCATCATTTTCAAGGGCTATCATCTACATTTCAAGACTCTCCCAATCATTACTCCGCAATTTCCACATCAGATTGGCTCAGAACAGCTGCCAGTACTAAAATGCAAGCTAACCTCCCCATTGGCACAGATGGTAGAACTAGCCCCCAAAACACAGAGAAACTAAAGATTTTATTCAAGATTTTTCTTTATTCCCAAAAACTCAGGTGGTTTTCACTCTGTCTTGGATTTAAGGAAATTGAAGAAATATCTTGGAAAAGTTCAAAATTAACTCCCTCTCCACCATCTTGCCACACTTGGAACTGAGCCATTGGTTAATCACTTTAAATCTTAAGGATGCGTATATGCACATTCCCATTCATCCAAATCACAGGAAGTATCTCTGATTCACAGTAAAAGGAAAACATTATCAATACAAATTACTCCTATTTGTCCTATTGGCATCTTCAAGAGACTTCATGGAATGTCTAGCAGTAATAGAGGCCTGTGTGAGAAAGAACATTGTCTTAGTTTTTCCATACTTAGATAATTGGCTAATATCAATCTGATCCTTAGAAGTTAAGATAATTACAACAATCATGGTACAAACACTCCTGTCTCTGGGCTTGTCTTCAATTACAAGAAGTCCCATCTAACTCCAACACAATTGAAATTCGTAGGAACGCATCTGGATGCTCTAACTAGAAAAGCCTTTCTTCCTCTTTGAAAATTAAAGATGAATTCCCTTAGGCCTGGATTTTCTAAGGTCGCAGACCTTAGAAAATCCAGCGATAACGGGGGGCGGGGTGGCGAAGTGGGGGGCGGGCCTGCAAAAGCCGGTAGCGATCGCACCTTTGTGGGCAATTGCTGTCGGCTTTCGCACCCAATAGCGCCATTGTAAAAGGTGGTGCTATTGGGTGTGAAACTCGCGGCGAAAAGGGCCCTAGCCTTTTCGCCGTCAGCGACGGTCTTTGAGGCATCCGCCGCGGTGCTGCCCTGACTCCTCCCCTTCCGGTGCGGACGCTGCCCAGAACCCGCCCCGATCTAGGTATCGCACTCAAAGTCCCTTTTCGTGTGTGATCCCTTTTGAAAATGACCCCCTTAGTTTGTTCCATTCACAACCAGAAATCAGTATCAACCAGAACAAAGGCTCAGTCCATGTTACATCTTTTACATGTCTAACTATGAGAACAGCACAATGGCACCTAAAACACCATTGGAATCAGTCATTCAGTCACCATCTTACAAAATACTGCTATCCGCCTGTTTCTCCCCGTCCCTGACTTTGTGGACTCGACCATCTAGACTCCTATCAGGGCACTTTTCCCACCCTCTACAGTTTCAAGACCACAAATGTGTCCAATCAAGCATGGGAAACTCACTTGGACACAGTCTGCTTTCAAGAGATTTGGTCCAGACAAGAACTTCAATATAAACATATTGAAGTTAAAAGCCATTTTCAAAGTCCTCCTAGTTATTCATATCCAAACTGACAACACTAAAGCAATCTTTTACATAAACAAAGAAGAACAAAATCATTAAAATTGTGTGAAGAAGCATCAAGGATATGGAATTTGGCACTTCAAAGGAACATTCGTACGTCTCTCAGACAAGCATAATGTTATTGTGGATTCATTAAGCTGCCACCTTCAACCTCAGAAATAGTTTTTATCTTGAGGCCCTTCACTATCTTTTTCAACAGTAGGGAACACCTCAAGCAGATCTCTTTACAGCTTCCTGCAATCACAAACTCCCATGATATTGTTGTAAGAGAATGGCCCAAGATGCCATAGCATCAGATGCTTCTGAAACTCCTGGACAAAGAGTCTAATGTATGCTTTTCCTCCAATTCCTCTGATTGCCAAAATGATTTCAACTTAAGAAAGGATCATCATTCCACATAAAATAAATCAAAGAAATATAAAACATCATAATAATAAAACCATACTTGGAAAAAGAATAAACATTTCAAAACAGTTGACAAAAAGAATATCCAATAATTAAATACTTGTATACATTTTTAGAAAATTTCCCAAGCACTCATAAAATATTTCAAAACAGCACACAATAAACACCCAATAATGAAAATATGCAAACACTCGTTTGCTAACGCACACATGCTCTCTCTCTACCATATCTGCTGTCAAATACACACACATATGCTTTAACATGCTTTCTTACATACACATGCTCTCTCTCTTCCCGGAACATACAGGCAACAGCAGCCTTCTCCTTGGACGTGCGCAGTGTCTCTCTGCAGTGTCTCTCTTTCACATACATGCTGTCACTCATTCACACATATATGTTGTCTCACACACACAAATGCTGTCTCTCTCACATGTACACACTCTCACCCACATACACACATGCCCATTGTCTCTCACACTCACACGCTGTCTCCCATACACACACAGACATAAATATTCATGCTGTCTCAAATACACATGCACACTTAAGCTCTGTCTCACATGCACATTCATGCTCTCTGTCTCTCTCACACACATGCACTCATGCACACTCATACTCCATCTCTCTAATACACACCTACACACTCATGCCTGGTCTCTCACATACATGCACAGATAATTTTTTTTTTTTTTTAATTTATTAGTCGCCTGGTGACAAACTCTAGGCAACTTGCAAGGTTACACATTATATCAACTGGCTCACCTTTATCCACGTTTGTTCATGCCTTCAAAAAAAATGAAGCAGATTGGTGAGGCAAGACTTCCCTTGCCAAAAGTCCCTGGTGGTCCAGTGGGATCCGGGAGCGATCTCCTGCACTCGGGCCGTCTTCTGGGGGTCAGGAGGGTCCCCCAAGACTTGTGGGGGTCAGGAGGGTCCCCCAAGACTTGCCAAAAGTCCCTGGTGGTCCAGCAGGGATCCGGGAGCGATCTCTTGCACTCGGGTCGTCGGCTGCCAGTATTCAAAATGGTGTTGATAACCTTTGCCCTTACTATGTCACAGGGGCTACCGGTGCCATTGGTCGGCTCCTGTGACATAGTAAGGGCAAAAGCTATCGGCGCCATTTTGAATACTGCAGCCGACGGTATACTGGCAGTGGGCCAGGATCTAGCCTGGTCCTGCATATGTTAAGGAAGTCCCCACCCTCCTGACCCCCCCAAGACTTGCCAAAACTCCCTGGTGGTCCAGCGGGGGTCTGGGAGCCATCTACTGCACTCACGCCGTCGGCTGCCGGTATTCAAAATGGCGCCGATAGCCTTTGACCTTACTATGTCACAGGGGCTACCGGTGCCATTGGTCGGCTCCTGTGACATAGTAAGGGCAAAGGCTATCGGCACCATTTTGAATACTGGCAGCCGATGGTATACTGACAGTGGTCCAGGATCTAGCCTGATCCTGCACATGTTAAGGAAGGTCCCCCCCACCCTCAAGACTTGGCAAAAGTCCCTGGTGGTCCAGCGGGGTTTCTGGAGCCATCTCCTGCACTCGGGCCATCGGCTGCCGGTATTCAAAATGGCACCTATAGCCTTTGACCTTACTATGTCATAGGGGCTACCGGTGCCATTGGTCAGCCCCTGTCACATGGTAGGAGCAATGGACGGCTGTCACCATCTTGTGCTCCTACCATGTAACAGGGGCCGACTAATTGCACCGGTAGCCCCTATAACATAGTAAGGTCAAAGGCTATAGGTGCCATTTTGAATACTGGCAGCCAACGGCGTGAGTGCAGTAGATGGCTCCCGGACCCCCGCTGGACCACCAGGAAGTTTTGGCAAGTCTTGGGGAGGGGGTCAGGAGGGTGGGGGGTTGTAATTAATTAAATTTTAGCCAGGAAATGAATAAAAATGGAACGCATGAATGGATCGGGGTCCCCCCTTGCCGAATGCAATGTATCTGCCCCCCCCCCACACACAAATACGAATACCGAATGTAATGTATGCAATCCCTCTGCACATCCCTATCGGGGCTCCCCTTGGGCTCGGTGCGCGCAAGGTGCTCAAGTGTGCAACCCCTTGTGTGCGCCGACCCTGTATTTTATAACATGCGCGCACAAATGTACCCTGCGCGCACTTTTTTTTTAAGATCTACCCTATAATCTTTAAGAAGAAAGGCTGGAAACTTGTTTGGATTCTGTCTCCAGCCTTAGTTACTCTGCTATCCCACAGATATAAATCCCCAAACCCTTTCCAATGAGAAACTTCCATGCTGGCAGCTGTATCCGGACGCAGAGACATCATACCTGGTGAGCCCAGAGACAACAGCTGAACTTTTTCTCCGCCGGCCCTGACGTCATCGAGAGGGGCCCACGCGCCCATATAATCGGCGCTATAGCAGCCCTTGATTGCAGCTGTATCCAGACGCAGAGACATCTTACCTGGTGAGCCCAGAGACAACAGCTGAACTTTTTCTCCGCTGGCCCTGACGTCATCGAGAGGGGCCCTCGCGCCCATATAATTGGCGCTATAGCGGCCCTTGATTGCAGCTGCATCCGGACGCAGAGACATCTTACCTGGTGAGCCCAGAGACAACAGCTGAACTTTTTCTCCGCCAGCCCTGACGTCATCGGGAGGGGCCCACGCGCACATATAATCGGCGCTAAAGCGGCGCGCCGCCAAAGCCGCGCACGTGGCTTGGTCCGGCTTAGTCCGGAGTAGGATGGAGTAGCGGAGAAGAATCTCTGATCCAGTACAACTGCCACAGAGGTGAGAAAACTTCACAGTTTTGCTGGTCATATATGAGTACCCTGTTGTAGAAGAGATTATAGATTTTCCTTTAATAAGATGCCTCCAAAACGAAAGGGGAAAGTTAGGGTGTATCCCTCGACACCCCTTCCATCTCCAATTCAACAGGAGATTGTTATATGTCAGCTTCTGTACAAAAAAAGCCAGCTGTTAAGGAATCTGCTGATCCAGATCATTTGGGAGGAAGATCTGGATCCATAGAGGAGGCATCGCTGAGTCCCAATCTTGGTTTACCACCTTTGCAGAGGGCGATTGAGACTTCTTCTGGGAATATCTTACCCCAATCAAGTTTCCTAGGATCCGAGGTATCCTTGGAGTGCCTAGGTGCGGGAGACCCAGCTGAGGGGGGAGTTATCGTGGGCCAGAATGAAGAACAGCAAGAGGGAAATGCTATCCCCGAGGCCGCGAGTAGAGGGGAAACTCCAGCAGCTGGTGGAGGGGTCTTGGAGACTTTGACCCACCCTACAGTGGTAACTCTGGACTTGGTGTGGGACTTGATGGTTACAATGTCTAATAATATAAAAGGGTTAGAGAAAAAGATAGATTTCATTGCAGGGAAAAATCAGCAGGATATATTACTTATACAAAATGTGGTTAAAAAGTCAGAGGATAGAATTAAAAACTTAGAAGAAATTGGTGAAAGGAATTTGGAGTTTCAAACAGCAGTAGTGAAAGATAGAGATTATCTAGATGAATTGAGATTTTTGAAAACAACTCCAAACGCTTAAATATGCGTCTACTCAATTTCCCGAGGGTAGCCGGGGAAATTGTGATGGAGACATTAAAAAAATTTCTAATGGAAGTTTTGCTTTTTTCTGAACAAGAATTGCCTATAGCTAGTTACTGCTATTTTTTACCAAAGAAAAATGCTAATTTAAATGTTTCGGAGTTGCCTTTTCAAGGTAATTTAACCAACTTTCTCAAAAGTTCAAATAATCAAATAATTGATAGGGGAATATTATTGGTTTCCTTTACAAATTTTGCTGACCTAAATAAGGTCATGAAGAGATATTTTTCTAAATATCCTATCTCTTTTCATGAGAATGTGGTAAAGATATTTCCTGATCTCTCTTTTGCTACGCAGTTAAGGAGAAAACAGTTTTTGGTTTATCGTCAGGAAGTTCAATCCATGGGATACTCATTTATCCTGAGATTTCCCTGTAAATGCTTAATAAGGAAAGAACAGGATGTTTTCATATTTTTTCTACCAGATCAGTTAAAAAATTTTATCGAACAGAGAAGAATAACCACCTCTTCCCCACTTACCAGTGAATTAGAATAAAATAGTTGTACAGAACTGTGAACTTCTGGATGAATCTATTGTTATGTTATATAGTATCTCCCAATAATTTCCAAGCCTCTGTTTAAAGGTTGACAAAAGTACTTATTTTCATTGATTATGCTATAAAAAACAAAATGTATGATTTCTCATAATTGTTGAAGGATTAAGTTTGGAGGGTTGTAACTGTACCAAACGTATTGTATTTCCTTTTTTCTTTTGTTGTTTCTGTTTTAAATATGGAAAATCAATAAATATATAATTTAAAAAAAAAAAAAAAAAAAAAGAAACTTCCATGCTGATTCACTACCTGCTTCAATTTAGGATTACAATCTTAGAATACATTTATCTGCTATTTCACCATATTATCAACTTTCTGAGGCATTCTAGTATCTCATTTTATCCTAGTATCTAGATTCATTAAAGGCCTTTTTCGTCTTTACCCTTCCATAAAGGATCCTTCCTCGCAATACGACCAAAATTTAGTACTTTCCGAATTGATGAATCCCTCTTTTGAACCTATAATTTCTATTGATGTCAAGTTTTTGACTTGGAAAAATCTCTTTTTGATAGCAATAATCTCAGCTTGCAAAGTAAACTCCAGGCTTTGATAATCGACCCTGCATACATGCAAACTTTTAAACATAGGATGAATTCTTAGAACCACTCTTAAGTTTCAACCAAAAGTAGTCTGTCAATTCTTTCTCAATCTATAGTCTTGCTTTTATTCTTTCCAATACCTCCCTCCAGCAAAGCAGAGCAAGCCTTCCACACTTTAGATTGTAGAAGACATCATACTTTTTTTTTACTTAGGAAGATCTATGCCTAACAGAAAATCTCAATTGTTTGTTTATTTTTTTGTATTTATTTATGAACATTTGATATTCTGCTTTTTGCCAGATTTGGTCTCAAAGCGGATTACAGAAATTTATGACTTAGATAGATATAACATGGTTAATGTAGTTAATACTGAGTGCCATTGTATGGCATAAGGATCAATTGTGGGAAAAGCTTTAACATCCTTAATGAGCTGGCTGGGGAAAGGCCTGGTTGAATAGCCGTGCCTTGGCTTTTTTCGTGGTGGATTGGTAAAGGAATCTCATTCCAGATCTTGGGAGCATAGCAGCTGAAGGCTCTTAGTCTTGTGCAGTTCATTTTGGCAGAAGTAAGGGGTGGAGAGGAAAGAAAGGCCTTTTTGTGAAGATCGTAGCTGTTTAGCAGGGGTGAAGAAGACAAGGAAATGGGCGAGATACTTCGGGGCCTGTTTGTTCTCACATCTGAAGATGGAAGTAAGAGGGTTTTGAATTTAATCCTGATTTCAATTGGTAGCTAATATAGGGGCAGGTTTTAAAAGCCTACATGCGCTGGGCCTATTTTCAAAAGGCCCGGCTGTGCGTGTAATTCCCGGGGCTTGAAAAGATGGGCGTGGGTGGGGCGATCGCGGGGCGGGGCCGGAGGCCTCTCCACTGCCGCTAGGTCAGTAGGCGTAACTTCTGAAATAAAGGTACCGGGATTTTTTTTTTCGGGCTGGGGAGCGGGACAAGTAGGGGAAGGGAGGGGAAGGTGGGGGGAGGGGGGGAACGGGGAAACCAGCTGGTCTCCCTGAGGGCTCGGCGCACGCAAGGTGCACTAGTGTGCACCCCCTTGCGCGCGTCGACCCTTGATTTTATAACATGCGCACGGCTGCGCGCGCATGTTATAAAATCGGGTGTACATTTGTGCGTGCCGGGTAGCGTGCACAAATGTACCCCGTGCGCGTAGGTTTTAAAATCCGGCCCATAGTCTGTGGGGCTTGGTGTTATATAGTCTAACAGTTTGGCCTCTACCAGGATTCTGGTCACCGTGTTTTGCATGAGTTGTAGTCATTTTAAGCAGGTTTGGAAGATATCATTCAGAAGAGAGATACAGTACATTTACATTTATTAAAGTTTGTTAATCACTTAGCACTGAAAAATCCTAAGCGATGTACAATAAATAACATTAAACTAAGAACTTAAAACAGCACTACAAATTTCACAAACGTCTATCATATATAAAATAAAAGTATTCTATATGACTGATTAGTGCATGGATAACCTTACAAGGTTGTGCTGACTGAAGTAGAAGCGTAGTTGCCAGATCTGGCAAAGGTACATAAAGAAGGCTGTCACTACTTTAGAGATGTAGCTTCCATAGTGAGATTCGGATCAAGCTGGACCTCCCTAAGATTCGTAGAGACTCTTTGAGTTGGTTGAGAGTGACCTTGCTGGTTTAATCAGAGGAATTCAGATTTGGAGAGGGTAAGTTTGAGTTTATGGTTGTTGAACCATTGGGCTATGGGTGCCAGGCATTTGTTGAGATTACCGATGAGAGAGGCTTGGTCAGATCTGAGATTAACACAAAGTTGGATGTAATCTGCATACAGGTGACATGCAGTGTCGAAGGATAGAAGCAGGTAGATGAGATTTGGGGAAAGAACAGTGCCCTGAGGAACTCCACAAATGAGGTTTTTAGGAGTGGACTGTTTGTTGGCCCATATGATAGATTGAGTTCTGTTGGACAGAAAAGGTTGGATCCACCTGAGGGCAGTACCTTCAATGCCAATATTCTCTAGGCACTGAATCAAGAGGCAGTGATAAATCGTGTCAAAGACTGCAGAAAGTTCCAGTAATACTAGGATGGCGTCACCACCTTGATCTGCGCTTAAATTGATTCCATTGGTTAAGTTTGGTAGGTCATGGCACTGAACCTAGCCTTTCTTAAATCAGAATTGATAGGCATGCAAGATGTTTCTGTCTTCGAGAAAACTGAGTAGTTGGAAGTAGACTACAACTAGTTTGGATAAGAATGGGAAGCTGGATACTGAGCGGTAATTATCGATTATTTTGGGGTCAGAATGTCTTTTATTCAGGATTGGCTTGAATACTGCTTCCTTAAGCATGTCAGGAAGGAAGCCTTAGAATAGAATGCTATTGATTATATTGGAGAGCCATGGATCTAGTTTATGCTTAAGGCTGCAAATAAACCCTGTGGGAATTAGGCCTAGTGGACTGAGGGACTGGTTAATTTTCTGGAGGATATTTTCCATCTCTTTAGGAGTGATGGTTCTGAAGACAGCTAGCGTGGTGTTGTCTGGAAAAAGTTGAGATGTTCCTGCGGATAGAGAGCATATGGCTATTATGGGAGGTATGAAGGAGGAGAGTTGTCAAAGAAGGAATGTATCGCTAGGATCTTATCGATGAAGAATTTGGCAAAGTCCTCTGCTGTGTTGCCCCTGTGGAAGTGACAGTAATGTGAGAAACGGGTTTGGATAGCTTCTGAACTGGTTCAGTTTATTTGGGTGATTCATATCGAATTCTAGCTGTTTGTAGATGTAGACCTTTTTTGCCTGGCAAATGGCTGCTCTATATTCCTTTGCATGTTCTTTACAGATACAGAAGTTCATATCTGTTGTATATATCCACCAGATTCTTTCCATTTGGTAAGATTGCTGTTTCAGAAGACAATTACCCTTCTGAAACCATGGAGAATTCCTAGGGTGCTTCATTGACATGGAGTTTAGTGCAGTATTGCACTAAATTTGTTGTTCCTTTGTTGGGTTAGGACTTCTGGTGGGTCTGTGGGTATTAGACTTTCAGGTATATTGAGAAGTTGTTGTAATACTTTCATCTGTGACTGAGGAAAAGTTCCTGGATGGAGATTTGGTCGGGGGGGCAAGATGGATTTGTATTGGGAAAAGCATGGTGGCTCGGACCAGGTACTGGTCTGACCAAGAGATAGGGTTCACTGTTATCATACTGGGGCAAAATTGAAGTTAGCTGAGTGAAAGATTAGGTCAAGGGAATGAACATGTTTGTGAGTGGGGACTTTGTTTAACTAAGTGAGTCCAAGATCCTTCATGTTGTCAGAAGATAGCAGTGATGCCACTGGTGGATTTTCTGCGTGATAGTTGAAGTGTTCAAGAACTAAGAGTTTGTGAGGCAAAGTGGCCATTTCACAGAGAAATTCTAGGAGCGTGAGACAGGATTCAGGGTAGGTGTCCAGAAGGTGGTATATCAAGACAAGTTTGGGTTTTCTAGTTTTAAAAAAACATTTCAGCATGGCTATCTACAAGAAGGTAAACCTTCCAAATAAAGTCAAGGCTTATCAAATTCAAGCAATCGCAACTTCAGTAGCACTTCTGTGTTCAGCTTCTATTCAAGAAATCTGCAACACAGTGTGAAGGCTCACCGTCCGTGAGGCCTCAGGTGCCGGTCCTCTGGCTCCGGTTCTGACCCTCTCCGAGTCGCCTTGGTCTCTGGAGTTCGCCAGGCTCACGTAACTCCCTGGTTCGGTGCCTCTGCTGGCCCTGGTTTTGCTGGGCTTCTAGGTTCTTTTCATGCAGGGTTGGGGTTAAGCAGCGCCCCCCCAATCCCCAAAAAACAACACAGAGAGAGAGCTAGTTCCTTCAAAGTAGTTTATAAAGTAACAGCGGGTTGTATTACATGGGGTCTGCACCCTCTAGCCTTGTCTCTACCTAATGCAGTGATTTTCAACCAGTGTGCCGCGGTACACTAGTGTGCCGCGACACATGGTTGGGTGTGCCGCGGGGAAAGTTCCCCAAACTATAGTGCCCCCTGTGCAGGGCCGGCGGAAGCACTAGGCGAACTAGGCGGTCGCCTAGGCTAGGGCGCCAGCTTCCCGGGGGCGGCACTGCCCCGGTAAAATTAAGAGAGCCGCGCTTTCAAGCATGTGAGTCCTTTGCTGTCAGCCCGGGCGGAACGCGGCAGGACAGCTGGAGTCAGCGGCACCGGGCGTGCTCTCTTCTTCCCGCCCCCCCCCCCCCCCGCGGTCCGGAAGAGGAAGTGGAGAGCATCGGGTGCCTGCGCGGGAAGAAGAGACCACGCTAGTGTGGTCTCTTCTTCCGCGCAGGCACCCGATGCTCTCCACTTCCTCTTCCGGGGGGGGAGGAGAAGAGAGCACGCCGGGCACGACTGGAGTCAGCCGGGTGCCTGCGCGGGAGTCATCGGGTGCCTGCGCGGGAGTCTTCCCGCGCAGGCACCCGATGCTCTCCACTTCCTCTTCCGGGCCGCGGGAAGAAGAGAGCACGCCGGTGCCTGCGCGGGAAGAAGAGGCCACGCTAGTGTCCGACGGGAAGAAGACTGCAGCGCGGCTCGGAGGAAAATGGAGTTTCAACCGCGGCCGATGGGACTCCGCCTCCGCGAGGGCTGAAAATGAAGAGGTTAGCGTTGGGAGGAGGCTGCTGCTGCTGCTAGTTCCCGGGGTGGGGGAGAGAGATAGTGAATGAACGAGCAAGCATGTGTGTTTGAGATCCTGTGTGTGTGAGTGAGAGATTGCATGTATGTGAATGATTGAGAGCCTGTGTATGTGAAAGAGAGTATGTCTGTGATTGAGAGCCTGCCTGTGAGAGAGAGAGCATGAATGTAAGTTTACCATTGGGAACCTGTATGTGTAAGTTTGTGTGAAAGAGTATGTGTGTATGATTGAGATCCTTTGTGTGTGAGAGAAATCAT
The DNA here is from genome assembly GCF_901001135.1 of Rhinatrema bivittatum. Classification (NCBI taxonomy): domain Eukaryota; kingdom Metazoa; phylum Chordata; class Amphibia; order Gymnophiona; family Rhinatrematidae; genus Rhinatrema; species Rhinatrema bivittatum. The sequence goes on along the minus strand of NC_042617.1, from coordinate 289,930,144 downwards.
GTGTATGTATGATTAAGAGCCTGTGTGTATAAGTAAGAGAGAGATCATGTGTGTCTGTGTCTGATTGACAGCTGGTTTAGGTGATGGAGCATGTGAGTATGTGATTGAGAGCCTGTGTGTAAATGAGAGAAAGAGAGGACATGTTTGTAAGCATGTGAATGAGAGTCTGTGTGTGAGAGAAAAAGACAGCATGTATTTATGTGATTGAAAGCCTGTGTGTGTGTGTGTGTAAGCGTGAAAAGATAGACAGCATGTGTGTAAATGTGTAATTAAGAGCCTATATGAGAGAGAAAAAACATGTATATATGTGAGTACTGAGAGCATGTGTGTATAGGTGTGTCATTGAGAGCCAGTGTGAGAGAGAGCGCTGGTATGTGACTGAGAGAGGAGAAAGTTCCAAGCAAACCACCCCACCTCCTGCTAATTCAGAACAATCTCAGGACACCTGGATATCAAATGTTCCCAGGTATGCAGAGCAAAAAAATTTTTGTATCCTTATTATTTTTCATTACTGGGTCTTTGTGTCTGCTATTTTTAAATATTTTGTTGGTATCTGGAAATGTTTTATATAAGTTTTTAATTATTGGATATTCCACTCATCAGCTGTTTCGAAATATGTTCTTTTTGTTAGTACAGTTTTACTGCTGATGATTTTATATTTCTTGATTTGTTTTTATAAGGATGGGTGATGTTTCTTTTTTCCTTTGTTACACTGCATACAGAGACTCTGGCTTGTTGCAGTTTCCAATTCAGTTTTTTCTGCATGCTTCTTGTTATGCGTTTTGGTCTCTTTATTCTATGTTAGGTGAGGGACAGCACGTGATTTCAGGTGAGGTTTTCTGCTGGCGTGTTGTTTCTGTGTAGGACTCTATAGCAGCCTGACTTGGTCCGTTTTTCCTAATAGGAGATGTATTGGTGTCTTAAGGCCTGGTGTAATATTTTCAGAGACTTATTGTACTTTAAAAGTGTGATCTTACATAAAATGCACACATTTACTTGTATTTAGTTTTAAACATATTGTATGGCTCTCATGGAATTACATTTTAAAATATGTGGCGTTTATGGCTCTCTCAGCCAAAAAGGTTCCTGACCCCTGGTATAGAGCTTAGCCACTACTGCTGCTTCTGGTGTGTACTACAGCCTGCATGGAAGAAGAGTAAGAGAGCTGCTGGAGGGGGTAAGTAAAGATGGCTTTTTAAGTTCATTTTTCTTGATTGACTGCCATTTTAATTATTTAATATTATGTGATGTGTCTGCTTTTTTTGTTTGAGCAACAAGTATAGCTTTGGTTTATGTTTATTTTATATATTTTTATTTATTTATTTATAAAAGAGTTTCTATACCGTCGATAAGACAAATCATCTCAATGGTTTACATGGCATAAAAATGTCAAATAAGTGTTCTGTTATAAATACAGACTTCGTTATTTTCATTAATGCACAATGTAAGTTAATTGTGTGTGGAGGCGGGGGCGGCATAGCTGACGTTTCGCCTAGGGCGCCTAATACCCTTGCACCGGCCCTGCCCCTGTGTTTTGTTCCCCTACGATGCGCAGTCACGCTTCCTACAGTGTAGGAGCCGTGTACAATAACACATGCGCGAGCTTTGAACGCTCGCGCGACTTAATGACATCACCGAGCTGGTACTTGTACTCTGGCCTCATGACCATAGTATTTCTCATTGTACCCCTTTATATTGCAGTATTTGCTTGGCAGAGGTCCTTTAAGTGTGGCAGATAATGTAATACTCTTCTATTTTAGTGTGTGGCTGCGCACACTATCTCAGCAGTGATGGAGAAGTATTTGAGAATGGAAAAGGCAAATGCCGAACAGGACCCTGGACACAATTCTGACCTAGATGAAGGCCCTAGTATGAGAGGTCGACAAAAGAAAAAAGACAAGACGGTGAGCTCAAGGCAATACAGTGAAAGCTATCTTTCATTTGGATTTACTTTCACTGGGGATGCGACAGCACCAACACCACTGTGCTTGGTGTGTGGTGAGAAGCTATCCAATAGCGCCATGGTGCCAAGCAAGCTTAAACGCCATCTCCAAACGAAACACTCTTCTGTTCAAAACAAGCCGATGGAGTATTTTGTACGCTTACGTACAAACAATGAGAAAGAAGCAACTTTTTTGAGAAAAAGCACACAGGTAAATGAGAGAGCCCTCAAAGCTAGCTACCTTGTTGCTGAACTCATAGCTAAATCAAAAAAGTCTCACACTGTGGCAGAAACATTAATACTACCAGCTTGTAAAGCTATTGTAAATGAGATGCTTGGCCCTGACGCAGCCAAAGAGATAGCTAAAGTGCCTCTCTCTGATAACACAATTTCCAGACGGATTGATGACATGTCTGCTGACATTGAAACAGTTGTTTGGAAAAGGTGCGCATCAGTAAGAAATTTGCCTTGCAAACTTGATGAGTCGACGGATATCAGTGGACATTGTCAGCTGTTGGCCAATGTGCGTTTTGTGGATGGAGAAGCCATTAGAGAAAACTTCCTATTTTGCAAGGCACTGCCAGAAAAATCAACAGGAGAGGTAATATTCCAGGTCACATCGGAATATCTTGATAAAAGTGGGCTTACATGGGAAAACTGCACAGGTGTCTGCACTGATGGAGCCGCAGCCATGGTCGGGCGCATCAAAGGCTTTGTAAGTAGGGTTAAAGAAAGAAACCCAGATGTTCTTGTTACCCCACTGTTTCTTGCACCATGAGGCCCTCGTTGCAAAGACCTTACCAGCAGAATCTAGTTCCTGTGTTGGATGATGTTGTGCGCATAGTGAACTTTGTGAAGATGCGACCTTTGCGATGTCGCTTATTTGCGTCTTTGTGTACAGAAATGGAAGCGGAACATAAAATCTTATTGCTCCACACGGAGGTCCGGTGGCTGTCACGCGGCAAAGTGCTGGCCCGTGTGTATGAGTTGCGAGAGGAACTTAAAATATTTCTGACAAACGAGAGGTCCGATTTTTCAAAGCTGCTTGCAAGTGATGAGTGGTGTACAAAGCTGGCATACCTGGCTGATATATTTCAATATCTGAATGAACTGAACACACGGATGCAAGGCCGAAATGAAAACCTGCTTACAAGCACTGATAAAATGAACGGATTCCGTTTAAAGGTGCAGCTCTGGCAACAACATGTTCAGGGTGGCAACCTTCAGATGTTCCCGCTCACCGAGAAACTGCATGATGGCAACACTGCTGCAACGTGCGAGGTGATTGGCAGACATTTGAAAACTCTTGAGGAGAAATTGTCGTTTTATTTCTCTTCAGCCTTCACAGAATGCCTTGACTGGGTTAGGGACCCATACAGTTCATTATCCGTTGCTGGAAAGGACATGACTTTAAAGGAGCAAGAGGAACTCATTGAACTGAAGCAAGATCGCGGTTTTAAAGCTAAACTTTGCTGATCTTCCTTTAGACAGTTTTTGGTTATCTGTTGCCAAGGAGTTCCCCATTCTGGCCAACAAAGCTATTTTGACATTGCTCCCATTTTCAACCACATATCTATGTGAGCTGGGCTTCTCAAGCTTGACTGCCATAAAAACTAAAAACAGGGAGAGACTGAGAACTGTTGAGGAAGAGCTTCATGTGTGTCTTTCCACCATTCCTGCCAGGATATCCCTTTTGTGTTCATCGAAACAGGCCCAGGTTTCACACTGAATGAGTATAGATACATTTAGAATCTATATTTTTAAACATATGTATAATATGTACTGTTTTAGTGTCATTTTGTGCCATTTTGGTTGGTGGTGTGCCCCGGGATTTTTTAAGTGTAAAAAGTGTGCGGCGGCTCAAAAAAGGTTGAAAATCACTGACCTAATGAATCAAGGCTTGCTGCAAATGACCCTCCCCCAGCCTAGCCCTCCAGTCCTCTTACAAGCGGTGCTATTACAGATTAAGCTTGTACATCCTCTAATCAGCGCTATTAGCACATCAAACATAACAGGCACCTCTAGAGCCCTTCTTCAGGGCTTCCCCTAAGACAAAGGTTATATTCCACCCTTCCCAGATTACTCAGTTTCCATATATGATCTGGAGGATCCCTCTCCCCCTGAACCTACCTCCATCTCCTCCTCCTCTGACTCTGATGAGCCGGGCTTTTGTGGCCAGCTCCATCACGGTGGCACGCCCTCTTCCTCCAATTCCATGGGCTCACCGCTGTCTAGCTCATTAGTCTCTATGTCTGCCACCTGTTCGCCTTCAGGCTCTCCTCCCAGGTCTGGTGGGGTTTCAGGGAACCTGGGATTTGTAGTTTTTTTCCTCTTCCCCTGTGCCCCCTGCTGTCGGGCTCTGGTATCACGGTTGTTCTTATGGTAGCTTGTCAGCTCCTGCCCGCGGCCGGGCTGTGCTACATCACAGCAGCTACCTGTCATTCATTCACATTTTTGTCAAGCATTGTCTAGAAGAAGATTATTGAAGAAATAGTGCTTTTTGTCAAGGAGTGCTGAAAAATCTCAATAAATAGCTTCAACTTTCCCACCATACACTATCAAACAGGGTTGCATAATTCTAAAAAAATAAAAATAAAAATCCTATTCAAACAATTCTCAGCTTGGGAGGCCCCCACTTGTGTGGCTGATATTGTTCCTGTTTGTCCACAGAGAAAGCAATTGCTTACCTTTCACAGGTGATCTCTGCAGACAGCAGAACAAATGAGCCACACAATCCCAACCTCCTCCTCTTAGAGTTGCAGTTCAGCTAGTAAAAAGACTGAGGAGACTCATGCGGTGTGATTGTATAAGAACTCCCTCACATGCTCAGAAAGACAAATCTTTCTGAGTTCTGAGACAGCATGTCCATGTTGATGCTGTCAGATGACATCATTCCTCCAAGTGTGACTGACTGTTCTGTTGTCTATAGGTGAGAAACTTTTCTTTCATCAAGGACAAACAGGACTAAATCAGTCCCACTTTTAGGTGATATAATGAGGATGGAATGTATGCTAGAAAACTTTTCTGCTCATGCGCAGCCATCTCTGCCAAGCCATGCACTGCAAGAGTGCATGGCTTCCCACGGAAAGAATAGGACATACTATCACATTGGGAAGTTAATTTTCAGAATAAAGTTGTGAAGTTCCATCAGCGTTCATCTTTTTTGCCTCCAATATCTTCCAGGTACCCCAGCCTTGCACAAAGAGATTTAGGATCCTTTCTTCTTTTTAAAGAATTTTTTTCTTTCATCTTGGCAGATTCCATTTTACACACACTGACCAACAAGAAAGCTATGGGGTTTAAATTGTGTCAAACCTGCAACTGGCAAATATCCAACAATGACCACCTTCCTGAATGTATTCATTGACTAAGTATTCAGCATGATATATTTACTTGTTTGTATTTCTTTTCCACTTTTACAGTTGTAGCTCTAGGTGAAGTACAGTTAAAGGGATGATTAACATAAATGTAAAATAAAATAGGTAACAAATATAGTTAAATGGAAATCCACTGTCATAAAAACATTATAAACCGTACATATTAAGCAAATGGCTACTAATCATATATAATAAATACCAAAGCATAAAAAGAGTTGACAAAACATAAATGACACAACAAAAAAAACCCCAAGACAACCAAGATAAGCAAATGTACAATAAAACAAAGTATACCAGATAAAATAAATAAGACCAGCCTTACATACAACCACATAGTACAGATTTCTTCCAATAGGGCAACTACAATACAGCCATTAAGAAGGAGCTGAAAAAACACCTGACAAACCAGGGGGGGATTTTTTTTTTATAGACACTTTGGACTCAGCCCATGAATGGACATGAAATGCAGAAATGGAGGTTCTCAAGGACATGAGTAATCCTTTTTCTCCGAGTCAGTAGCTATGTGGCTGAATTCTGGACAAACTGAAATTTATGAGCAATCTTTTTTGAAATCCACAAGTATACAACATTGCATGTTTAATATGTTCAAATATATCCCCTACAGCCAAAGAACTATGAAGACTTGGACTTCAGGACATCTTCTAGCCTATTCTAAACCTGTTATCAATATAAATATTGACATCCAAGCCTTTCAAGCAATTGACCTTGAAGCCAAATACTTCACCCAATGGAGTCTTCAACATTGAAGGTAGCATCCTTCTCTTTAGAGTTGAGCATGAGACTCTATTAAACTTACATCTAAGAACAGCCACTCATCACTTACTCTTCTGCAAAAGGAAGCAGGGTTGAGTGTGAGAGTGAGGCCTACTAATGCCAAGCACTGGGCTCTGACAACAGTACTTCAGCATTGATCTAGTTCATTGGTTCAGGCTACAACAATGACAATTTTGTTGTGGCAGTCTGTCATCCTAAGAGATTTCTTTGATGCCAGCTGCATCAATGTTAATACTGTTGGCATAAACAATGTCTTTTACCTCCTAACCTACCCATCTCATCCCCTAGTTATAGAAGACCGATGTGCCCATTGGTAACTCCATAGGAGGATATACTATCACCCACAACTGCTTCAGAGCTGTTATCTGGAGTAGTATACAAAATGGATTTGGATAGATTGGTGCATGATCTTCTTGCTCAGTATTTAGCTAGCCTTCAAACAAGCTTGATATTGAAAGTACCAATACCTTCTTTTTCTACCTCAGATCAAGTAGATCCTTTCATTAAAATCTCTTCATGATGATCATCACTCTTTGGTGCCAATAATTGCCTTGGTCAGCCACAGCACTGGATATCACTCTTAGAAGGCATTTAACTTCTAAAAGAAAATTATGTCCTATAATTCCTCATGCTGTTGCTTCTAAAAGGAAGCATACATGGATCTACTCTCCAGTTCATTTGTTTCCTCCTCCACATGAAGCTGATTCTGGAATGATCATGGGAGACTGACTATGACTCTCTGGATTTTGATTCAGGTAAGGATGATTCACCAGGTATACCATCTGACTTTTTATCACCTCCTGCTAGGGCACTTCACCTTCCACAAGACTTCTCCTTTCCAGTCTTCATCATGAGGATGTTACAAGTGATTTCTTTTGAAGTATAGAGGAAATATTTGAGTGTTCCCATGCTACAGATTCTGAAATATCTTCATGTACATAGACACTGTAGCAGTCCCAGTCCACCAATTCCTGAAAGATCTTCAGATGAAGATCTGAGAGTCTTCACTTACTATCCCTCCAGTGGATAAAAATATAGATATACAATACCAAATACAATGGCTGGTGTAAGGATATTAGACAACCTAGGTGAACTTTAAAAGACCTTCAGACATCTTTCAGTCTTTTTCTCCTTTAATCACTCCATAACTAGAAATATGTTTAATATGTGTCATGCATGAGTATATGGGTATATATTTTTATTTTATGTGTGTGTGTGTATATATATATATATGTATGTCCGTTTACGTATGTATATATATATATATATATATATATATATATGTATGTATATATATATTTATGTGTTATCATATATTACATTACTATGTAATTCAAACTGTTTTCATGGATTAGTTAAATTTATAAATTAGTTGACCAGTTTATTATACTGTATGTTCTTGGTTCCATGTATCGCCTTACAGGCAGTTTTTTGTTCCATGTAAACTGGTTTGATTTGTAGCTAATGCAGGAAGATCGGTATATAAAAACTAAAAATAAATAAATAAACTTGCAGGCATGCACCTCTAGCCCTGTGTACCAAGCCCTAGGAGCATTCTTCTTCCTTTCTTCACCTTTCCGAGCCCAGAACCAGGAGCATTCCTCTTTCTCTCCTCCTATCTCCCACCACTTCCCTAGCCCCAGGATCCTTCTTCATCTCTTTCCCTCAACCCCAGGACCCGGGGTGTGCTGAGTAAATGGCAATATCAAACAACATATAGTGACATATATAATATTGCAATCTTTATTAATTTCAAACAAGAAATGTCCAAAAGACTTTATACTCAAATCTTCACAACATCACCCCAAGGAATATCCATCTAAAAATCCCAACCCATAATCACACAAATAATCACACACCATTCATACTACTTACTCAGATACATTCTTCATATTACCTCCCAACATTAAAATTTCTCCATTTTTCCAAACAAATTGTTTACATGCAAATGAAAATCCTCATTACAGTACAGTACTAATCTTTCAAAATCAATTTGTTCACAAGCAGAAAGAATTCTATTTCACAGATTTTTTTCTCGTTCTTAAAATGAAATTCTTTCAATTCCTCCATCGTTTTAAGAACGAGAAAAAAATCTGTGAAATAGAATTCTTTCTGCTTGTGAACAAATGATTTTGAAAGATTAGTACTGTACTGTAATGAGGATTTTTGAAAATCAGTGTCCTCAAATAGATTTTTGGGTCCTTTACATTATCAATTTAGGATATAAACTAAAATTCTTCAGGATTCCTCCAAATTGTCCCCCAAGGAAATCTTCTCTTCAAGTCCAAGATCAAGATTTATTGAACAAGGAAATCTTTCCCACTTAAAGCAAGAGCTATCGCGTATGTTCCACTCCATGAATGGAAAAAGCAAGTTTTATTCCAAAGACCTTCTAATCCCAAAGAAAACAGGGGGACTTCATTCCCATCTTGGATCTCAGAGCCCTAAACAAGTTTCTTCACAAAGAAAAATTCAAGATGATTGCATTGCTCATGATCTTGCTTCTCTTATTTTATTTTATTTATTTCAAATTTTCTATACCGGTGTTTGGAAAGGATTGTCACATCGGTTTACAATCTTCACAAAAACATAAAATTACAGCTGATACGAATAAAATAAAATAGACATAAAAACTTGGTATTTTAATTTTAGCTATTCGTCCTATTACAATTTTAAAATAAACATATACAATTATAATAAATAAAATGAATTACAGACAATAACGTTCAGTTTGTTGGCGCCCACTTCAAATTGTAAAATGCATGCATAGTGATGTCAAGTATGCCCAGCCAATGCTCTCTTTAAAGGCTTGTTTGAATAGCCATGTTTTAAGCGTTTTTTTAAACTCTGAAAAATTGGTTTCTAGCCTGAGTTCTGCTGGTAGTATGTTCCATATCTTGGGGGCTGCGAGAGATATTGCTCTATCTCTGACGGATGTCAGTCTTGCCGAGGACAGTGAAGATATGGATAGTAACCCTTTATTAGCTGATCTTAAATTTCACTGTGGTGTATGAAGTCTAATGGATGCATTGAGCCATTCAACCTGTTCTCCGTGGGCTGCATTGTGAAGAATACATAATGTTTTATATTGGATCCGTTGCTCAAGGAGATGTTGAAAGAGCCAAGTTCAGGTTAGAGTCCATAAATAGAAATTCTCCTCCTCCTTTTCCCGTTGGTGGATCTGGGGTTAAGGGAGCACCAGGACTTAAAGATGTTTCACAAGTCAGGGAGTTGAGACCCTGCTCCTGGACTACAACTCCAGCGACTTCTGCTCCTGGTGTTAAAGTGACGGTTCTGCCAAAGATATCCTGAATTTGTGGTTGGTTGTTACTCACAACCGGTGTTGAGGTTGCTACTTTCCCCTTCCTCTTAGTATGGGGCATCACCAAGAGGAATGGTATCCACAGTAAATAAAGAAAATCGTACCTCTAAATATTAGGCTCCTTGGAGACACAATGTATTTCAAGTCAAATTCCGTAAAGGCTGCAGTCCAAAAACCCAAAATATACTTCTGGAAATTCCAGCAATGGGGATTCCTTCACATTTTCCAGCAAACTCCAACAAGCTCCGACGAAGCCCGACAACGCGCCGATGGCGGCGCGCCATCTAAACGCCGATTTTATGGGCGTTTGTCTGGGCGCCTCCCGATGACGTCAGAATCCGGAAGGGATCCCACAATCGCCGTCAGCTGTGCAGCCTACCTGGTTGAAGTAATGGCAGCAATAGTCCAAGTAGAAAAAAGACCCGGAAGGGTCAGTGAGCTCGGGTAAGCTTGCTGAAAGGAAAACCTGCAGCAAAGTCCCTCTAGACAAACGCCGATTTTATGGGCGTTTGTCTGGGCGCCTCCCGATGACATCAGAATCCGGAAGGGATCCCACAATCGCCGTCAGCTGTGCAGCCTACCCGGTTGAAATAATAGCAGTAATAGTCAAAATAGAAAAAAGACCCGGAAGGGTCAGTGAGCTCGGGTAAGCTTGCTGAAAGGAAAACCTGCAGCATCTTTATTAGTTTTAATTGTTGGGTTTTATTTGATGTATCTGCTTTTTAAAGCATTTTATTGCTGTTTGGAAAAGTTTAAAATATTTGAATATGAGCTTTTAATTATTGGATGTTCTACTCATCAATTTTGAAATATTTATTGTTATTAGTATGGTTTCACTATTATGATTGATGTTTTACATTTCTTGATATTTTTGTTTGATATTTCATGAGGAATGGTAATAGTTCTGTTTTCCATTGTGGTTCCTAGTTTAGTGTTTGCACATTTTTGTTTATACTTTATGATCTCTTTATTCTGTATTTGGTGAGGGTCTGTGTTTTGCGTGTGTGACAGAGATGAAATATTCTGCTAGCACATACTTTCTGAGTAGGGATCTACTGCAGCCTGGCTTGTTCTATTTTCCTAATAGGTATATTTTCCTAATATAATATAATATATTCCTAATAGGTATATTTTCCTAATATAATATATAATATAATATCATATCATATCATATAATATAAAATAATATAATAGGTATATTTTCCTAATAGGTAATATTTTCCTTGGTAGCCCAAAACTTTGGAACTCCCTCCCAACTAAACTCAGAATTCAAGAAAACCTAAAAACATTTTAAAAAGAATTAAAAACTTGGTTGTTCAACAAAGCATATCAAACCACCCAAAGAATCAACTAATCATCACCGCCCTCCATTACAACCTCATGATTAAATGAATATCAGCACAACTATACTTTTCTAAAATAAGAATGAACTTGTTTTGATTTTAAGCATGAATTTATTTAATACTAAGCCTAAAAATATGTTATGTTTTTAGACCTCTTGTTAACCCCTTTATCACTATAACCTTATTTTGTAAACCGTTATGATGGCGTTATTTTGACGTTTCCGAATGAGTATATAAAACTCATTAATAAATAAATAAATATTGGTTTTTTACGGCCTTGTATAATATTTGCAGTATTGCCTTTTGTTAGGTAGGGCTGTTACTGTTTGAGTGATGGCAACTAGTGTTATTTTAGTATGGGAGGTTTATTATATTATAATTGTAATTCATGGTTTCTGAGCGCCAAGCCCACACTCAACATATGTTAAAATAGGCCTAATACCTCACTGGTTCCAAGTGTCCTTTCTGTACCAGAGTAGTGCATGCAAATATAATATATATGACATAAGAGCTATTTTTACCTCAGAATGTCCTTTTCATTAAAATCTGTTTTTGTACGTGAATTATTTTTTATTATGTGTGGAAGGTCTGGGGGTCAGGGACCAAGGCTGTAAGGTTTGCCTAGGGTGCCTAATATCCTTGCACTGGTCCTGGCCAGAGCTCACTCCCATATGAGGGTTGACTGAATGATGCTAGCAAATAATTATAATAGTAGTTTTATTTGGGGGGTTGGTTTCTTTCATTTATTTTTTTTTAACTGTTTTTTATTGATTTTAAAGTGTACATTAGAACAAATAAGAACATCAACAATAATTTTCAACTGTTTCCCTATCTTCCCTTACCCTTCACTCCCCCTCCCCCGCCCTTCCCTATAAGTCCAAAATAAAGATCTCCATTACAGCAAATGTTCAAGTTCCTGGTGGTGTTTCTTGCGTGGCTGTATCCTCAATGATGTCCCAATCTGCGTTCCATGGGTCTCGGTTGATGCCTGTGTGAAGAGCTAAATTTTTTTTTTTAAAGCTGACCAAATTAGTACTGTATTTATAGACTTCTTTGGCATGGCAGTAGTCAGAATGACATGCTCCATGGAGCAGAGGCGCAGCATTTGCTGGAACCAGTGTTCATAACTAGGGCTTCCAGCACTTATCCAATTGATCAGAATGACTTTTTTGCCCATCAGGCCCGCTTTAGTGAGAAACAACCATTCTGGAGTTGTTAAATGTAATTGGGCTGTGGAGTCCAGTCCAAAGAACCATAATGTAGGGTCTAAGGGTAGTCCCCTTTTTAGAATTTTAGCGCAGAACTTGCGTATCTGACCCCAAAATTGGGCTATGACACCACAGTCCCAGAAACAGTGATAAAAATTACTGTCCTCAGCCGAACACTTTGGACATTGTTTGGATTTTGAAATCCGCATGTGTTGCGCCTGTAAGGGGGTGATGTAACTCTGCCAAAGAAATCTATAACCGGTTTCGCGTAATTACACATTGTCAGACACCAACAACAAATCTGTAAAGCAGTTCTGAAATTCAGTAATCGTGAGTGAGAAAAGAGGCCATACCGCCCATCTTTTGTGGAGGGGATCTAATATATTTATATCCTGCAAACGTGCAATCTCTTTGTAATAATGAGATGTGGTAGGCCTTTTGTTTTTCCCCATTTGTACTAAATCCTTAAGCCTTTGAGTTTCTATAGTCTCCAATAGTTTAGGCTGTAAAGCCCTTATAAAGTGGTGGACTTGAAAGTATGCATAATGGTCTGTGTTCGGCAGGGCGTAACGTTGTTGGAGTATAGGAAAAGAGAGTAGTGCTCTCGTCGCTCTATCATACAGATCAGATATAAGGGTCAAACCTTGTGCGTCCCACCAATGGAAAATTCCCCTTTGTTTGCCAGGTAGAAAAAGGTCATGCCTAGTGATGGTGAGAAGTGGAGTCAGCTGGGTCGGAACTTTCCCAAGTTTACTAGGCTTTTCTACATGTGTGTAGAGGCTCCTGTGCTTTAAGGTAGTGGGGAACCAGCGAGACGTCTAGTTGTAACAAGGAATTTAATGAGGTTACTCCATACCATTCGAGAAGGTAGTTATATGGGGTAAACATTAACGTGGAGAACAGCCAGTCTCAAATGTGTCGAAGGCTGCATGCCAGATTGTAAGCAGCTAAGTCTGGACAATCTAGTTCCCTAGGGCAGGAAAGAATTTCCAAGGTTAGCCGGGCCCTCTTTCCCTTCCACAGAAAGGATCTCAAGGCCTGGCGTATCTGGTTATGATCATGTTTTGTGATCCAAAGAGGTGCCATTTGTAAGACGTACAACCACTTAGGGAGCAAGATCATTTTAAATAGTTGTATACGTCCTGTCAGTGACAATGGTAATGTTGTCCATCTTTGCAGTGTGGATAAAGTATGGGTGAGCAGGGGTTGTATGTTAACCCTATACAAATGTCCTATGTTGATAGGGACCCGGACACCTAAGTATTTGAGACTTCCCGTTACCCAGTGAAGGGGAAAAACACCTGGCCATGCTGTATGTATATACCCTGTGATATCTATTGCTTCGGACTTGTCGTAATTGATCTTGAGGCCCGCGAATCTACCAATATCATCCAGTAATTCCAGCACCACCGGGAGTGATCGTAATGGCTGTGTAACAAAACCAAAAGATCGTCCGCAAAAGCGGATATTTTAAATATCTGTGTGGGGCCGCCAAACCCCTTCACTGCTCGGCAGGCATCTATCTTCTGCAAAAGTGGGTCTATATAGAGTATATATAGAAGGGGTGAGAGCGGACATCCTTGTTGGACCCCTTTTTGGATCTTAAAAGCCTCGGAGAGACAACTATTTGCCAGTATACGGGCCGATGGTTGTTGGTATAGGAGGGAAATGTAATTAAGGAAATCACCCTTAATGCCAAACCATTGTAGAACTGAGTATAAATAAGGCCAGGCCACTCGATCAAGCACCTTTTCGGAATCAAATCCAATGGCCATGGCTGGAATGTCTTGATGTTGGCAGATATGTTGGGCTGTTAGAAGTTTAATTATGTTAGCTGTCGGTTTTCTCCCCCTAACGAAGCCCATTTGATGAGATATCAAAGTGGGAAGGAATACATTCAAACGCTCTGCCAGAATTTTTGTTAAAATGTTTAAATCACAGTTGAGCAAGGAGATTGGTCGATATGAGGAGGGTTGTTGTGGGTCCTTTCCAGGTTTTGGAAGAATTGTGATATGGGCCTCGTTGAATGGAGCCGGGAATTGCTCTTGTTTCAACCCAGCTGAATAGTAGTTAGTCAAGGGCATGCTAACGTGGATGTGGAGTAGCTTATAGAAATCGTAAGAAAACCCATCTGGGCCTGGGGACTTCCCTGCTTGGGTGGCCATAATAGTCTGCAAAACCTCGTAGGTCTGTATTGGTCTGTTCAGAAATTCAAGCTGGGAGGCCGTCAGATTTGGTATTTGGAGGTCTTGGAAAAAGGACTCCTCATCTGTATTGGCCCTTAGCGGGTCCGAAGTATACAAAGTGTTATAAAATTGTCGGAAAATTTCACATATTTCCTTTTCTTTGGTTGTGTGCCCCCCAGTTTGGGTTTTTTAAGTAGTTATGAAAGACCTCTGCCTTCTGATCTTCGTGAGATTTGCCATTAGTCTGCTGGGTTTATTTCCAAATCTAAACAGGCATTGCTCCCCTTTTTGCAAGTACTGGTGTGCACGAGTGTCTAAGAGAGTGTTTAAACATCACAGTACCCCATTGTACTCTGTTCTGTGTTTATCCGTGTTATGTTGAGTCAGCTGCTCTTCGCCTGACGGAGCAAACCCTCTAAGTGTATTATATTCTTATTGAGTTGTTTATTGCAGAAGTGAACATATGCTATAATCTCCCCGCGAAGCACAGCCTTCCCCCATCTCCCAAAAGAGTATGGGATTATCTACATGTTGTTGGTTATTCTTCGCAAAATCTTTCCATTTTTCGCGGAGCATAGTCTGAAATGGAACATCATCTTTGAGAAAACTAGGGAATCGCCAGAGGCATGCCTTCGAAGTGTGTATGTTTGAAGTGATGGTGATGGATATTGGGGCGTGATCTGATACCACTTGGGGTTCAATGGATGCCTCGGCTATTCCAAAAAATTAGGTTTGAGAGATGAGAATGTAGTCTATACGTGACAGTGTGCCGTGGGATCTCGAAACATGTGTGAAGTCATGTTCACTAGGGTGAAGTGTACGCCATACATCAATTAAACCCAATTGATGGCAGAGATATGCTACACCTTTCTTCTTCTTCCCTGTTTTCATGAATTGTGGGGGGGATTTGTCAAAAAATGGATCCAGGACACAGTTAAAGTCCCCTGCGACATATACCCTTCCTTGCCCATGTGTATTCACTAAATTGCTCAATTGAACGAAAGGCTCATGTGAATAATCGTTTGGTGCGTAAAGGTTACAAATGGTCGTTAGTGTATTGTTCCACGTTCCCACCAATATGATATAGCGACCCGCCGGGTCTGATATACTTTGGATGACCTGGAAATTCGCGGTCTTACTAATGAGAATTGCTACCCCTGCTTTCCGATGTACCGCTGCAGCATAAATACAGGTGCCTACCCACTCTCTATGTAGGTTTTGGCTCTCTGTGTCTGTGAGATGGGTTTCTTGTAGGCAAGCCACCTCGGTCTGTAAGTGTTTAAGGTGGGACAGCACCTTCTTCCTCTTTATCGGGGTTCCCATACCATTTACATTCCACGATATAAGCTTAGACATATCGGGTAATTAATAAGGTATCAAGGGAGCAAGAATGTACAATTTTAAGGAGAGATGCCCCCAGCCTGGCAACTCCCCTGATGGGCTTAGTACCCAACTTTATAAGAAAACATTGCATTAAAGGTATCACCACTTGGAATCACATTATCAGAAATATTGCAATCAGACATCTGAGATCACACAGTCCCATTACATAATAGCTCTTCCCCCCTCCCCTCTTCCCTCCACTGTCCACCCTCCCATCCCCCCTCCCCAGCCTCCCCTCCCCCCCCCAATTGTGTAACAAGACCCCCATTAGGAGGTAACTAGGTCACTTTTCCTGTGCCCGAGTGCCATACTCCCCCAGAATCCAAGGTACGCCATTTCCGTCATTGTTGCAGAGAGAGGGTGCGGTAGTGCGGGTTAATAGGACAGCAGGAGCTCGATTGTACCACTGGCTTACCACCCTCACTAGGGTCATTCCATCCCGTTTGTCTCTGTGGTCAGATGTCCTTTTGTAGGCCTCCTCCTGCTCTCCTTCCGCTCGATGGTATGAAGCATATGATGTGTGTTCACACTGTCATGGCGTCCTGGGTTCCCCCTATGGGGAGCATGTCTTTTACTTCCAGTTAGGGCAAACTTTTAACGCCAAGTCCTCAGTCTATCCTCTGGGTCCAAAGCAAACGGTGAATGGATATGAGAACGGCTAAGGAAATAAAGTCAGCCTGTAAAGGGGGCTATGGAATCTTGCATGCCCCTCTCCAGGGATTTGTGCCATATCCAATGTACTGGGAATTTTCCCCTCAGTCTGTCAGGGCGTCCAAGTAAGCTTTTGCGGAATCTGGCACTGTAAAGGTGCGCTGGCCGTTCTGATGCCAGATTTTTAAGGTGGCCGGATATTGTAGGGCAAATTTTATCTGTTTGGTATAAAGGCGGGTGCAGATCTGAGCAAATCCTTTGCGCTGCTCTGAGACCCGCACCGAGTAATCTTGAAAGATCCTGATTTTATGAGTCTGGTATCTGATATCCTGTTTTGCCCGGTACGCCCTCCAGAAGTCAATTTTCTGCGCATAGTTAAGGAGCTTTGCGATTACTAAACGGGGCCTGGTCTCTATATCCCATTTGGCTCCCAGCCTATGTGCTCTTTCGATAGTGAGCTTCCCCTGCAGACCCGGGAGTTCCAGCACCTCCTGCAGCCATGTTTCGAGTAGAGAAGCTAGCTCTTGCTCCCCCACAGTCTCTGGAAACCCCAAGAATCTTAAATTTGATCTTTGTGCCCGGTTCTCCAGGTCATCAAGTTTCTCAGTAAGTTCTTTTATGCCCTTACCATATATATCCAGGGTCCGTGAATGGCCGGCGATATCATCTTCGACTGCGCTCAGCCTCCCTTCCGCGTGGTCTAGCCATGGTGTTAAATCATTGAGGGCTGTTCTAACCTCCATCAGCTGGCTGGCGATATCGGCTAGTTTGTTGTCGAGTGCTGCCCGGATAATATCCTCGATCGCGGTGAGTGTGAGCCCCGCTGCTCCTGCGGCCTGTTCCGGGTTGGTATCTTGGCCGGTCGCCATTTTAGGATCAGGTCCCTGGGTCTTATCTTTATCCTATTTGGTTCCTTTAGTAGCCATTATCGGCGAAGAGCGCTGCATATATCGAACTATGGACATAAGCTGAGTCGCTCCCTATCTTTTTTCGCAGCAGTGTACTGCTATGCGGTTAAGGATGCGGTTGGATGGGTTGTAGGCACTTGGAGCCACGGATTCAGCGTCTTCCCTGACTCACCACATCACATGACCGCCTCATTTATTTATTTTACTTCTATTTCACAAATTCCATAAATTATGTCCAATGCGAATTACAATTCAACACACATAAGATTTTAAAAAATTCAAAAAGCGAATGATTAAACATTACAATGTAATCCTTCCTTCATAAGAACCCTTAATTTAATTAAATAAAAAATGTGGGGAAAGCTTGCCTAAATAACAGCTTCTTGACTGACTTTCTAAATACCAAGAGATTAGACTCCATGCATAATTTCTCAGGTTAACATATTCCACAGTAAAGGGGTGACAACAGAAATAGCCTGGTCTCCTTTTCTGTGTGAATTACTAGCCAAGGTTATCAGCTGGTCAGAATACTCAAGATGGCACATATTCCTTAACCAGTTTATTCAGACAATGAATATCAAATTATCTTTTGAATTATTACATACACTTTTCATAAAACCCTTTGCTGACTTGGCAATCAGTGCAACTCAATTAACTTTGGCATGTTTATAGGGTTCTTAGAGCTTTTTCTTGCAGCATCTTTATTGTCAAGTTAAAACACCCAGATGCATTTCATGTCAGGTCAAGGCATGTATAGTCTAGGGTATGCTCAGCTACTTGGTTATTTAGGAGAAATTTTGAATTTATGTTGGAGATATTTTTGTTTTCTGGACAATCATAATTTTTATCTTTTCCAAATTTACCTTTAAGGCCCATGATTTGCAGGTCTCTATCAAGTTAGGTTCTTTTGCAGACCTTCTGGGGTAGAATATAAAATGGCCAAATCATCTGCATACATCAGTAGGGTGACCAGCTGCTTGGTTTTTGACCAGACAGCCCAGTTTTGCAGCCTGTTGTACAGTGTCTGGTTCCAAGGGTAACCAGACACTGTAAAATCCGGTCAGGGGTCAATCAGTGGTGGCAGCCTGGCAGCGCTCCAATCACCTGCCTGTTTTCGGGGCTCGCTTTCACTTTCTTCCTCCTCTGCCTCTCCCATAGCTGTGCTGCACTTGTAGCTACTTTGTGCCATCTTCCTGGGAGTCGCAGATGAAGAGGAGAGTCCAACCGAGCCCCAAAACCAGGCAGGTAGAATCTGCCTAGTAGAAAATCAATGCTCGATTTGAAAGGTGAAAAAGGGGGTGGGGCAGCTGCGCCCGGCCTCCAAATGTCCGGTCCTGCTCCATGGAAAAGTTAGCAACTCTATACATCAGGCATTTGATCTCCAAGCAGGGCAGGCGGAAGCACTAGGCGAGCTAGGCTTGGGCCTAGGGTGCCGACCATTAGGGGGCATCACCACTCGCAGGCCAACGAGGCAGGGTGAGGCAGCCATTTCAGGCGATAGAATTTTGAAGCGGCTAAAAGTGCCCCTTCAAAATTCTTCCTAGTCCCTGCCTCCTCCCAACCCCCCCCCCCCCCCCCAATACCAGCGGAGGATTCGGGAGCGATCTGCCGCTCCTGGGCCATTGACTGCCACGAACCAAAATGGCGCCGTGGCCTTTAGCCCCTACCATGTGACAGGGGCTACCGGTACCATTGGCCGATCATCCATTGTCCCTACCATGTGACACGAACCGGCCAATGGCACCGGTAGCCCCTGTCACATGATAGGGACTAAAGGCCATGGTGCCAGATTGCTCCCGGGCCCCCCGCTGGGCCACCAGGGGTTTTCATGAGTCTTGGGGGGGGGGGGGGGGGGAGTCGGGAGGGTGGAGGGGTTATTTTATTTAAATTTGGAGGGGTGGCGCAGGGGTTGGAGAAGCAGCGGCATGGGGTCCCCACCCTGGAGATAGGAGTCGGGGCTGCGACCAGAGGCGAGGCAAGGGGGTGTTGGTGCGACTGGGGGTTGGTGCAAGGCAGAAGGTGCCTAGGGCACCCAATCCCCTTGCACTGTCTCCAAGTTATTTAGTTTGAAAATTTCCCCAGTAGTATGGAGAGATCACCATACTTGGGAACGCTCTGGATTTGACCCGGAGACTCCGAGATTCTAATTGAATTGCCGGGTCACTGGTCCAACACCTGTAATATCCAAGTGCCCTTCCTCTGCGCAAGTGAAGCAGCTAGACTAGAAGGCGACTGATTGGACTACACTGTCCAATGGAATGCCTCCTTTCTTCTTCCTGCCCCTGCAGACCAATGGTGTGCCTCCTCCCTTTTTCCTGACTGTGCTGGCAGAAAGAAGGGAGGAGGCCTCCGATTGGCCTGTGAGGAAGAAAGGAGAGGCTAATGGAGACAGCGGCCATGAGAGTTGTGAGAGTCATAGGCTGTACTGAGGTTGTACCCATCTTACCATGCAAAAGCAAAAGTGTGATGTCCAGGCGCAGAGAGAGAGAAATCCTGAACTGCAGAAGACCTCCCAATATGTCTTCTAAAACCCAGGCACCTCTAATTAAGAGGTGCAGATATCAGTATGAAATGGAGACTGAGCCTGTTCCTGATGTGCAGATATCAGAATCTTCTGGCTTAGTCAACTGTGTCATTACTCCTGTGTCTTTGGGTTTTTTCCCCACTGCATGCACAGAACTGCGTCCTCGTAATTTGAAAGGCAAGATTACAGCAGATGGCAAGAGTTTCTCCCTAAATACTTTTTCCTAGAGTGGAGACACTGGGAGCAAGGTAACCTTATCTGCAGTTGCTGAGATAGACACTGATTGTTTCCCTATCCATGGCTGTGTCGGGACAAGGACAAAGTATGTGGGAACTTGCATTCTGTCAGTGTGACCAGTAATGTTTTACCTTAGAATTGAATATAAATAGCAACAAACGATTAAAAATAACAGGTATCTCTGGAAAGGAGGGTGTGGTACCTTATCCCCCAGCCACACTGACCACAGCAGCACTACCCCATCTTGCTTCATGCACATTGTTGAAAAACAAAACAAAACTCTAGGAAAAGGTTTCTGCTATTGATGAGTTTGAGGTGGGGAGAGGTAGTGAGTGAGGGGGGGGGGTATGTGTGTATATATATGAAGGGGCATGTATGTGTATGTATATATGAGAATGGGTGTGTGCATGGGGGAGGGAGGGAATAGAGCATGGAACTGAGGGAGACGAAAGTAATCAAGACAGCAAAAAGTCAAGCGGAAGAAAGGATTGCCAAAGAGGTAAAGCGAGGTGACAAAACATTTTTCAGATACATCAGAGAAAGGAGAAAAGTCCAAAGTGGTAGAGTGAAATTGAAAGGTGAAAAGGATCAATGTGTGGAGAGAGACGAAGAAATGGCAGAAATATTAAACGAATACTTCAGTCCGGTGTTCACTAAAAAGGACCCTGGAGATGGCGGCATAGCGGAGCAGTGAAACGCCAGCTACCTCTGTTTTCTTCAGAAAGTTTTTCTTTGTCTGATAATGCCTTCTAAGAGGAAGGGAAAGGTGAGGGTTTTCCCTCCAGAGCCCTTACCTGGACCCAGTCAGCTCGACATCGTGCGTTTCCTGACCCAGACAGTGAGCTTGGAGGGAGTCGAGGAAGCCATTGCTAGCCCCGCGGCACGAGAGCGGAGTGCGTCGCTGGGAGAGATGTCCCTCAGTCCTGACCTTCGCGCACCCCCGGCGCAACGCGACCCCGTCAGGGCTCCTGCTCAGTCGCAGTCGGATGACGCGTCCGAAGCGCCAGAGCTGGAGGGGGTGAACCCTGAGGCAGCGGAGGGAGAAAGGCTGGGCCGGGTGCAAACGGACCCAGAAACAGTTGGAGAGGGGCCAGTTACATCAAAAGAGTCTCCGGTAGAGGAAGGGGAGGCTCTAATGGCTGGAGAGAACATCATTCTCCCGGATTCTGCGGGTGAGTTGGCGTTGGGGTCATCGAGGCTGGGTGCTGTGACACTCGAAGCCATTTGGGACCTTGTTGCAAGCCAGGGACTTTCGTTAACCAGATTGGAGAGGAAAGTTGACTCCCTTAATCATAATATACAGGAGAACATACTGGGAATTCAAGAACAGGGAGCTACTTTGACAAATAAAATAACTGAGATTGAAAAAAAGGTTCAAACAAACGCTAAAGTTAACTCTGCAATTATAAAAGAACAGTTAACATCTTCGAGACGTCTAGAATCATTAGAAAATGGACTGAGAAAGTTAAATGTGAGAATTTTAAATTTCCCCCATATTATGGGGGAAATGCCATATACTACCTTAAAAATTTTTTTAACAGTTTGCCTGGGTTTCTCTGAACAAAATATTCCCTCTATTAATTTTTGCAGGTTTCTAACA
Source organism: Rhinatrema bivittatum (assembly GCF_901001135.1). Taxonomy (NCBI): domain Eukaryota; kingdom Metazoa; phylum Chordata; class Amphibia; order Gymnophiona; family Rhinatrematidae; genus Rhinatrema; species Rhinatrema bivittatum. Next base: position 289,908,668 of record NC_042617.1, on the reverse strand, counting down.
AACAGGGCAACTGTTAGAAATGAGAATAATATTGAAGTGCCATCAAATTTGACTGGGTTTCTAGAATCATCTAATTTGGAAATAATTGAGAGGAAAGTTCTTTTAGTGTCATTTATTACAACTCAAGATGTTATGAATGTAATGCGAAACTATTTCAGGAAATTTCCTGTGAATTTTTGTGATCAGGAAATCAGGCTATATCCTGATATGGCCCCGATTACCCAATATCACAGGAAAGAGTTCCTATCACTCAGACAAGATGTTATCTCTTTAGATTTTGTTTTTTCATTGCGGTATCCCTGTAAATGTATTTTAAAGAAAGGTGAGGAAACATTTGTGTTCTTTCAAGTTGATCAGTTAAAGCAGTTTATCGATGCCCATAGGCCAGTAACTTCTTCTCCAAATGTCTAGAGATAGAAGGTTTATTTGAATTTATCACTGTTGGTTCTATGTGAAGCCCATTTCTTTTAATTTTTCGTTAGGGCTCCTGTGCATATATAATGTTTGCCACTCAAGAGTTATATCTTTAAATGGAAATTTGAATATCCTTATTATAAGATTTGCTATTGGGGATTATGGCATTGTAGATTGTACACAAAAGTTAAATATTTCTTTAGTATTAAAGATTGAATAAGTAATTAATATGTGATATTATGTAATGCAATCTTATATGGAAGGATTCTAATAATGTAAAATGAAAATCATAAATAAATAATTAAAAAAAAAAAAAAGGACCCTGGAGAAGCACTGTCGCTAGTTAACAAGAAACTGGAGAGGAGTGGAGTAGATGAAACTCCGTTTACAGAAGAGAATGTATGGGAAGAGCTAGGAAAACTGAAAGTGGACAAAGCCATGGGGCCTGATGAGGTTCATCCCAGGATACTGAGGGAGCTCAGAGATGTGCTGGCGGGTCCGCTGCATGACCTGTTCAATAGATCCCTGAAAGCAGGAGTGGTGCCGAGTGATTGGAGAAGAGCGGTGGATGTCCCGCTTCACAAGAGTGGGAGCAGAGAGGAGACTGGAAACTACAGACCGGTTAGCCTTACCTCGATGGTGGGAAAAGTAATGGAGTCGCTGCTGAAAGAAAGAATAGTGAACTATCTACAGTCGGGAGACTTGCTGGACCAGAGGCAGCATGGTTTCACCAAGGGAAGGTCCTGTCAGACAAATCTGATTGACTTTTTTGATTGGGCGACTAGGGAATTGGATCGAGGAAGAGCGCTTGATGTCATCTACTTGGATTTCAGCAAAGCTTTTGATACGGTCCCGCACAGGAGATTGGTGAATAAAATGAGAAGCTTAGGAGTGAGTGCCACGGTGGTGGCCTGGATTGCAAACTGGTTGACGGACAGAAGTCAATGTGTGATGGTAAATGGAACCTACTCTGAAGAGAGAACGGTGTTAAGCAGAGTGCCGCAAGGATTGGTGTTGGGACCGGTTCTGTTCAGTATCTTTGTGAGCGACATTGCGGTCGGGATGGAAGGTAATATTTGTCTTTTTGCGGATGATACTAAGATCTGAAACAGAGTGGACATACCAGAAGGAGTGGAGAGAATGAGATGGGATTTAAGGAAGCTGGAAGAGTGGTCAAAGATATGGCAGCTGCGATTCATTGCCAAGAAGTGCAGAGTCATGCATATGGGGAGTGGAAATCCAAAAGAACTGTATTTGATGGGGGGTGAAGGGCTGATGTTCACGGATCAGGAGAGAGACCTCGGGGTGATAGTGTCTTCTAATCTGAAGTCAGCGAAACAATGTGATAAGGCAATAGCTAAAGCCAGAAAAATGCTGGGCTGCATAGAGAGAGGAATATCTAGTAAGAGAAAGGAAGTGATGATCCTCTTGTACAGGGCCTTGGTGAGGCCTCACCTGGAGTACTGTGTTCAGTTCTGGAGACCGTATTCCAAAGGGACAGAGACAGGATGGAGGCGGTCCAGAGAAAGGCGACCAAAAATGTGGATGGTCTTCATAAAATGACTTACGAGGAGAGATTGAAGAACCTAAATATGTACACCCTGGAGGAGAGAAGGAGCAGGGGTGATATGATACAGACTTTCAGATGGTCAACAACAAACCTTTTCCGTTGGAAAAAAATCAGTAGAACTAGGGGTCACGATTTGAAAGTCCAGGGAGGAAGACTCAGAACCAATGTCAGGAAGTATTTCTTCACGGAGAGGGTGGTGGATGCCTGGAATGCCCTACCAGAGGAAGTGATGAAGATTAAAACTGTGAAGGATTTCAAAGGGTCATGGGATAAACACTGTGGATCCTTAAAAGCTAGAAGATGGGAATGAAGAGAAGAGCCATGGGGGTGGCTTGCTGGAATGGAGGCTACTACCTGGTGATTACTATCCTTACTCAATAAGCCTTCACATGGTTAATGCAACTCCAACATTGCTCTCTGTGTCAACGGCAAGGGGAAATGTGGAAAAGAGGATTTGCATTCAGACAACAACCAACAAGGACCGAACTACACAGTTTGGGTAAACAAATAAGCGTGGGGGTAGCTTGCTTATTACGGCGGTTACTACCCTAAACCAATTAAGCCTGATACTTCACTTTGAATGCATATACAGTGTTGCTCTTTGCTATGACAGGGAGAAATGTGGAAAAGAGGATTTACATTCAGACAACATTCAACAAGGCATGGATCTGTACAGTCTGGGTAAATAAGCATCAGGGTAACTTGCTTGATGCGGCGGTTACTACCTGTAACCATTAAGCCTTATGCTCACCTTTGATGCAACTCCAACATTACTCTCTGCATCAATGGCAGGGGGTGGCAGAAAATTTGAATCAAACAGTTACTAACAAGGGCCCTGAACTTAGTGGTTGGTGAAACAGATAAGTATGGGAAAATAAGTGTGGGAACTTGCTGGGCAGACTGGATGGGCCGATTGGTCTTTTTCTGCAGTCATTTCTATGTTTCTATATATGTGAGAGTGTGTGTTCTATATATGTGAGAGTGTATGTTCTTATGTTCTTATTTGTGTATGAGGAAGAGAAGTGAAAGTGTGAATGAGCATGTGTGTGAGGGAGAAGGGGCATGCATGTGTGTGGAAGAGGGAGAGAAGTGAGTGAGTGAGCATGAGTGCATGTATGTGGGAAAATGAGGAGTAAAGGTGTGAGTGTGTGAGAATGTGTCAAAGAATGAGGAATGAGAGCATGGAAGAATGAGCATGTGAGTGTGTTAATATATGTGTGTGTGTGTGTTTGAGAATATTTGTACACATCCAGTCCTTTGCCCCCTCCACGCCCCCCCCCCCATTCACTGTAATCTCGGGGTGACTGGAAATTAGAAGTTCCCAGGTATGGAGATCACTAATATAGATGTTAGAGAGGGTGGTGACTTAGCCTACATCTGATTTTCTCCTGGTTGTTTGCAGATCATGTATTTTTACCTCACAGCTGAGGGATGAATAGGTGGATTCAGTTCTATTATAGGTTTTTCCCTCCCCATTGCAGTAGTTGACAGTTGAGGCCAGATGTCAGATAAGGGATGCCATGCTGGTTCAGACTAGTAATGGGTGAGTGTTAAAGACCACTAGGTGGAGCTCTTACTCTTTGCAAAGCACATACACATAACACACTTTAGAATGTATTATTATAATGCATAAGACAGAATACTGTAGTAATAATGATCATGAGTATAATAGGCAATAATAAATCAGGTATAAGCAAATACAGTATATAATTTACTGTTTAGGTCTGAATCTGTGAATTCCCTGAATCAGTCCCATTCAATCCAATCTTTATACTGTATTAGTGTCTCTGGGGACTCCGCGCTGGGGTCTGACATGTTGAGCATCTAGCTTCCCTCTGTACCAAACTGGGGTATTTTAAAAGCTTTCTTTATCTGCTTTTTTCCGGTTTTTCTTCCCTCACAGATTTGTATCTATAGAATTTAAGCTAATTGCCATTCTCTGCTGTGTGCTGAACATCATGATGTAATAATTGCAATGTTATGGTTTGGTATGGGAGATTTACTATATTGAAATTGTAATTTATTGTATTTGTGGCTTTCTGAGGGCCAAGCCTGTACCCAATACACATTACAATAGAAATAATGCCAGTTCCAAGTGTATTTGTTTTACTTTTTTTGCAGGGTTTTACAACACTGTATGTAAATGTAATTTGCATGGTCTGAGGTAAAAATATCACAGCACCATACTTTATATAGGCACCGTACCTTTTAATTATGTTATTAACCCCATATATCTTAACCCAAGTTAATTCGACCTGTTCATTGTAAGACATTTACTTGTCATTGTTATTGTTGAGAATGTAAACCGAATTGATCAATAATTCTGTTATTGGAAAGTCGGTATAGAAAAATGCTAAATAAATAAATAAATAAATAAATAAATAAATAATTAAAATATTATAAATGCATAACTTTTAATTGGGGGAGGGGAGGGTGCGACAGGGGCGGAGCGGTGGCAGGCTGAAAGTTTCACCTAGGGTGCCTAATACCTTTGCACCAGCCCTGTCCGGAGATCTTTCATAGCTGTTTGAGATCCCAAGGCCGAGCTGCTGAGAACTGTGCTGCAGGCCCCGCCCCCCTCTCCCCATGGCTTTCAATCTCAGCGAGAGTCCCCTCCCCCAACTCCTCCTCTTGCTGTGACTGAAAGCCATGGAGAGAGGGGCGGGACCTCCAACATAGCTACGGTATCCCGCGCAGAGCCTCCGTGCTTTGCCCGCCCCAGAAAGCCGGCTGGGGAGAGGTGCCCCGACTTCTAGTGTGTGTTCAGGTAGTGTGCGAGTTCGCTTCGAACTGGAGGTTCTGGTCAAAAAACCAGACGGCAACCTTAGGTGCAGAAGGTATTAGTAAGATGGGATTATCTTTATCTCTGTGGCAGTGAAGTAGGGTTGCCAGTGCCACCTTAGCCCGGTCTTAGTTTTCCCTATTGCGGGCATGGAGAAGTTATTTAAGAAAAGCAGGGACTATAACTCCGTGCCTGCAATGGGTGCAAGATTAGAACTGCATGGATCACCCTGTTCAGGTGAAACTGATCCAGGGATCTCTGATCATGTTGGGGGAGATGGCTAACAACAGCCTTTTCTGTTTATGCAAGAAATCTTGGCGCTAGACTGCTAGTCCCCTTTCCCTCCTGATCCCAGGCAGTGCCTGCTTCATCATCATTTGTCTTCCGCCTCAATGTCCCAGAGAAGTAAGAAACTGAACGCAAATTATTAAACTCCCCAAAATAAAACTAAGCAGAAAAGCTGCAGGGCAGGGATGAGCAAATCCTCTTAATGAAACCTAGGGACACACTTAACGATTCAATTATCAAAAACCTTTCTGACAGCTTTTTTTTTTCTTGTTTTTTCTTTCAAAACATTTTAGTTTCTGGTTTTAAGCTGAGTTGAAGCTGGAGAACCGCCTGACTTCCACTTCTAAATAAACTGTCCATGGGATCTCCAGGTAAAGAACTGACTTTTTGTTCCACTGTAACCCAAGCGCTGACAAGGATTTCAGTGTCGCAGCATAGGTGACTTCATGCATTCTCTTCCTAACTCCTTTCAAGCGCCACCGCTCCTGCACAGAACCAGGAAATCTTATTTATATGATCGCACTCCTGCAAATCCCTGGATTGCTTAAAATAATCAGCTTGCTTGTTTCTTGATAGTTGGGGTCCAATGTTATGGCTGTTTTCGCTCTGCCTTACTGTATTGCATTTCTTCTATTTCCGAGTTCCTTATTCTGCATATGTCAGGAAGGCTGTGAACCAGCAATACAAAAATTGGTTTTGAACTACCCTTTGCTGTTCCCTAGCTATGTTAAAGAGCAGGTAGCCGTGTGGGCAGCAGAACCATAGCAGCTCCGATTGGAGCAGGAGGAAGGCAGAGGAGCTGCCTGCTCTGTGCAGCTCCTCAGCAGCTCCTCCCCCCCTCGCTGTTCGCCACGCCACGTGCTGTTTGTTTCCTGGGCAAGAGGGGGAGGGGAGTAGGCTCGGCGCAGCTCGCTCTGTTTCCTGGATTCGAGCTGCAGATAGCGGAGGAGAGCGAGCCATCAGTCTGGTGAACAGGGTGAATAATGTGGGGAAAAAAAGAGGGCGACAAAGGAGAAGTGAGTGTAGGAGATGGGGCGATTGTTGGCGGAAATGAGGTGGGAGTGCTGGAGAATAGGTACATTTTGGTTGGTTTTGACAAGTCATGAGAAGGGCAGGCATGAATTTGTCAATAGGCACACTAGGCCTTTGCCAAGGGCAGCAAAAATTTGGAAGGGGGGCAGAGGATGGCTGAAGATTTGCTGCTTTTCAGCAGTGTTGAATATCAGGCAGCAGACTATAGCTGCCTGCTTCCTGAGCCAACCCCTGGCCTTCCAGGCTGCATACAGAAAATCAGGAGGGGAGGGGGGGGGGGTGAATCTGGAGTAAATAAGAGCTGCTCTGCTCCCTAGTAAGTCTCTCCTGCCCTGTAATTCAGAGCTAGGAGGGGAAGTGGTGGGCATGGGACAGAGCAAAAAGGGATCATTTTAGAGTGTAACCCTTACCCAGTGTTTAGTCCCAAGGGCACACAATCACATTTATAACTTCTGGGGCTGCTCCAGCTTGCTGATTTCTTTCCAGCTCATCTCTTGATCCCTGGGGGAGATTCTTTCTATGGGGGTGGGGAGACACTTGTCTATGGCCCAGACAATGAAAGAAACTTTAGTGTGTCCCTTGTATGTATTTGTAGCTGTGGCATCCCTTGGAGGGAGATGCTGTGAATAAACAAACAGGACCAGGTGCTGGGTGTTAAATAATAATTTACTGATTGGTTTAAGACAAATAAAAGTCCATCTTTAAATACTTGTGCAGTTACAGATGATATATTTACAGAAAGTGTTTCACTGTGGGTAGGTGTCCTTTTCTTTCAGCACACTGGTGGAGCTTCCCATGGGATTCCTAGGTCAGGGGTCCCCTGCTAGGTTAGTAAAAATCCTACCTTCCCCCTATGTACCCAGATCAGTCCAGACTCCAGGGTTTTGCCTCCCTTCCAGCAGATGGAGACAGAAAGTTTTGCAGGCACTGCATCTTAACCCGGTGTGACACCTGCATCTCCTTAGTATGTCTCTGCCTCCAGCAGATGGAGGTGGTGCAAAACCTGCGTTCTGTACATGAGTAAAAAAAAAAAGTGCTAGTTTAAAAAAAGTCTTACCTCCCAGGGGATTGGCAGGTCCTGGTGGGACCATCCCCCCTGGGTAGTAGGTGTTCAACGAGCAGGGGTTGGGACCCCCAACTTGCTCTGCTTGACACGCTGGGGGTGACAGCTGGTGGTCCGGCTCCCTCCTCTTCAGCGAGGATCTTGATAAGCCTGTGCCACCCTTCATCAGGTAAGTGAACTTTTATTTTCTTGTTTATAAAGTTTTAAAAAAAAGGAAACATCAGGAATCTTTTTCTGTGGCAGTGGTGATTTCTTGGCTTCTTTTCCCATTGCTGGCGGCGGCCGGAGGTAAAGCATTTGGGCCTTCTTGTGGTACGGCTCTGGGCTCCCGATCCCGCTGATTTTTGTAGGCGCTTGATGAGCAGTCAGGATGGCGCCGAGCCATGCTGCAAGTGAGCAAATGCACCACATGTGGAGAGCGTTTTTCGCGGCTCTCCAAGGCCGGCCAATGCTCCTGCTGCCTCTCCGGCGGGGAGGGCTCATTGCGGGGAACTGTGGCGGCACTGTTGAACCAGCATGGCCCTGGAAGACTGCCGGCTGCTTCGGAGGACAAGGCCGATCCATTCCTGCTGAGTGCAGGAATGGTGGCCATCTTGAAAACTTCATGTGGCTGAGGAGAGAGCGGCAGGGGGAGGGGATCTTCTGCCAGTGCTGTCGCTGGCCGATTTGAGCCTTGAGTAGGCCCGGGAGGACCTAGAGGGGCAGTTGGATGAGGATCCTGGTCCCTTGGAGGGGAATTTGTGTGGTCCTGCTCATTTTTCTCCAGAGTTTGTGCTTTTGTTACATAAGGCTTTTCTGGCCAGCAAATCCAAACGGAGTTGCTCTCCCAGTCGCACGCCTTCTAGGGACCGCCTAAAAAGGTGCCCAAGCGGTCAGAGCCACTGGGGGCCACAAGGATCCGAACAGTCAGAGGTCCCATGATTCGGGGTACCACAGAGGACTTTTCTTCAGAAGAGTCCAATCAGGAGGTACCCTCAGGGTAAGGGTCTTCATGGAGTCCCCGCTCCCAACAGTGGTCAGGATCAAGAAGAGGATGCTGGGAAGATTCCTTTCATGGAAGGGGATGATCCCAAGGTCGTTCACCAATTTCAGACAAAAGAGCTGGACCCTAGTATCCCTCATGTTCTGGCAAAATTGGGAATAGCAGTTCCGCAGGAGGAGCTGGACGAGGACACAGTAGATCCCGTTATGGCGGGCTTACGGGGCCCGGCCAGAACGTTTCCTTTCCATAGGATGGTTAAGCAACTGATGGTCAGGGAGTGGGATACTCCTGAGACAGGTCTTAAGGTTAGTAGAGCTATGGACAAGCTTTATCCCTTGCCTGAGGAAACTCTGGAACGTTTGAGGGTGCCAAAGGTGGATGCTTCATGTCGGCGGTCACAAAGAGAACCACCATCCCTGTTGCTGGCGCAGCAGCATCTCTGAAGGATCTCCAGGATAGGAAGCACAAGATATACCTCAAGAAGATTTTTGAAGTTTTCTCTCTAGGCATCCGGGCTGTGGTGTGCAGCAGTTTTATGCTTCGAATGAGCTTGAGATGGGTGCAGTGTTGCACTGGAGGTGGACCCTTGGGCTGAGGTGGGGTTGACGCTACCCACAGGCAAGGGCCTACAGGTCCCCACCGTCAGCAGGTGGAGTGGACTGAAGCTAGAGGCCACTGGAGCTTCACCTATACCAGCCCACGTTCCCCTCGGATTGAGCCTTTGGGTGCCGGGGCCAGCAGGACTTAAGCGGCCCTCTAGGTTTGCTGGAGGTAAGGATAGTTCAGGCCAGAGACAGCAGTTGGTAGATGGCGTAATTCTATCCTGGACAGGAATTGGAACAGGAACTCGGGCACCAGGGAACAGAGAGTGACTGAAGGTGCTCGAGCAAAGAAAGGCCTGAGTCTTAGCAGTCCATGTCCAAGGATAGAGTTGAAAGGCGTTGCTGGCGAGCAAGAGTCAAGGCTAGCGACAAGTGGAAGTTGTAGCAAGCAACGAAGAACTCTTGACTTGGAACAGTCTATAGGATAGTCATTCGTAGCAATAGTCAAGGCACGGAGATAGCAGGCGTGGTCAGACGAAGCAATAGGGCACGAATAAGTCAGGCGAAGTAAATGGTCAGACTCTGAGAAGGCAGGCGTGGTCAGGTGTAGCAATGGTCAGGCTCGGAGAAGGCAGTCCAACACAGAGACGAGATGAACACAGGAACCAGGAACTTGACGAGGATCAGGAACACAGAGCAAGGCAGACGAGGGTAGCAACGAGTACTCAGAGTACGAGGAGACCTGTTACAAAGGCAACGCTATGGAGCGAGGCCTGAGCTTTTATATGCTGAGGGATCTAACGTCAGCATCCGGGTCCGTGGCCAGGTTCCCGCCGCGGGTCCTTTAAAAGAATCTTGGTGGCGCGTGCATGGCTAGGGAGAGGCGTGGCACCGCTGATGACGTCTCTCCACCGCCCATGCGGAGAGGCCTGACAGATGGAGGCATCCCGGCTGGAAGTCCCAGGCAACGCGGCAGGGCCGGAGGCACCGGCGGGAGTCTGAGGTCGCGGGGCTGGCGGCCCATTGCCACCAGCGACGGGGAGCTGGACGTTGGAATTTGTTTCAAAAGGTGAGGGGACTGCGCTGCTGGGCTGCCGCTGATGTCGTGCGTAACATGCAGCAGTTACAGAGTGCTAGAGATCTCTCATCCCAGGAATTTGAGCAAGCGGAACGCTTAGAGGCAGCGATGGCTTATGGGGCTGATGCCTTATATGATGTTATTCACAACTCTTCCAGGACAATGGTGTCTTCCGTCTCAGCCAGGAGGCTCCTGTGGCTGCGCAACTGGTCAGTGGATATTTCATCAAAGGCTCAGCTTGGTGCGCTCCCCTTTCAGGGCAAGCTCCTTTTTGGGGAAGATTTGGAGCAGCTGATAAAGCAACTGGGAGATAATAAAGTGTACAGACTACCGGAAAACAAACCTAAGGGGACCAAAGGCTTTTTGCTGGTTCGCTCTCGTTTTCAAGGCCAAAGGTGTTTCTGTCAGAGCAGGGCTCCAGGTGCAGGCCAAAGACAAACCTCGGGGCGGTATATCAGTCCTGGCAACAGTCCTTTCGCGGACGCAGAGCAAACCAAGAAGGCTGCAGCCAGGGGTCTGGAGGAGCCAAATCCTTGCAATGAGGTGAGGCCAGCCTACTCCTCAGTTCCAGCCATTGTGCGTCTGTTGACTCTTTTTTACGAAGAATTGGTTAAGATCACGTCGGACCAGTGGGTTCTAAGCGTGATAGGACGAGGCTACGCTCTAGAATTTGCTCGACCACCAATGACCCTATTCATGGTATCTCCCTGTGTTTCGCCAGCAAGGAAGCTGATCGTGTGACAGACCATCCAGAGACTAAGCAGGCTGGGGGCCATTGTTCCCATCCCCCCCCAGAACAGCGGGGGGTTGGGACATTATTCCATTTACTTTGTGGTGCCAAAGAAGGAAGGCGCTTTTATTTCAAAAATAATTTTTTTCTGAGGTTTTTTGTTTTTTATATAAAAAATCCCAATCCAGGGCGCTGAAAATTCCTGGATTGGGATTTTTTTTAATATAAAATGCAAAAAATATACAAAAAAAACTCAGAAAAAGGTATTTTTGAAATAAATTTGTGTGAAGGTGGATGATAGAGAAGATCAACTGGTTTTGATTATAAACACAGCGACTGGCTTGCTGACACCTTCATGGAGGCTATTTATAATATTGATAGTTGTGTTCCCTTTGTTTGATTACTAGATTTCAATTACCCCAATATTGACTGGTTAAATGTATCATCTGTTCATGCTACAGAGATAAAATTCCTGGATGGAATAAATGACAGTTTTATGGAGCAATTGGTTCAGGAACCGATGAGAGAGGGAGCAGTTTTAGATCTACCATATTTTCCGGCGTATAAGACGAGTTTTTAGCCCCTGAAAATCTTCTCAAAAGTCGGGTGTTGTCTTATAGGGCATGTATTTGCCGGCGTATACGACGCACTTTTTTCCCCTGAAAATAGGTGAAAAATAAGGAGTGCGTCCTATGCGCCAGTAATCCAAATTTACAGCGTCTGGTGGATTCCTCGCTCCCCGATTGGCCGATGCGCTCTTGCTCCCCAAGTCATTCACCCTCACCTCCGGACGCCGTAGAAATTGATTCTCCGCGCCCTCGCTCCTCGAGTCACTCCCTCTGGATGCTGTAAAATGTTCATTCTCCGCTCCCCGATTGGCCGACCAATCGGGCAGCATGCCTTCGCTCGAGTCACTGCCTCCCCCCCCACCGGATGCTGTAAAAATGTTCATTCTCCGCTCCCTCGCTCCCCAATTGCCCAGCACCGACCAATCAGGCAGCGTGCCTTCACTCCTCGAGTCACTCCCTCGCCCCCCACCGGATGCTGTAAAAATGTTCATTCTCCGCACCCTCACTCCCCAATTGGCCGGGGAGCGGAGAATGAACCACCGGCGAATCAGGCCATTGGATTGGCCAATCCACCGGCCAATCGGGCAGCGCGCCCTCACTCCTCGAGTCACTCCCTCCTGCTGTAAATGTTGATTTCATCAAAAAATATAGAAAATTACGGTATGTTTTTCTTAAAAATGTGTATAAAAAAGGGGGGAGGGGGCGTCTGCGCCACTTCACTGCAGTCCTCAGGAGCGAGATCTGAGAGGCAGAGACGGAGGTACCGGTAATAGGATACAAGGGCGGGCCAGAGGGATGCACTACCGCTCTGATAGTCTTGGAGACAGGGAGGGCTGGGCAGGCAGGGAGAGCTGACCAATCCAAGCAGGATTTGTATACAACAACCAGCCAATCGCCGGTAAGGTACATCGCTTGCCGTGATTGGCTGGTTGTTGTATACTGGGTACCACATACAGTATATCGCCAGTACATACAGTACAGTATACAAATGTCCAACAGTCAAAACTCCATCATGGCTCCACCAGCAAGAAGAAAGAAATATGAAGCCAGGTTCAAACTTAAAGTTGTAAACTTTGCTATGGAACATAATAACTGCGCTGCTGCAAGACAATATGGAGTAACAGAAAAGATGGTTCGAGACTGGAAAGCAAATAAAAAAGCATTAAAGAGTATGCCAAGGGGTAAGTATGCATTAAGAAGAGGCACCCCACATTGGCCAGAACTCGAAAAATATGTAGCAGATATGGTGAATGAGCATTGCCAAAATGGTTATGTAGCGACACGAAATAAAATACGTTTGTTGGCACTTCAGTGGGCTAAATCTAACCCAGATCACAGCAACAGATTTAAGGCCACTGTATCCTGGTGTACTAGATTCATGGCAAGGCATAATATGGTACTGAGACAAAAGACGAAAATTGCCCAAAAATTACCTGCAGATCTTGATAGCAAAGTAAATAGTTTCCATCGATACGAAATACAACAGCGCACTAAACATGGCTATCCGTTAAGTAGTATTGGAAATATGGATGAAACTCCAATGAATTTTGATATGGTTGGAAATAAAACTGTCCATCAAAAAGGTGAAAAAACAATTTTAATTAAAACAGGGCATGAGAAGTCCAGTTTTACAGTGGTATTAGAATGCACAGCTGATGGCACCAAACTGAGACCAATGATTATTTTTAAAAGAAAAACAATGCGAAACTCAAGTTCCCTGTTGGTTGTTTTGTACATGTGAATGAAAAAGTCTGGATGGATGAAGAAGGGGTAAAGCTATGGCTTGATAATGTATGGAGCAGGGGACCAGGTGGACTTATTAAAAAATGTAGTCTACTGGTGTGGGATATGTTCAGGGCTCATTTAACTCCCAGCACCAAGCAAAGGCTTGCAAGATTAAACACACATGCGGCATTTATTCCTGCAGGATTGACATCGTTGGTACAGCCACTGGATGTGTGCCTAAACAAACCATTTAAAGATCGCATTCGAGAACAGTGGAATGAATGGATGGTTAGCGGCGAAAAGTCATTCACAAAAGGAGGAAACATGCGTGCTCCACAGTTGGATGTTTTGTGCAAGTTTGTCATAAAAGCCTGGAATGATATTGATGCAAAAACAGTAATCAAGTCTTTCAAGAAGTGTGGCATATCAAATTCATTAGATGGTATGGAGGACGACTACTTGTGGCAAGATGAAGAGGAAGCGTGGCAAGATGAAGAGGAAGCCGAAGCTGAGACCACACCATCTGATACGGAATTCGATCCATACGATGACTGCCTTACAAATGTATCACAAGATGTCATTGATGTACTTATGATATCAGATGACGAACAGGAGGATTTTGAAGGCTTTTAAAGGGAAATTGTCACACCAGCAAAACCTGTAAAACTACTGTAGCTTGCAGTTGTGATGGGCGTTGCTAACTCACCAGGGACTTGCCCAGCACTTGCTCTCTCTCTGTTATTTGTTATCTTTCTGCTATCATCATCAGTTCCAGTTTGGTTGACAGCTTAGAAAACAAACAGCATGGCAGCTCCCATGGGTTTATTGTCTTATCCTTCCTTTCAGCTTCAGAGTGAATTAGGAAAAGTTTAATCCACTTGCACTGTTTTATGTTTACATATTTGACAAAAAGCCTTATGTTTATAAGTGACGGTTTTCCTGCTAAGTACCGTACTTGTATGTCATAAGCATTTGAATTAAAATTACCATATTGAAATCAAATCTGATGTTTTTTTTTTAATTTTTACCATATGTGCATTGGAAGAGGGGTAGTCTTATACGGCGAGTATATCCCAAACTCTATATTTTAACTGGAAAAGTTGGGGGTCGTCTTATATTTATTTATTTATTTATTTATTTATTTATTTATTTAATTTCTTTTACTATACCGATGCTCAAGACTAGGTCTTATCGTACCGGTTTACAATGTAACTGAGGGGAAACCAATTAACATCAAGGTAGAAAGTAAAGTTACATTAAACAGGGAGCGTAAAACCTGGGCAATGGAAGACAGTACAGAATTTAAACTAAGAAACAATTAGAGAGAGATAAATATATAATCAACAAAAACTATAAGATACATAAACATAGATTTATCCTAGGCAGTTATATGCCCAGTCATCTTATACGCCAGAAAATACAGTAATTCTCAGTGGAGCACAGGATTTGGTGAAAGAGGTAACGGTGGTGGGGCCGCTTGGCAATAATGATCATAATATGATCAAATTTGAATTAATGATTGGAAGGGGGAAAGCAAATGCATGGCTCTCGTGCTAAACTTTCAAAAGGGAAACTTTGATAAATGAGAAAAATAGAAAAAAACTGAAAGGAGCAGCTACAAAATTAAAAAGTATGCAAGAGGCGGGGACATTGTTAAAAAAATACCATCCTAGAAGCACAGTCCAGATGTATTCCACACATTTGCTGGCCGATACAGTACAGTGCGCTCCGGCGGAGCACACTGTTAACCCACGTTTGGATGCGCGTTTTCGACGCGCTAGCTTTTCCCCTTATTCAGTAAGGAGTAATAGCGCATCGAAAACCCGCATCCACCCCCCCCCCACCCCGAAACTAATAGTGCCCGCAACATGCAAATGCATGTTGATGGCCCTATTACTTATTCCCGCGCTATTCAGTAAGTAAAATGTGCAGCCAAGCTGCACATTTTACTTTCAGAAATTAGCGCCTACCGAAAGGTAGGGGTTAATTTCTGCTGGCACCAGGAAAGTGCACAGAAAAGTTAAAAATAATTTAAAAAAAAATGTAAAATCGGCTCGTGGGTTGAAAACTGGATGCTCAATTTTGCCGGCATCCAGTTTCCGAACCCGTGGCTGTCAGCGACAGGTTCAGATAAACGACACTGGTAAAATTGAGCGTCTGCTGTCAAACTCGCTGACAGCCACCGCTCCTGTCAAAAAAGAGGCGCTAGGGACATGCTAGTGTCCCTAGCGCCTCTTTTTACCGCGGGCCCTAATTTGAATATATATATATATATTTTTTTTACTGAATCGCACGCACAGCTGAGTGGCCTGTGCGCTTGCCCTCTCTCCTGCGACTTTTACTGTATCGGCCTGTAAGAAAGGTGGAAGGAAGGCAAAACTATTACCAGTATGGTTAAAAGGGGAGGTGAAAGATTCTATTTTAGCCAAAAGATCTTCATTCAAAAATTGGAAGAAGGATCCAACAGAAGAAAATAGGATAATGCATAAGCGTTGGCAAGTTAAATGTAAGACATTGATGAGACAGGCTAAGAGAGAATTTGAAAAGAAGTTGGCCGTAGAGGCAAAAACTCACAGTAAAAACTTTAAAAAATATATCCGAAGTAGAAAGCCTGTGAGGGAGTCAGTTGGACCGTTAGATGATCGAGGGGTTAAAGGGGCACTTAAGGAAGATCAGGCCATCGTGGAAAGATTAAACAATTTCTTTGCTTCAGTGTTTACTGAAGAAGATGTTGGGGAGATACCCATTCCGGAGAAGGTTTTCATGGGTAATGATTCAGATGGACTGAACCAAATCATGGTGAACCTAGAAGATGCGGTAGACCTGATTGACAAACTGAAGAGTAGCAAATCACCTGGACCGGTTGGTATACACCCTAGGGTTCTGAAGGAACTCAAAAGTGAAAGTTCAGATCTATTAGTAAAAATTTGTAACCTATCACTAAAATCATCCATTGTACCTGAAAATTGGAGGGTGGCTAATGTAACCCCGATATTTAAAAAGGGCTCCAGGGGCTATCCGGGAAACTACAGACCAGTTAGCCTGACTTCAGTGCCAGGAAAAATAGTGGAAAGTGTTCTAAATATCAAAATCACAGAACATATAGAAAGACATAGTTTAATGGAACAAAGTCAGCATGACTTTACCCAAGGCAAGTCTTGCCTCACAAATCTGCTTCACTTTTTTGAGGAGTTAATAAAATGTGGATAAAGGTGAACCGGTAGATGTAGTGTATTTGGATTTTCAGAAGGCGTTTGACAAAGTTCCTCATGGGAGGCTTCTAGGAAAAGTAAAAAGTCATGGGATAGGAGGCGATGTCCATTCATGGATTACAAACTGGCTAAAAGATAGGAAACAGATTATGATTAAATGGACAATTTTCTCAGTGGAAGGGAGTGGACAGTGGAGTGCCTCAGGAATCTGTACTGGGACCCGTACTTTTCAATATATTTATAAATGATCTGGAAAGAAATACGACAAGTGAGGTATTCAAATTTGCAGATGATACAAAATTGTTCAGAGTAGTAAAATCACAAGCGGATTGTGATAAATTGCAGGAAGACCTTGCGAGACTGGAAAATTGGTCATCCAAATGGCAGATGAAATTTAATGTGGATAAGTGCAAGGTGATACATATAAGAAATATAACCCATGCTATAGTTACACAATGTTAGGTTCCATATTAGGAGCTACCACCCAAGAAGGAGATCTAGGCGTCATAGTGGATAACACATTGAGATTGTCGGTTCAGTGTGCTGCAGCAGTCAAAAAAGCAAACAGAATGTTGGGAATTATTAGAAAGGGAATGGTGAATAAAACGGAAAATGTCATAATGCCTCTGTATTGCTCCATGGTGAGACCATACCTTGAATACAGTTTACAATTCTGGTTGCCGCATCTCAAAAAAGATATAGTTGCAATGGGCGACCAAAATGATAAAGGGGATGGAACAGCTCCCCTAAGAGGAAAGACTAAAGAGGTTAGGACTGTTCAGCTTGGAAAAGAAATGGCTATGGGGGGATATGATAGAAGTGTTTAAAATCATGAGAGGTCTAGAATGGGTAAATGTGAATCTGTTATTTACTCTTTCGGATAATAGAAAGACTAGTGGGCACTCCATGAAGTTAGCATGTGGCACATTTTAAACTAATCTGCGAAAGTTCTTTTTTACTCAGCGCACAATTAAACTCTGGAATTTGTTGCCAGGGGATGTGGTTAGTGCAGTTAGTGTAACTGGGTTTAAAAAAGGATTGGATACGTTTTTGGAGAAGTCCATTACCTGCTGTTAATCAAGTTGACTTAGAAAATAGCAACTGCTATTAATAGCATCAGTAGCATGGGATAGACTTAGTTTTTGGGTACTAGCCTGGATTGGCCACTGTTGGAAACAGGATGCTGGGCTTGATGGACCCTTGTTCTGACCCGTATGGCATGTTCTTATGTTCTTAAGGAGGGTGTGTTTGTTCATCCATATTTGGAGGACTGGCTCATCTGAGTGAAGTCAGAGGCCCTTTGCAAACAGGCGGTGGATGTGGTCTTGCACTGCCTGAGATCTCTGGGCTGGGTTATGAACCAGGCTAAAAGCCACCTTTCTTCTTCTCAGGTTCTGGAGTTCTTGGGCGCATGCTTCGATACCCAAGTGGGCAAGGTATTTCTCTTGGAGGACTGGATTGTCAAGCTAAGGTGCAAATTCGGAGCCAGTTGATACCTGAGTACCCAGGGACTGGGATTACCTGCAGGTCCTTGGTTCCATGGCCTCAACCTTGGAGCTGGTCCCGTGGGTATTTGCTCATATGAGACCACTGCAGAAAGCTTTGCTGTCCCAGTGGGATCCAATGTCCAAGTAATTTTATCTTCCGCTGCCACTTACAGAAGTTGCCAGGACCAGTCTTTGGTGGTGGCTTGGTCCAGACCATTTGTGGTGCGGGGTGAACCTCGATGTACCTCAATGGATGGTAGTAATTACTGACACCAGTCTCACTGGTTGGGGGGATGTATGTCAGTCCCAATTGGTGCAGGGCCTATGGTCACTGGAGGAAGCAACCTGATCCATCAGTCGCCTAGAGATGAGCGGTGCGGTTGGCACTGGAGATGTTTCTTCCCCTTCTGCACAACTGCGCAGTCAGGATCTTATCGGACAATACGATGATGGTGGCTTACATCAACCATCAGGGAGGAACCAAGCGTCAACCGATAGCTTTGGAAGTGGAGATGCTGATGTCCTGGGCAGAACAGCATCTAGCCTTGATAACGCGTCGCACATAGTTCAACAATGTGCAAGCGGATTTTCTCAGTTGGCAATAGTTGGATCTCAGGGAATGGGAACTATCAGAGAAAGCAATATCCCTCATTTTTCACTGCTGGGGCATGCCTTACATGGATCTGATGGCAACTCAAAGGAATGCCAAAGTGTCACGCTTCTTCAATTGCAGAGAGCACGGAGTGGAAGAGGTCAATGCCCTGGTGCTTTCTTGGCCACATGACGTTCAGCTGTACATGTTCCCTCCATGGACTCTGGTGAGCAAGGTTTATTTATTTTATTTATTTATTTAACAGCTTTTAATATACCGGTGTTCGTGCAAGCACATCACGCCGGTTTACAATACAACTCGAGAAAGGAGGAAATTACATAAAACAGGGAGCGGGTAATGGAGCAGGTGCGAAAAAGGAGAGGGGGAGAGGGAGGAGGGTTCTAGGAGGAAAGAGTAGCAGCTGAGAAAGTAAAGTAGAGTAACCGTAAATGCAGAGGGATAAATAACGTGACTTAATTAACGTAGGTTAGATCTAGTTGCTAGTTTGCAGCATATGAAGAAAGGTCATATAAGATAACTTATTTACAGTAGTTAATACAGGTTATAGAGATAACTTATTTACAGTGGTTAATACAGGTTATAAGTTAACTTAGTTACAGCATTTATAGTATGTTGTGCATTTTATCTTGGACTTACAGAGGATTGGGGTGTCAGGGTGAGTTACGTGGGAGGGTAGGGAGGGAGGAGGATAGAGGGTTGCGGGGGGGGGGTGTGGGGGGGACTAGGTGGGTTTCAGGTGGTGGGCTACGAGGGGTTGGTTTCTGGGTAGGCCTGTCTGAAGAGCCAGGTCTTAACACCTTTTTTGAAGTTGGGTAATGAGGGTTCAAGACGGAGGTGTGTGGGGAGAGAGTTCCAGAGGGCAGGGCCTGCGATAGTGAATGTTCTTTCTCTGGTGGTGGAGAGGCGGGCTGTTTTGAGGGGGGGAATGTGTAGGGTGCCTGCAGAAGTGGATCTTGTGGGGCGGTGTGAAGTGTGAAAGTGGGGCATTTCCTTAAGCCAGGGGGAGTTTTTGTAGAGGATGTTGTGAAGAATGGTTAAGGTTTTATATTGGGAGCGGAACTGAATGGGGAGCCAATGTAGGTCTGCAAGGATTGGGGTAATATGCTCTCTTTTGCGTGTGTTGGTTAGGATTCTTGCCATAGCGTTCTGTAAGGTTTGTAGTGGTTTGGTGGAGGAGTATGGGAGGCCTAGTAATAGCGCGTTACAGTAGTCCACTTTGGAGAAGATTGTGGACTGTAGGACTAACCTGAAGTCTTGGGTATGGAGTAGGGGCCTAAGCTTCTTTAGGATCTGCAGTTTGTAGAAGCCTGCTTTGAGTAGTGACTTGATGTGTGGCTTGAAATTCAGGTGTTGGTCAAGTGTGACTCCCAGGTCTCTTACGGAATAGGGTAGTGTGGGGGAGAGGGTGGGGGAGAGGGTGGGGGGTGGTGATGTAGGGGGGGGAGTCGTGTTCAGGTTGCTTGGATATAAAGAGTAATTCGGTTTTAGTTGTGTTCAGGGCAAGGTGCAGGTTGGTTAGTAGGGAGTTGATGGTGTCTAGGCAAGATTCCCAGAATAGGATGGTTTCATTGAGTGTTTTCTGAATGGGGATGAGAATTTGTACGTCGTCAGCATATAAGAAGTAGTCCAGGCCTAGGTCTGAGAGTAGGTTGCAGAGGGGGAGGAGGTAGATATTGAAGAGGGTGGAGGATAGGGAAGATCCCTGGGGGACGCCTTGTCTGAGGGGAATGTGACTGGATTCAGAGTTATCAAGTTTTATGAGGTATTCTCTGTTGGTGAGGTAAGAAGTGAGCCAGTCTAGAGCTGTGTGAGTGACACCTATCTCTGTCAAGCGGGCAATCAAGATTTGATGATTGATGGTGTCAAAGGCCGCTGATAT